>NC_044562.1:102438606-102743963 GCF_007565055.1 Rhinopithecus roxellana
GCTTAGATTTGCCTTGTCTCAAAATAAGGAATTTTGTAGTAGTTTTCAAAAATAATTCAACAAAGAAACAATACAAAAAGTGGGTTGAATTACCTATCACATTTCCCAATCTTGACTATTCGGAATGCTGTTTATTTAGTGATGAGGATTAACACTTGACTCAAGATTCTTTTAAAATACTATCAGTTAAACATTTAATATGATTATGATTAATGTATTCATTATGCTACAGAACTGACATAAGAATCAATAAAATGATTGTTTTACTCTGCATTGAACTCTTTTTAAGAACACAATATATTATGCATTATCCATCTTGTTGGTGGGCAGGGGTAAGGAAAATCTACCAATAATTCTCATTAGTGTAGAGTATTACAGTCCTGTGGAAAGAATGCTGAAGTACAAATGAGAATTCAAGGTATCAGTCTCAGGTCTGTCACTAATTTTCAGAATACAATTAGGAAAATCAGTTCATCTTTTGGAACCAGTCTCCTTATCGATGAAATGGTCATAACATTCCCTGGTTTTGCTTTTTATTAATTTTGTATTGTGTTGTAACCGGTTGCCACAAATGTAGTGGCTTAAAACAACACTCATTAATTATAACAGATATCTTGTTGGTCAGAAGGGCAGGGTTCTTTGCTCAGGGTCTCACAAAATTGAAATTGAGGTGTCAGCCAGACTGTGTTCTCATCTGGAGGCACTGGGGAAAGAATCCACTTCCAAGTTCATTCAGAGTTTTGGCAGTTTGTTTCCTTGCAGCTGTCTGACTAGGATGGCTGTTTTGCTGTCTGTCCATTGGGGATCGCTCTCAGCTCCAGCAATGCCCCTACCACACAGCATGCTCAAGGCTCTTTCCCAGCACAGATATTTGCTTTTTCAGGGTCAGAAGAAGAATCTCTCTTTCAAGTCTGCTCAGATGGAACCTTAGATAGGTTAACTGTAAACATTGAAGTGACTGTCTCATCATATCTGTAGGTTCTGCTCACACTCACTGCAAGGGGATTATTCAGGGAATCACCCCAGCCGGTGGGAATTGTGGGGACCATCTTAGAGCTTTGCCTCCTACATCACTTGCCCAGTCTTTGCAACTAAATGATATCATAGGAAAGCACTTTAAAAACTATGAAATACCACCAAAGACCGGTTAAGCAGCAGCATCAAGTAGCTTAAGGCTTCCTTCCTAGACCTTCCCTTCCACGAACATAGCACTATGCTGCAGAACTACCTAACGACAGAGTAGTGGCTAAATCCAGGCTGACCATTAGTGCCAACAAGATTACTCGTGTCCCTGGACAGCCATTCACCTCCCACTCTAGGATTCACACTGGAGTTAGCAGGGAGCAGATGCTGAGTGTTATTAGAGAGTAAAGAGAAAAATGTCTGCCTCTGCCCCTCCCAGAACACTGCGGACAATTCTCCCAGTAGAAAAGCAGCCTCTTTTGACAAGGAAGAGCTGCATGATTCAGACAGAAGCCACAATTGACCATTTTAACCAAAACTTAACAAGTCTCACAGATGGCTTGCTCCAAGGGAACAGTTACCTCCTGTGACTAAGGAGAAACAAAATGTTGGAGGGTGTGAAAAGAACATTCCTCTGAAGCTTTGATGGATTAATTGAGTTGATATTACAGTAGTTTTGAATCTTTCCTTGATAATGCCTAAGCAGAGATCGATATTAACCAATGAGATCTCTTGGGTATACAGGAGGACAAAAGAAGACACACATAATTGATAGTTTTCTTAAAATACTTTTTAAAACTCCAGCTGACTCCATTTAAAGTATTGCTGTCTTCTAGAATGTTTTGGAAACTATGCAAGAAACCAAATGCATAAAATAGCTAAATGTACTACTGTAACATATGTAGACTGTTTTTGAGGTGTCAACAAATATCAGGTTTTTTCATCTATGTTTTTCAGTAACTTTTTTCAATTAAAAAAGTGTTATTTCTACTTTAAAGTTTTAAAATACATGTTTCAAATAGTGTGAAATTTAATATGTGATGGTACCTGAAAACTTGAACTATGGTGCATATGTTTCATTCAAAAAATACCGATGATTATGGTAGCATTTCAGCTGATTGTCACTGAACAGTTCAATACTCGTGATATTTTAGGGTCACTTACAGAATATGTTAGACATCAGCCTGTGAGAATGCCTGAGTTTTAGTCTCCATAAGACTTTCGGCCAGGTCCAGTGGCTCATGCCTAAAATCCCAATACTTGGGGAGGCCGAGACAATGGATCACTTGAGGTCGGGAGTTTCAACATCAGCTGGCCAACATGGTGAAAAGCCATCTCTACTAAAATACAAAAATTAGTGGTAGCAGGCACCTGTAAACCCAGCTAATCAGGAGGCTGAGGCAGGAGAATTGCTTGAACCTAGGAGGCGGAGATGGTGGTGAGCCAAGATCGTGCCACCGCACTCCAGCCTGGGCGAAAGAGGGAGACTCTGCCTCACAAAAAAAAAAAAAAAAAAAAAGACCTTCAACCAGTGGGTAACTTTGAACAACCTTAGTTCGCAGTGTTCTCCCCCTCGGAAAATGAGAGATTGGATTAGATAATATCAAAGGACCCTTACAACTATAGCATCCTCATAGTTCCATGCTTCCGGCTCACTTCCTGCTTTCAGTTTAATACCTTGTCCATTCATTAAGACCTTGAATTACTTGTAGTAATATCAACTGTGGCTAAATACCTGCCCAGTACAATACATATTGAAATGTAGCTCATGTATGTTAAAAGGCATCGTAAAGATCTCACAGAACAGGTACCCTGTCTGGAGTCCCGTGTCTTAGGGCAGTTTCGAAAGGCCGCCAAGTGCCAGGAAATTATAGAACAAGTATTTTCAAACCAACAGATTATTGACAGACCTGGTTGATAAGAAATATAAAGCATAATCCTAAAAGTTTGATATCATTTCAGACCACATGAAATTAAAATACAGCAACTTAGAGTTTTTGTAAATATCTTGAATGTAAGGCATTGATTATGGCAACACAAACGTAAATAAGATACGATTTTCCAAAGGATGATTAATTAGTGCATGTCACAAGTAATTGTGAAAGTGCATAATGCTATAGATTCCTCTCTGCAGTCTAATAGTCCCTACAGCAGAGTGTTATGCCTTAGAGAAAAGAATTCTGGTGTTTTCAATTCAGTTGACCATAAAGCCAAAGAGGGTTGGAGTTTCTCTTATCATTGTTGCTTTTAAGATTTAAGAGACTCAAACACACATATGTGCCAATGGGGAAGAATAATAGAGAGTGATAAAATATTAGCATTGTCCAACTCCAAAATAAATTGCTTATTGGGTATTATTGATACATTCTACCAAATGCTCTTGCTATAGTCTTTTCTGGTCTCCCTTATCCTTTCTCAAATGAGTGCCTCTGCACATGGTTAGAAGTTGTTCTTTGCCAACTCTTCAGCAGATACCCTTTGTGGTCTTCAAACACAAAACCCAAATGTCACTTTCCAGAATCTAGCCCGTTCACATTTTCTAAACTGGAATGGAGAGAAATGTATGGAAGGTATCTCTCCCTCCTCCTGAGCGTGATAAAACGCTCACTCCCCAAATCTGGCTAACAATTATGTGAGTCATAACAATAAAGAAATAAGAAAATTAGTTTTTTCCTTCTAAGACTTATGAAGTTTATTTGAAACTTCTTCTGCATTCTTCAGTTTGTGCATTTCTCCTTAGTCTTACTAGATAGATGATTTTATATATTTTATAGGGACAGCCTTTTTATAGGGACAGCACAGTGAGACAAACTTGGGTTTGGATCCTCACTGGCTTTGTGACTTGGGCAAGCCACTTAATCTCTCTGAGACCATAGGGAACTATAATAATATCAACCTTGAGGGACTCTAATGAAAATTTGGATATTCCATGGAGCATGTTTAGTTGTTGTCACCTCATAGGAATTAATGTATAGAATATAGGAGCAGGAGTTGTCCGAAGAATACCAGCAATTGTAGTAGCCTCAGCTAGTACTATGAAAAACATAGATGAAAAAACCTGATATTTGTTGACACCTCAAAAACAGTCTACACAAGTTGCAGTAGTACAAAATAGAAGCAAAAAGAGCAGTTAGATGACACTAGGCAAGTCTACTGTGTGGATAGGTAACGGTATAGCATACTAATAGTGAATTTTAGATCTATGTTTAACATTTAAGTAGGATATAAACAAGATTGGAGCCCTCTCCCTTTCATCAATGGTTAGCTCAAAAGACTCATCCCAAAAAGGTAAGTAGTATCTGTAATGAAACATCGTTGCTATGAATATGCTATTCAGTGTAGCTGGGGGACAATTTAATGTCCAGATCTTCTATGGACATAACAAAAAGATACATACCATCAATATATACACATAAGTGTTACTTTCCAAAAATAGTCTTCTTCCCATAGCCTCATCTACCATCTGAGCTTTAACTTGGATTTAAAAGTTATGAATTAATAAATAGGGCTCAGCACTTTCCAATCTCACCTTCAAGTAGATCTGCAATGCTTTAAAATGTTGTGATCAGTGTAACCCAGTTGAAGCTGGGCCTCTTTGTGGTTTCTCTCAGCATGGAGTTGTATTTAGAAGAAACTCAACAACAGTGTCTAAATTAATATAAAACCAACTTAAAGGTTTATTCCTGACATGCAAATGAAAAAGTTCCAAAGAAAAGTTATATATTATACAATATTTTAAAAAATTATTTTAACTCTGTATTTCCCAAAGAACCATTTAGTATAGCATGAACACTACTTCTTAGTGTACTTCTCCTTAAAATTATGTTCCTAAAATCATCATGTGTAGCTCTTTATCTCCCTGGCCCTTTCTCCCAAGATCTCCCTGATTGCTTCCTTCATAGTGTAAATCAATATGGTTTTACTATGTTTATTTCTTTGCCTCACTCTGTTCAGTATCCCAGACTTGATAGATGCCTGAACCACAAATGGTTTTCATATCTTAGAAATGGGAATGGGGGAGGGGGAATTTCTGTGAATATTCATATTAATATTTTTAGTCCCTACAATATCAGAAAACAACAGTGCCAGTTATCAATTTGTTGACTTTTATCTCCAAATTCAACTTTTTTGTCAGGTCTCTGAAAATGCATCTGGGCCCTTTAAATATTTTTTCTTTGCCTCCTGGCAAGATATTAGGCTTTGCAAGTGGGAGGGACTGGAGAGACATTGCAGGAAAAAAGGGTTGGGTTTTGCTTCCTGCTTCTTGTGTGCTTGCTTAGCCAGCTCCTGCAGTGTGGGTGGCTTCTCTAGCATCCAGTTCCTGTAGTCTATGTGGCTTTCTCCAGCAACAAGGTCTTACAGTGCACTGCAGCCAGCAGTGTTCAGTGGCCAGCAACTCTGCTGGCACCTCCTCGGGCAGTTTTGTGTTGAGTGCCTCAAGTGACACCTCTTATGAACAGCTTTCCCTAGCACCCTAGGGGAAATATTTCCAGCAAGTTCCATTGGCACCACAGCAACTTCTCCACCATTCAGTGACCCACACCCATAACTGCCTTCTCCAGTAACGCCTTGATCTCAGCCTTGCATGCTCTCGCTCAGGTCTAACGGTGGTGGCTGCTTCATACATCTGCTATTTCTATGTCCTTTATAATTATTTTTACTTCTTATTAGGTAATCCTCTGTTACGTCAATACTGATATAGTTCATAATTATTTATATCAAACTTTATCTGTTCCTATTACTATGTGGTTTCTCCCTTCAGACTGGACTCAGACTGATTCAATCATAACTAACGAAATATGAGAATTACTTCATAAGAAGTTATAATTTCCAAAGAGCCAATTGCTCTTATGTATGAGCATTCAATTTCACACAGGAAATGACTCAAGCACATCTGACCAATTCTCTAACCAAATAATTTAGAAACATCACAGAATGGATTTTATAACAAGATAGTTTAATTTTCTCAATCCAAACACCCCTTTTGCAATACTAGTAATGGAAACAAAAATTTCTATCTTCTATAAAAGACAATATTACCGAACTTCTTGTTTTTTAAAAAATTGTATTTAATTTTTTTTTTAAGTTCGAGGATACATGTGCGGGATGTGCAGGTTTGTTACACAGGTAAACGTGTGCCATGGTGGTCTGCTGCACCTATCAACCCATCACCTAGGTATTAAGCCCAGTATGTATTAGCCACTTATCTGGACACTCTGCCTCCCCTGGCCCCCTGTTACCGAACTTCTGTACCTGCTCCTGTTCAAAACATGCAGGTTACCACTGATAAAGGTAAAATAAAACTGTAGAAGATATTGAATTCTCAAACCATGATTAGTGGAAAAGGAACCAATTTTTACTAAATATACCATATGTGCTAGGCACTATCTATAGTGTTGTACACAAATTATTCATTTAAGGATTCCTTATTTTTACGAGACATATTAATGTTCCCTTTAGAATCCCAAAGCAAGCATTGTGCCTTTTGTGAAGAATCACTGTATTGTGACTTTGAGGACAGAAATCCCTTAGGGAGCTCTGACTTGACCAAAGTAGCCAATTCTTTAAAATGACACTTTTCTTTTTATAAAATCTGCCTATTTGCATGCAATACAAGTGTTTAGAATCTTATGAGCTAAGTAAAAAATGGAGCTTAAAAAAAGCAGAAAAAGTTTTTTTTTAATTTTTATTTTTTAAGAAAGCACCAGAACCCATATTTGTAAATGAAATTTTTTCCCTTTTGGAAAGTATATTCAAATTCCAGTTATGCTGAACTTCCTCACTAAGTCTTGGAATGTCTTCAGTTGTAAACCCTTCTGAGCATACTATTGACATATTAAATAGATTAACATATTGAATAGATAGCTAGATACAAAGGTAGATAGATGGAAAACTAGCTAGATATAGATAAAGATATTAATATAATTAGAGTGAGGTATTACATTTGACCCTAGATATTAGTAATAGCATATCACCATTTCATTCACTGGGTTTGGCTCTACATAACTTTTGTCTGTTTTCAAAAATGACATTAATGCAAAAGAGCAGAAATTTGCTAGAGGAAATAAATGAGAAAAAAATTGAAGAAAAAAATGCGTATCATACTCTCTGGGCCATTTCATAGGAAATATTCAAAAATCTTTTGAGCAACAACGACAGTATTAGACTGTGAAATTTCTACCACACTTTAAAAAAAATCAATCACTAGGCCGGACGTGGTGGCTCACGCCTGTAATCCCAGCATTTTGGGAGGCTGAGGCAGGCAGATCACGAGGTCAAGAGACTGAGACCATCCTGGCCAACATGGTGAAACCCCCGTCTCTACTAAAAACACAAAAATTAGCTGGGCATGGTGGTGCATACCTGTAGTCCCAGCTACTCGGGAAGCTGAGGCAGGAGAATCACTTGAACCTGGGAGATGAAGGTTGCAGTGAGCTGAGATCGTGCCACTGCACTCCAACCTGGTGACAGGGAGAGACTCCGTCAAAAAAATAATAATAATAATAATAATCAATTACTAACATAAATTTACAATTGCTATATGAACATGTCACTTTCTGTGTCCATCAAAAATTGACCCCACATTGTTATTATTATTACCTTCCAGCATAACCTCTCTGATCCTATCAAGTTAGGTTTCTTATAGTTTCCCTCTAGCATAAAAATTTCCTCCAGTCCAAAACCATGCAGTATTTCACAACAAAGTCTCCCAACCTCCAATAAATCATCTCTGAGTAAGCCCCATGTTAATCTTCTCTCTTTTATTTTAGCTTCCCTCACACATCATGCTTTTAATCTGTACACACTGACAAATATTTTTTACATATTACCTTAAACTTGTTTTCTAGTCATTGTATGTACTTTTGCTTTATGTCTCCAATGGATCTAGTAGTCATTGTACTTATTTATCTGTTCAATATCATCTGTTTTATATACCCATTCTCCAGTGGATCTACTCACCATTTATTTATCCATCTATTACATAAGAAACAGAGATGGCATGTAACGAATATAAAGGTTAAGGGAGGACCCGGAATGGAGGTGACATTTTAGAGGGTGACTTGGAAAACAAGAAGAGGAAAACAAGAAAAGGACCACCTTAAAGAGTGGAGGGAAGAGGCTTCCCAGACAAAAACAACTGCATAGGCTGAGTCCCACGTGAAGAAAACCTGGAATGTTCAAGGAACTGCAAAAAGGCCAGGGTGGTTGAAGAGTGATGAGTAACGAGAATGACCTAAAATGAGGTTGGAAAAAAGGGCAGAGCCAGCTCACACAGGGCCCCGTTGGCCACTGTCTAGAGCTGGATTTCAGTCTGAGGATAATCAGAAGCCAGTGGAGATTTTCATCCAGAGAGTGACAAGAACTGATATGCACTCCAGCTACTCTGACAAATTGGTTGAAAGGAACAAAATAGAAGCCGAGAGAGCAGTTAGATGGTACTAGGCAAGTCTATTGTGTGGAATAGGGTGATCGTGATGGAATGGACTAGAAAAGAGGCATAGTGGTGGCAAATTTGTTGATAGATAGGATATGAGGAAATCAAACAAAAGGAGAAATTGAGGGTAAGTCTTATAAAAGTACTGACCTCCCCTTCAGATCTCTGTGAATTTAATATACACAATGAAGTTACATTAAGTACCTGTTGGGGAAGCCAAGTGAGGGCGACAAGGGAAGGACAATAATGCTTTCCCTAACAAAGCAAAGAATGGAACATGAGACCCTGGCAGACAGAGCAAGGACTTCAGTAACATTAGTCACCATCTGAGTGACCACAGAAGATCACTTAATCTCTTATGTCTGCTTCCTTCTCTGTGGGCCGGGACAGCAACATCGAGGGTTTGGGCTCTGGAATCAGACTGCCTAGGTTTTTATTCCAGCTCTTTCGCTTACTCTTAGACAAAGTGCTTATCTTCACTCCAAGCCTGTAAAACGTGAATAATAACAATACCTGTGTCTTGTGTTTATAGTGCAGGTTAAATGAAATAATATGAATAATGCACTTAGAATAGTGCCTGGTGCATAGTAAGCATTAAATGTGTATCACTAGCTGCTGTGAAATGGATTGTTGGGAGGATTAAATGAGAAAATGTTTGCATAGTAAATTAAAAAAATTATAGCTTGCAAAAAACTAAACTGCCTTTGTTTTAGGGAGAGAAAGAGAGAGACAGAAAGAGAAACTGTCTTTGCTTTAGAAACCCCCTAACAGGAGAATTTATTTTTTAAGATGAGACCTTGTTGTGACTCTGCTGTGAATGAATCAAAGAAATAGCTTACCTGTTTTGCACAAAACAGGATCATTTAGAAGGAGATAGAAAGGAAGCAAGAAAATGTTGAAGAAAGACAAAGTCCTTGGAACAGGCAGGAGTCTGGAACCCAAGTAGAAGAAATAACTAGTGGAAATTCCAGCATCATTGTCCTAAAACACTAGTAAACTTGCTACTTACTTGGGTTGGTGTTATTTGGCCTAGGTAGTCAGGGCTATCTGGCAGGGCAATGTGGAAATGATGAAGGGAGAGCATGTACACACACAAAAAAGTGGACTCAGAGAATTCTGAATAACAAATATTGAACATGTTACAGTTACTGGCACAGAGGAGGCATTCAACAAATATTAATTTTCTTTTCTGATTTGAGATATAAAATATAATCTCTGACCTGGGAGAGTTAACAAATTGGTTGAGAGTCCAATGATTATAGGTATAAAATTATTAGAAAAAATATAGGCATACAACAACAACATGGTATACAAATTATAGGCACTGTATAGTTTATAAAAGTCAGGGATCAATCAAGAGAAGTTCTAGATTATTTTGGAAAAGATTCTGAATTAGAATAAGTAAATAATTCAAATGATGAGGTGTTAGATCCATATTTAATATAATTTAAAGATAGGAAAGGAGTAAGAAGTGTTTTCCAAAAAGAGATAAAGAGCAAGAAAGAAGAAGAAAGCCTAACACATTTTGCTTGTGTACTAGAATGTTATCCTGTATCTGGGTTTGATTGGTAACCAATATGAAGTTATTCTTGAGCAGGAAAATGGCATGTTTTAGAAAAGATGACCTACAAGGAGTTAACAGGCTAAATCAAAGATTGAAGAAAAAAAGTGGAAGGAAAAGGATCAAGGAAAAAGCTGGTTGCAGTCATTCTAGCCGAGGTTAACAAAAATCTGGATTTGGTCATTGGCAGTGGGAGAGGGAATGGGAGGAATGAGTGGTTCTGGATGACGTTCAAATAAAATCACGAGCTGGGGAAAGGAGGCTAGCATGACATTGATGGCAATAAATAAAATAAATATGAAAGTATAGCACAGTTGGTGATAGAAACAAATGCAAGTAATTTATTTGCATCACCTTATTTTTGCCCTAAATATGACTCATAGTTCTGCTTGGTCATCAACTAGTGCCAAATGTAGTCATATTCCTGGCATATGGAATAACTATTTTATTGTACCCAAAAACTTGCTCACTGGGCTCCAGCTGTTTCATAGTCTATCCACACTGAGCCATGGCAGATATAATTCTCTTGTCCTGAGGAAAATGTTTAAAGCAAGTCAGAATCTCTTTTGAATAGGAATAGAGCAAACCTTTTTACTTCCCAGAGATTCTGGTTCCCTAGAAGAGTGACATAATGAGTCTTGAGTACTTACTATGTTCACTGCCGCTCTATCAATGAGGGCAAACTAGTGGCATGACCTAGATGCTATCTTGGTCTCTGTTTTGAACTGAATTTTTTTTATGAACTCCAAATTCATATACTGAAGTCTTAACTCCCACTGTGATGGTATTTGGAGATGGGTCCTTTGAGAGTTAATTAGGTTTAGATGAGGTAATGAGGTGTGGCCCTTATGATGGGATTAGTGCCCTTGCAAAAGAAGAAACCAGAGAGCTCCTCCTGCTCCCCCATCCTTCTATCTTGTGATTATATAGTAGGAAGGTGGCTATCTGCAGGCCAGGAAGAGTGCCCTCACCAGAACCTGACCATGCTGACACCCTGATCTCAGACTTAGAGCCTCCAGAACTGTGAGGAGAAAATTAATTTCTGTTGTTCAGGCCACCCAGTCTTTGGCATTTTGCATGGCAGCTTGAGCTAATACAGCCTCTCAATAGCCAAATGAGGAGCCCAAAAGGTTACCAACTTAGAAAGGCCAGGGAAATGTGTTACTGAGAATGCTGCGTAACAAGAATGTCCATTATGTTGCTTTTTCCATTTCTACTCTGCTGTAGTCTGTGGCCTGAGATAACAACTTTATCAGACTTTAAGATTATCCTGGACAAGCTCTGTCCAATAAAACTATGGTGGGATACACATAACTAATTTAAAATTTTTAATAGCTACATTTTAAAAAGTCACAAGAAGTAGGTAAAATTAAATTTAATAGGTCATTTAATTCAATATAGTCAAAATATTATAGACATGCTACCAATATAAAAATTATTAATAAGATAGTTCACTTTTTTTTCTTACTAAGTCTTTAAAAATTATTGTGATGTGCTATTTTACACTTACAGCACAACTCAATTTGGATATGCCACATTTCAAGTGCTCAATAGATACATGTGGCTAGTGGCTACTGTACCAGATAGTGCAGTTCTAGATATTTCATTTTTTTAAGAAAGACATAGACACAGTTTGTTTAAATATGAAGTCCCAGTTTTCTTCTTGAGGGTTATTACCTGGCTTTAAAGTCCCTTATTTTTCTCTTAACTCCTTGAAGTCTTCTCTTTCTGGTTGCGCCCATCTTTATATCATAAAACAATTAATTGTAAGACTACATAATGGACACTGTGGTCCTGCTATGGTTTGAAAGTGTGTGTCCCCTAAAGATTTACATGTTGGAACCTAAGACCCAAGGTGATAGTATTAAGAAGGGTCTGTAGGAGGTGATCAGACTATGAGGGCTCTGTCCTTATGAGTGGAATTAATACCCTTATAAAAAGGCTTACGGGAGTGAGCTATTAGGCTTCTTTTGCCCTTCCACTCTTTGTCATATGAAGACACAGCAAGAAGGCCCTCACCAGACACCCAAATGCCAATGCTTTAATCTTGGGCTTTGCATCCTTTGAAACTGTGAGAAATAAATTGCTATTGTTTATAAATCACCAGGTCTCAGGTATTTTGTTATAGCAGAGGAATGGACTAAGACAGATTTTTTGTGAAGATTCCCTCTTCAGGGTTAAGGTACTCACCTTCCTGGGGCTATGAATATGGCTGCTGACAGTTCACAGCTGCCTCTCTTGATGGATATTGTCCTAGGCTGTGGGGAACTACTTCCCCTCAGGCTATGCCCTCTGGAGGGTAGCCTGAAGCCAAATAATGACTGATGAGGGGCATGAGTCTGTTTCATTTACTCCACTTGAGACAACTCTGAAGGAACAGTCCAAATCCTGAAGTCTCTGAAGGGTTGACAGAGGCCTCCTTTGCCACTGTACTGCAGTTCAGCATTTCACTCTGCCCCATCCTGTTTCCTTCACTTTCCTACAGGTGTCTCTTGTAAGAGCAACTCCCCCTTACTCCTTCCAAAAAAATAAACTGACTCTGTTTGCATCTCTTCATCTCAAAATCTGTTTCCAGGAAACTCAGTTTAAAAGAGAATATAAAGTAGTCTCTTTTTTACCAAGGCAAGATCATTAGCAGTGTTTGAGGTAGGGGAGGAAAAGCAGAACAAGGCTCTGATTCATTTTTGTGTCTTATACTTCCCCACATGCGAGCAAGGCTAGGACATACTCTGACCCTCTGGCTCTTCATGTCTGTTCACTCCCATTGCCTTTCTTGTCCTATATTTTTCCCAAAGATCAAAGTGACAACTGAGTAAAGGGCATGGTCAAAACTGAGGTTCAGCAACAGCATTGGGTCAAAGCATGAGAAATATATCCCCAAATGAAAAAGATATCAATGGCACAATATGGTAACCCATACACGTATTGACACCACAAGAATACTGTCTTGTCTTTACTTTTCCTGACTCTCCAGGGCTGATCTGCATGGGTAGAGATGCAGAGCAGTTCTGCCATTGACATTAGTAGCTTCATCTTTTAATGCAATTATTGCCTTCATTTTCTTTCTTCTTCCTCAGGGAAATTCCACCCTTCTAGCCTTTATATTTATAACCCCATGCTGGTGTCTGTGGGTCCCTGCTTCCCTAAAACACTCTCTTCACTGCCGTAGACTGGTAGTCTAGTCCCGTCTGGTAGTCTTTTAACACTTTAAAAGATGGGGTGTGGGGAGATCACATCCTCTTTGTCTTAAAACTTGGGCTTGTCTGCTACACAAAGTCCTGCCCATGGTAGTGGCAGTCACATAATAGGACAGTAAATTAATGCCTGAACAGATTGTGCAGTTCCAGAGAGTCCACCTTCCCCGGCTTTCCTTTCTCCTGCCTACTGCTTCCTCCATCCTTCTTCACAACTCCCTCCCCTGTGACGCTTTCTTCCAGAGGATGAGTCTGGAGGAGGAGGCAGCATGAAAGGGAGAACTTGCTGCATCAGAGTTTGTGCCAATTGGAGGGAAAGCTCAATCCCTCAGCAGCCTGATGGTCCAGATGGCCCCATAGGCTTTGCAGAGCTCAGAGGCCCCCAGACAACTCCTTGTCTGCATCAGCTTAGCATTGCCACTAAAATTGATGTTATACCAAGTCATCCCCCAAAAGCATGGTAAATCACTTGTTAAAAAAAGAGTTCCACAGTTTTGGCACATGAACCTGACAAGGATTTTTTGAGATTTCTAGCATTTCCAGAATTTAATCAAATGATTGTTCTTATAATTAATTGTAGTATTCTAGTACTACCGTATATTTTTATATAAACTACAAATTGCTGAAAAGAATCACATTGGATCACAGTATTATTAGATTATACATTCATTCAAATTTCACTAATTAAAACATCAAAAGGAAGTAGACATGGAGTTCAACTAATTCTCACTTTACTAATCCATGAAACAGATACTTCTCATAAATAGCTGGTAATCTTTCCTCAGTTCTCAGGAAAAATAACTGAATAGCTGCAGTAAACTCTCCTATTACTAGTTCTCCACATTACAATTTTTTTAAAACCTGCAATTTATCTTGAAAGGCACCCTTGAAGCAGTAGCACAAGGATTAAATGACCATTTTTAGATAATAATGGTTAACATCTAATCGTTTAATTAAAAAAAGGAGCTTGACCCTTTCCTGGTCACACCTGGCAGTGCTCCTTCTTGGTGTCATCTAGCTTGGGCCACAGAGGGCCGCAGGACAGCTCCGTATCCTCTCTGTCCTACATTCATTCATTCATTCATTCAGGCAACAATACTGATTAAATACTTATTTTATGCCAACCATTGTTCCTCAACTCTTGGGATATATGAGCAAAACAAACAAAAGTACTTGCCCTCATGGAGCTCCATGCAGGGAAAAGAGGCAATAAGCAATAAAAATAATAAATGTTATAAGATGTTGGATGGTGGTAAGATCTATGGGGGGGAAAAGTAAGATCAGAAAAATGGGAAGCTAAGGGGAGCTGATTTTAAATGGGGAATTGGGCCTAATTTAGAAGGTAACATTCGAGCAAGGACTTAGCCCATTTTGGTAATGTCTTTATTATTTTTTCATCTGTAAATCTTATGTTCCTATCATTCTCTTTTTCTTTCCCAGGGCCTTCTACCAGACACGTAAGAAACATTATGTATGTATGGGCTTAAAACTACACAGACCTTGAGTCAGGGCCAGTTAATTTTTTTATGATAGTATCTCATTTATATCTGGAAAACCTGAGGCCTGGCCTTACTCATGGTAACTGTATGATATGATGATATGATGTAAGATGTGCTACACAAATTTCTGTCTCCTCCTTTCCCAGACTCTTTACTGCCTTAGAATCTACTTCCTGAAATAGTTACATAACTTTCCCATCAGCCAGCCATGCTGCCTGAATTCACCATCGTTAAGATATTCATTACTTTAGATTAAAGCACGGCATTTTTAGTGATTCTCTTTTAAAATTCAAACTTGCCATGGGAATAAGACTTTTAAAAAAATCATTCAAGCTTATGAAAGAAAAAGGCTGCATTTGTGGCATGGCCAGCAGGTTCGCGGAGAGTGGACCCCAGGCTCCCTCTGATGGGCCAGCGGCCAAACTGGAGGACAGGGAGTCCAGGAAGTCCACATGGCAGACCAGGCAAGGACTGGAAGGTCCTAAACTTGACCTGGTAATTTTTAATTACACAAAGAAATATGTTCTATAACTTTCTTGATCAGCTCGCCCTCTCACCTAATTTTATTTTCTCACTGGGATACCATATTTTTGACCTCTGATGGAATAGCACACCAAGGAAGGGGTATGGTAGGAGCAGAGTCATCTGCTTCAGCAGGAAAAAGTGTTCTATCTTGAAAGTAGTTTAGAATTTCTGGACATAGTGATAATAAACAGAAGACCAACTTTGAGTGATATTTACTACTATTTATAAATATACTGTAGGCATTGCACCGCTTTTCTTATCTGCTTCCAGGACACACCGTGACACCAAGCCCCACCTTGGTACTCATGGCTCTGAGACATATATTTCCAGAGTTTCCACCATGTACACAGCTACATAAACATTTCCTTCTTCCCCTCCACAAAAATAAAGTCATATTATATATACTAAGCAACAGATTTTAGACATTTTCCATGCCAACCAATTTAGACCTATATCCTTCATTTTTATGTGTTACATAATTTATATGTCTAATTTTGTCTGGATGAATTCTTAAATAGTTTTAATTTCTGGATATTGTAAATGAAGTTTCAAAAAATATTCTTGACTTTGCATCTTTGTACACTTATCCATGTTAACCTTAAAGCACATTCCTAGAGTTAGGTTTGCTATACCAAAAAATACGTGTAATTTTGACATTTACTCCTAAATTTCCCTCCAGAAAGTTTTCAGTCCTTCTTCTACCACCATCTGAGTATGAAAGTGCCAGCTTCTCTACAGCCTTGCTACCAGTAGGGTTCTCTAGTCTTTTTAATCTCTGATAATCCAAATTAAAATGATCCTATTTTGAAACATTTAACATTTTTAATTTTATATTTTCAACTTTTGTGAATATGTGGATTTGCCTGCATGAACTGCCTGCTTTGGTCCTTTACACATTTTTATTTTTATTTTTTTTTACTGCACTGTGGAGCAAATGTTCCTAAAAAGGGAAAAAGACGCCAAGCACAAATTTCATCTATAGTATGAGACTAGTTAGGAATAGACCTAATATCCATCACATGAGTTTGTAGACTTATTTTTGAAGTTCTGAAATTACATTTAAAAATCATGTGGCTTCTATATTTCTATGAATGTATTTCCCTTCCTACAATGTGCTTTCAATACCATTTAGTGATAACATGGCAGGGACTGTTATGTGTGCCTCCAATTCTTATTCTTGTCTTCACAGGTGAGATCTCTTCACTATCTGCTTTGGGAGATGAGGACATGGGCTTTCCTGCCCTCTGTCTACCTTACCTACCTTTCTTCACTCTCTTTCACTTCCCAACTTTGGTTACACGTACATTTACTTTTATACTTGTTAAGATTGACAATTTCTCTGACTATAAAGGTCTCAGTGACTTCTAAAAATTTTAAATCAACAAACAGTTTAAATTACTATGACTACTTAAGCATTGCTCTTGAGCTAACTGGTTTGGTAGGATCACTTTTCTTTCTCTGTGGCACCAATTCCCATGCTGTTCAGCGAAGAAGTTACTTAGAGATTCTGCTTTTACAGTCCATCTAGTACCTCCAAACATTATTGTGACTACCAGGATTCTTGGTTCCAAATGGCATGAAAAACAACACAAACTTAGAAAAAAATTACTTACTCAAGAAAATAGATCTGACTTCAGAAGTGGCTGGAGATAGGAACTCACACAACGTTTGTTGTTAGCATCTGGTCTTGTCATTTGCTCTCTGAGTGATGGCTCTAGTACTTTACTTCTTTATTTTGCTGAAATACACCCTTGAGTTCCTTTCTACAAAAGAATGCTCGGAGTATAAACTCTGATTTATCACACATCTGAAAATCTTTTATTTTGTCCTCATATTTAGCAGTGTCTTAGTTAAGTAGATTCTAGTTTGATTAGCATTTTATTTCAGAACTTTGAAAAATAGATTCATTGTTTTGCAGAATCTGACTGGCAGTGACAAGTGTGTGGTCAGTCCAATTCTTGATTCTTTCACATGACACTTATTTTTTTTTCTAAGGAAGAATATAAAATTTTATATTTATAATCAATATCATAGAATTTCACAGTTATGTGTTTAGGTATAAGTCTTTTATCATATTTTGTGCTGGATATTTTGTGGGCCCTGAAAAACATATTTTCTTTTACAGTTTGGGGAAATTCCCTTGCATTCATTCTGTAATAACCTCCTCCCCTCTGCCTTCTTTGCCCTTTATTCCTCAAACTTCCTGAGTTTATATTTTATGTCTCTTAACTTTCCATTATATTATCCGACTTTGCCTTTCTGTTCTGAGGGGCTTCCTCGATTTTATTTCACAAAACCTATTTTGATTTAAATAAATTTTGGTGATCATATTTTCAATACCTTAGAGCATATTCATCAAGATTCTTCAGAGAAATGAACTAATGGGAGATAGACAGGTAGATAGATAGATAGATAGATAGATAGATAGATAGATAGATAGATAGATAATAGATAGATGTTAGATAGGTTGATAAGAGGAGACTTATTATGGGTTGCCTTATGCAATTATAGAGGTTAAAAGTGGGGAAGGGCCCTGGTTTAAGTTTCAGAGTCAGAAGGTCTGAGAACCAGGATCTTAGGGCAGGACAAGATAGATGTTCCAGCTCAAGATCAGAGAGAATCATCTTTCCTTTGCCCTTTTGTTCAATCTAGACCTTCAGTAGATTGGGTGATTTCCACCCACACTGATAAGGACTGATCTTCTTTTCTCGATACTGATTCAAATGCTAATTTCTTCGAGGAACACCCTCAAAGATAAACTCAGAAATAATGTTTTACCCGCTATCTGGGCATTCCTTATCCTGGCAAGTTGACACATAAACTTATCTATTATCCCAGTAAGTTGACACATAAACTTATCTATCACAAGAAGTTTTTTTGAATGTTGCATTTTTTAAACTTGGTCTCTAAATTGTGGCAATATCTTGTTGAATCTCACTGAGAATGCTAATTCAAACATTTTAAAAGGCCTCTGTTCCCAGAATTATCTCTATGGTCATTTTCAAAATTTATTCATCTTGCTTAAAAAATTGTTTTTTCTTTCATGTTTTGGGGTTTTGATTCTTTTTCTTTTTTCTTTTTTAAAAATATTATTCTTGTCTACTGATTCTTATTTTTGTTGCAGATTAAGAATGAGGTGAGACTGGAGAGATCCTGGTATACAGTTGGTGGGTTTAAGGATAAAGGTCAGAAAGCCATTAAACTGGAGGACTGGATTGACTTTGGTGCACTGACTCCTATACATGCTCCTAGGATAAATGCTTAGCTGCAGATTTTTTTTTTTTTTTTTTTTTTTTTTTTTTTTTTTTTTTTTCACCCAGAGGTGAAGAGTCCATGTATGGATTTCCAACCGGTACTCTTTTTTCAGCCCCCATCTCCCTTTCTTACCCTCGGTGGTAAATGCCATCTCAAATATGGAACTGTTTCATGCTTCTGCCAGGCAAAATGATTCCTTTCTAGGCGTGGTCCAGGCAGCTGCTATTTCTTTATCCATTGATGATACTTCTTCAGTCTCTTCATTGTCATGTCAGTATCCTTTTCGTCCTTTACAATCAGCTTAATGGAGTTTCCAAAGGCAAAGAGATCAATATATATGTTCAATATGGCATCTTAAACTGGAAATCTCTCCATCCATATTATACAGAATTGGGGATATAACTCAGGGCATTTCTTTGCTGCCCTTAATTATTGACATAATTTGAGGTGAATTAAGTTCCTAGATGAACATCCCAAAGGATATCTTAGGCTCTCACTGCTTTGCCAACTATATCTCTCTAAGGACCTTCACTTCTTTCTTCTATCTCAGCTACTTACTTCTGTGACCATACCTTAGGCCTCGTTGTAACTTGAGCTGAAATCTTAAATACAACCTGCTGCTATCTGGTAAAAAATCTTTTTTATTTCCCATCCTACTGTTAGTTACTACTAGGACTCATACTTCGAACTCATCAAAATGTCCAGTATTTTAGCCCATGTATTTTTTCCTTCCATCTTCAACTCCTCCTAGTTCCAGCTGGATCATACATCCCAATCACTGTACCAATATATACCCTCCTCTGAGAGCCCTAAGCATGGGTCAATCCAATTGTGTTATAATGTGAGACTATCTGGGTTTATCCCATCCCTACCACTCATAAGTTGTGGAACTTCGGGGAAGTTATTTAGATTTTCTGTGCATCCATGTCCTCATCTGTAAAATGAGGATAATAATAGTATGAATGTTCTGGGGATGAAAGGAGATAGCACATGCAAAGTGCTGAGAAGAAATGTCATGATCAATAAAAGTATTCAATAGACATTAACTAGTATTAGTAATATTTGCTAACCTGAAAATACTAGTGAAAAAGCAATATGTGTCAATAAGTTATGTTAAAGTCTATAGGTGCTTAAACATTCTATTTATACTGTTTAAACAGTCTTCTTGTTGGTTAACCACTTCTAAAGAGATGTAGTATTTCCCTGCTTAAATGATAATGAAGCACTGATTTCTCTTCTGAATCTTTGTGCCCTCAGCACTCAAAGAAATGGGTTGTGTCTCTGTTCTGTTTCTTTTCTAATCCCATTTTGATAGTTAATCCTTTGGGTCTCCAAGGAGCCCTTGCCCTAATTATGATAGGATAATGAAACACTGACATCTAATTACAACTTTTATGAAGGTAGCAGATACCAATTACAAACTGGGAGTCATGTGGCTTTATACTCTCCCTTATGTAACAATTGTGGTTTTAGAAAAGAGATCAGATTCAAAAAATAGTTTGAGCTATATCATTTCCCACTGATGCTATATTATGCCATTTCTTCCAGATCTATAACTATGTGATAGTTATTTTGAGCTTTGAAGACCTCAGGACTCTTTCTAGCTTGGAACTCAAAAATCTCTTTGTTGACGGGTATTTTGATCGATCCTTTGATTTAAGCAAGTCCCTGGAGGAAGAGCTTTTAACCCAGGCACTGTATAAATAATTATCTGATTACTAGACCCCAATTTAAAAAAACTCTAAACAAATTAATATTTTGAACACAATCCTTGTAGAGTGAAATTGTGTTCTTTTGAGACATATGTAACAAGGTACTTTCAAGATGTGAAGATCATTAATATTTTAGCCTTAATTATTTTACCCTCACAACCTTTAAGGTTTCCCCCAATAGCAAGTTGGTGAAATGTCAATTATAATTTTAAGACATATATATTTATCACTTTGGAATAAAATTTTAGGAAGTATCACAAAGAAGCAATGTAAGATAGCAACACTGGGTCCTGTTAAAATCTTGGGCAAGTTATACAGTTTTTCTAGGCTGTTTCCTAATCAGCAAAATGAGTTTTGGTATGGATCAAATGAAATAATGCATTAAATCACTTTGTAGATAACAGTAAACAGTAAATATTCATTGAATCTGAGGAATCAAATGGGTAGGATGTTAGGAGCTTTTAGGTTTTCTAGAAGCAAATTTTTACTTTAGAGTATAAAATCAGGCTTCTGGTTACTGCACTTCTATCATTATTCCCCTTACTTGTAACTTGTCTTTAAATAATTTGTCATGGCTTTTGGTTAATAAACACATCTCTCTTTCATCTCCCCACCATAAAATAAAAAGATAACATCCTTATGTTCTCAGCATGGTCTTACCTTCAGACTCTAGAAATACACAGCTGAATGTGTTTTCTGGGAAAACATATAAATTAAAATCATTTTTGGCAGATACACATTGGCTATTAATAAACAGTTCTAGTAAGCTCTCCTCCTTATAACCTAAGGATTTATGTTATAGCTCATTTTATCCAGCGGGCTTACTAGAATGCAGTCTATATTCCAAAGTCAGTCTTACAAGGTCCCTCTCTGGAAAGAACTCAGTTGATGAGCCTCTACTTTCCTAATTGCTGGCCTTACCTTTGTACATGCCAAATCGTCATCCTTTCTGCTTTTGTAGCATTTTTATAGACCCAGAATTGCTTTCTGAGAAAAGTCTCAGTCCTAACAAAGGTTAGACTTGAACTGAGAATTACATGCATGTGATATGTGTCCTTTCCAGTCCTCTTCCCAGGTCCGCGTAGAAATCACCAACCAGGGAGAACACTCTTTCTACAAAACACAAACTCAGCTTCAGGCTATTTCTGAACAAGAGCTTTAGGAAGCAAAAGGAAGCAAGTATGTAAGAACGTACCTGCCATACTTGTACTAGAATGTAAGTTCCTTAAAGGCACACACTGTGTCTGATTCCTTTTTGTTTTCTCAACAAAAATGTTGATTGGGTGTTAACTAATTGTATAAAGTAGGAATAAGAGTCAGTTTCCTAAATGTTTTTAAAAAGTTAACAAAAGCATTTTCACTTTGACTCCAAAATTTTAAAAAAGCTAATAAAGATGTTATAATATTTTAAAAATCCAAATTTTATGGGAGTTCTTGTCTGGATGAAAATTAGAACACATTCACATTGTCTCAAACGAATGAACATGTGTGACTCTATAAAAACAATACCTCCCTAAAGCATGAAATCAGATGGAAAAACTCGACATCTTTATTTCTGCAGTCAGTCTCATTTTTCTTAAAACATTTCAAACTAGTAAGAATTTTCCAGAAGTTACAGCTTGACTCACCCAACCTTCCAAGGAAAAAACAAAAAAACTTAAACAGACATTGTTTCACTCTCATCATTTCCCCCCCTTACTAATAGTTGCAACTTAAATGTGTCTTAAAGCACTCCAACTTCTTCATAGTGCCTGTTTAATAAGTATCCTGTGGACACCCACGCACAGTCATAGAATCCTAAGTGGTGCTCAGACCAGTCACATGTCAGTGCATTCTTAATTGCTAGAGCTAATATGCTCTCAGCATGGTCTTTTAATTACACCCTAATAATTTATTATAGTTTCTTTCTACAATGTAAAGTCTTGGAAATCACCCACTAAAAAGTACCTGTGTACTCTGGGGCTTTGGCAGGCTAGGACAGAACTTCTGAGAACACGGTGTGTTCCAGAGAAGATAATCAATCTGAGAGGACTTACAGAGAAACACTTCATTCAGGACCTGGCTGCTGGCTTTTATCTCAGATCTGAGGATTTCACAATCACTTGGAGATACCTACAAGTGTGTAGCACACCTTGGATGTTACTCTTAATGATTACTTCAGTTTGTAAAGAGGTCATTCCACCAACAGCAAAGGAGAGGGCCCAGCCCCAAGCCACGAGGAACACAGTTCTCTGCCAGTAAGTGCCTAATGACTCATTTTCCTCAACAGAAGTTTCGTAAGGCTGGAATTCAGGGAGGGATGTCTGGAGAATGTCTGAAAGGAAGTTCACAAGCCACTGTCCTGCTCTTTGCTGGAGAAAGTGTCCCATGGTAGCCAGACAAGTTGACTAAGGCAAACAGCAACATGTTTTGGTAACATTTCCCCATTACCTTTCATGTACAATCCAAGAAAGGTTGCCATGAAGTGTTTTAATCAGGTTGGGAACATTATAAACTTCCAAAAAAGAAAACCATTAGTGGAAAAATTAAGGACACAGTAGATTTAACAACTGTGTTTACGTGGAACCACAAAATCTATCCAAGTGAATTGCATTAAAACAGACAGAACACTCCAAGAAACTGTTGTATGTGTATTTTTTTTAATTCAGTCAACCATTTTACTAATCTGTCAAGATGACCAATTTCTTTGGAATTATGTAGATTTAGCCAAAATGAAATTGTACATAAGATTTACTTCTCTTTTCAGATGCTTTTTTATTTATTTTTAAATCTTTATAATTACTAAATGTTCTCCTCTCTCAGAAGATATTCTGAGAGGAAAGCAAAAATACCACTCTTGTAAAGCCATTTCCATTCTTCCAAAGGTCTGCTGGTAAATTATTCTTACTGATCTTTCCATCTTTCTAGCCTGTGCATACACACCTAACCCATACTAAATTTCACCAGATGGCATTTTATTTCTTTAAAGTAAAGCAGCCGTGGGTTTAGACAGTTGAATTTTTAAACTTCTGTATTTACTGAAAGTGCATATGGTGCTATATGGACAAAGAAATTGTGCTGAAAGAAAAACATTTCTGTCTGCAATACCTCATAATCTTCCAGAGGAAAAAAAAGTGCAGTTATATGGTGC
The DNA here is from genome assembly GCF_007565055.1 of Rhinopithecus roxellana. NCBI lineage: Eukaryota > Metazoa > Chordata > Mammalia > Primates > Cercopithecidae > Rhinopithecus > Rhinopithecus roxellana. The sequence goes on from NC_044562.1 coordinate 102,461,881, forward strand.
GTTTCTCACAAAATCTTATGTGGCTTCAATGTTCTTCCTCTGTTAAAAAGTAGATATATGTTTAATGTACAGACCTGCAAGTTTCATTATTTTAAATTCATCTTTTAGTGGCAAATAAAAATGTTATACAAAACTCAATGACTCTCTAAAGCGATCTCTCAGTGAATTCTAGAAGAAAATGCAACATATACCTGTACTTGTATAAAAGAAAAAATAAAAACCTCTGTATCAACATAAGCAGATGTTGGTGTAGAATTTACAAGGATGAGAAGGCTATAAAACCTCCCCTGAGTCACTCACAGTTCATTTGAGGGCCAAGAACGCCCCCAAAATCTGTTTCTAATTTTACAGAAATCTTTTGAAACTTGGCACGGTATTCAAAAGTCCGTGGAAAGAAAAAAACCTTGTCCTGGCTTCAGCTTCCAACTACAAAGACAGACTTGGTCCTTTTCAACGGTTTTCACAGATCCAGTGACCCACGCTCTGAAGCGGAATTAGCTAACTTTCAAAAACATCTGGAAAAATGAAGGTTAGTATAAGCAACCTCAAGTATCGTTAAAAAAATTAAGGTTGGCTGGATTGAACGTGATCAGAGTTTTCTATTGTTTAAAAGGTGAGGATTTGTACATACGTATTTACTTCCTGAATGGGTTGGGATTGGAAAATTGTTCACATATACTGTAGAAACATTTGTCCTTGCAGAGCTGGAAGAATTCCAGCAATTATAGCTGGATCAGTGGAAGACAATCAAAAGCTTTGTGGGGCGAGAGAAATAGGATTTAGGTGTAAACAAAATCTTGCCATTTCTACTATTTAGCAGGAACTATGTGTATGCCTAATTCTCTTTATTTTATGTAGACTTGGGTAAAAATCGTATTTGGAGTTGCCACCTCTGCTGTGCTTGCCTTATTGGTGATGTGCATTGTCTTACGCCCTTCAAGAGGTAAGAACTTTCTCTGATTTGCTCTATCTGCCTAGAATAGCTTGGAAAATGTACTAATGCAAGATCACAAGTGGCTGAACATTTCCTAAGTGCTTATGTTCCAAAGTAAGTCTGTTATTTCTAAGAAGACATATAAGCTCACAGATATGTTGTTGTGCAAGACCAGAAATACTGAGGAATTTAAGGCATGGGTAGGAAGAGATTTACAGTGTTATTTCGGCAATAGAAAAACCTAAGAACTATGCTGCATCACCCCCACAACCCCCAAAAATATATGCTAAATACAAGCTTTGACAGGCCTTTAGAGACAACATTTTTAACTAACATTGCTTTTCATTATTAGGTTTGTCTCGTGGAAAGTAAAAATGAGTAAGAATGGAAAAGTTAAAACAGAATCTATGGACTTTTTTTATTACTAAATTGTCTTTCCAAAAATTTAAGGAGGAAGTTGAGAATACAGATCTCAGGAATAGCTGTATAGAAAAAGCAAAGTTGTTGTTTTAGATGTAGTAGCACTGCACATCAAATTAGAAAACTAAACATTGTTAAGCAAGCATTATGATCAGTCATAAATTGTATCCTTTTACAAAAAAGGCTTAGATTGACATTGATCTCACTTTGCTAAAAATTGGAAGGTACTATAGGCTGATATCAGAGCTAGTTTAAATATAAAGTAGGACTATGTTGATAGATAATCCAGTGATATTAGGGGAATAGCTTTTTATGAAAATATTTATGAAGAGAAACTCAAGCTTCTAAAATAGAAAAAAAAAATCCACTAATAACAGATCTTATGTCTTTTGTGTCTAGGAAAAGGAAAAATTTGTACTAATAAATGCTAAAAGTTTATGATAACAAATGTGGGAAATATCTTGGTTAAAAGTTAACTGGTAGTAAACGAAGATCAATAAAATAACTTCAGCTAAAGAATGTATGAGTCCTGAATAACTATTGCTATTAAAAAGAACATAGAAAAATGTTTTGGAAAATTGAAAATAATCATGAGATTTTCACAGAATTACAAAATAGAATAGGTGAACCCATAAGATGAAGTCAGCTTATATCTTCAGTGTTCATTTCAGTCTTTGTTTCTGTTCTCTGCCAGCACAAGATTCTTCTTAGGCTGTTGAGAGGTATGCAGTGCGTGTACATATCTTTCATAAATTTTCATGTGAAAATTATTTTCAGACCCGTCTCTCAACTCAGTGGTCTTGGGGCCACATTTCCCTCATACTAGCAGTTGTCAGGTAGTGGATTAGGTCGTATAGATCCTTTGAATGTTAATTCATTAAAAATTAGCTCCTGATTTTTAAAGAAACTCAACCTTGAAATTGATACTGTGCACCCTCAGAAATAAATGTTCTTGGAACAAAAGTTTGTTAATTTTATAGGGCACTTGCCTCCATGTCCACAGGGAAGGATGAATTTCACTATGGAATTCAAGCTATAATTTCTAAAAAGAAATACGTTATATTTACATATTTACAAATGATGTATAGAGATACACATACACAGATATTTGTGTTATCACATATAATCTCAATCCCTACCCTCTTTCCAAGTTTAGTTATGTATAGCTTACATATAAATATATGTTGTAAACTATATACAGTATAAAAGTCCTATGTAATTTATAATACAATTCTCTGTTTTCAACTAATAGGAAAATTCTAAGAATAAAGTGATTTCTTGATAGGGTGAAATAATCAAATCAAACTCGAGTACTCAATGAAATTTGAGTACTCATTCAGAAATAGAAAAATCATAACTAAGGTGAGAACTACTGTTTTTTGATCCACTATATCATTCTCCTTCTGTTCTAAATATGCTGAATAACTTCTTAGAATGTCAGCTAAATAGCTTGTGAATGGCACTAGTCATTCCCCTACTTTCCTGAGCAGGACCTGGTCAAGTAAGTGCCATAGGCAGCCCTGAAGTTAGGCATGGTGGCCTCCTCCTGACTTTCCTTCTTTCTTCTCACATCTCACTCGTCAATCATCTCCCGTCTGGAGTGCCAGGACCAGTCCTCACTCTCACATCTGCCCAGTGCCTATGAGAATAAGATCTGAGATGGCAAGGAAGGAAAGGGAAGGAGGAAGGGGTAAAAAGAACAGAGAATTCAAAGCCAAGTGAACTCCTACTTAGCCTCCTTCTCACACTTCATCAGAAATCCCATTACCTCAGATTTGCCTTAGGTGCCCTCGTATCCTCAGCTCAGAATTTCATGAACCAGTGTATGAACAGTCTTCTGAGAAACTTAAAGTCACACTCAGGAAACATTCATTCACTCATTTACATATTAGTGTATTAGTCCTACTAACTCCCTGCCCATCATCATGCCAGTGGCTGAGGATATGGAGGTGCAACAGTCTAGAATTTCCTCTGCAAGTTGGGGAGTAAGAATCCAGTGCTTTCTGCACCAAAAGATGCATGGTCAACACCACAGATACCTGAGAAGGATTTCTGTTAGTTCACACCAGGTCTAAAGAAAAAAAAAAAGAGAAAGGCTCTTTCATCCCAGGAGAACCAGCCTCAGGATTAAAAGCGTTTAGGAATAATTAAACTGGACTGTAAGAACAAATATGAAATGTAGTAGTGAAATGAGAAAATCCATTTAGCTCACTTACAAAATATTAACTATAAGGAAAAACTTTTTTCAAAACTTGTAAAATATTCCCTTTTTGGTTTTGCCAAAGTGTGAAACACACATGAGCTTCTACCCCTTATTCCCAGGTTGTCCTTGTCTTCAACTTACACCCTTTCAACTGACTTCTTTCCTCTCTCTTACCTCCAATCACTTTTTCTTTTGAGGTTCTTCTTCACAAGCATCACTCCTCTTCCTGTGTGAATATGCAACAAGGCTGAGAGTGGGAACTAAGGCTCCTTGACTTCCCCTTATTTTTGTTCACCCCAAAGACAAACATACATACTTTCTTGTTTCAAGAGATTTAACAGATGTTACAAAAGCAAAATACTAGAAGTGAAAAGTTACCGAGGTTGCGGAATTTTGCAGGTAAATTCCACACAAACTTGATTCATGAGTTATATTTTCTGAATACCTGGACCATTCTTCCGTGGCTTACAGAAAGAAATTGTAGGAGCTATTTGACCTTGTTTCAGATTCTTTTCAGTATAGAGTTCCCCACATGATGATGAACAAATACTCAACAAATGTTAGAAAACAAATGTTTTCTAAAATTTCTAACATGTGGTAAATGATAGCTAGCATTTTGCATCTGTGTTCTCCATGTTGAGAATATATACTTATACACTCAACAATAGCAACTATTCCATTCTGTGTGATGTATTTCAATTTCAAAAATGTCTTAATTCTGAGAGTAGAGAGCTTTTATCCCAGAATATCATCCCCGTTCCTATCCCCAACTTTTTTTTTTTTAACCAAAAACAACAAATGTTTCAGAAACTTTTTTGTCTGAAGAACTCATACAGAACATTGATGGCTCTAGGGCAAAAGCAAAACAAAAGGAAAGAAGAAAGATATAAGAAGTTGAAGGGTGGAGGAATGGAGAATAAGGCTAAGTGAGAGTAAAAAAGGAAAGGGTGGGTGGCTGTGTTGGCTTATGGCTGTAATCCCAGCACTTCAGCAGGCCAAGATGGGAGGATTCCTTGAGCCCAGGAGTTTGAGAACAGGCTGGGCAACATGGTGAAACCCTTTCTCTATTAAAAAAAATACAAAAATTGGCTGGGCATGGTGGCATGCACCTGTAGTCCCAGCTATTTAGGAGGCTGAATATCAGAAAAGTGTTTGGGAAGTTCAGGAAACCAAAAGGAAACTGATAGAGCTATGAGGCCAAAATTATTTAAACAAATGAACAAGGAGAATATGTATATGCATATGTAATTGTGATTCTACATACATACACACACACACACATATATATATATATATATAATATGTAGTGATTATTTAGCTGACTCCTGCCTTTTATAATGCATTGAAGAAAATATGTGAAGGCCACAGACAATTTGGATAGAACAGAGATCAATATTTTTTTTTTTTACTTTATTAAAATACTGAGTTTTATTTCACATGTATGTTTTTGTCTCCCCACCATTTCCATGTCTGACCACCGCTACTACTATGTCCTATCATAACATTCCATACATACTTAAAACCAAGCAAAGGGTGGAGTTCCATCTTTAAAAACTAAACAGGCATTTTGGACAACACATTCTTGGCAATGGAACCTGGACAACATTTATCAAACACGGTAGGGAAAGTTCTCACTCTGCATTATGAAAAGGACAGCCAGATATCAACTGTTACAGAAATGAAATAAGACGGAAAATTTTTAACAAATTGTTTAAACTATTTTCTTAAAGAGACTTCCTCCACTGCCAGAGATCTTGAATAGCCTCTTGGTCAGTCATCCGGAAGCAATTCTTCACATAATTGATGAACTTGGCTTCCACTTTGGGAAGAGAACCACCTTTTTCTATACTTGCTTGCATTTTTGCTTTAATGTCTTCTACAGAACTAGGTCCTTTTGGTGTTTTAGGAGTTTTTTCCTGTTTTTTGAAGGATTCTTGTCCTTTTGATCTTGGTGTTGATGATGGTTTTGAGTCTTTTCCATTCTGATTTGACTTTTGTGCATTTTTGGCTGGAGTATCTCGTATAGATTTCTTCACTGGTGCTTTTTCTTCAGCTTCCTCATCATCAAAATCATCATCATCATCATCTTCATCATCATCATCTTCATCATCATCATCATCATCATCTTCATCAGCAGCAAGTTTTACTTTTTTCTGTGGAACCTTGCTACCACCTCCAGGGGCAGACCGCTTTCCAGATATACTTAAGAGTTTCACGTCCTCCTCCTCTTCATCTTCTGACTCTGCATCTTCCTCCACAGCTACTAAGTGCTGTCCACTAATATGCACTGGCCCTGAACCACACTTCAACCTTAAGACCACTGGTGGTGTTATTTCAAAGTCCCCAAGGGAAACCGTTGGCTGTACAGACATTTTCAAAGTTGCCAGTGTTACTTTAATTGGACTGCCTTCGTAATTCATTGCCTCTGCTTCAACAATGTGCAATTCATCCTTTGCACCAGCCCCTAAACTGACCGTTCTTAAAGATAACTGGTGCTCATTTTCATCATTATCCACCTTAAAGTGATAATCTTTGTCGGCCTTTAGTTCACAACCGAAAAGATAGTTCTGGGGCCTCAGGGGGCTCATGTCCATGTCCATCGAATCTTCCATCAGGTGGCGGCACGCACTTAGGTGGGAGAGAAGGCGGACGGAGGTACACGAACGCTGCTCTAAAGAACAGCCACGCAGGACGGACTCACACCAGGGACAGAGATCAATGTTTTTTAAGAAGAAGTATCATTTGGGAAGTCTGAATTTTAGTCAGAAATTCATTGTTGTTGTTATTATTACCATCAGTATTCTGTTACTACTATAACTTCAACAATCATCTTTGGTAAAATAAGATATAAGTGAGATAAAATCATCTTCAAAGGAGATTTAAATATGCAAGTTGTAAGGTTAAAATATTTTCCCAGGACCAACATTCACTCTGTGAAACAGATTCCCTCAAACATCTTAAGAGTTTTAAGCTTATTTTTTCACTATTCTTATGGAGAAAATATGGGAAAGTCTAAAAGGTTAAGGAGAAGTTTCAGAAAGTTCATGAATATAAAAGAGTTTTTAAGTCAAGATAAAGAAATCAAGTTTGCAGTTTATAGTTCTCTAATTTGCACGTGAATTTTAAAATCACAGATGAATCTTGGCAAACTCTGAGTTTTGCCAAATTCTAAATAATTTAAAAAGAAATCCAAATCTTTGTATGATTCTCATAATGGAGAGGCGTTTACCTGTCTGAGATTTCCAAAGCAAATTGAGTTACAACTTCGACGAGAACATCCAGTCATAGATATACCTTGAAAACCAGATTCAAAAGTTTGAGCCAGAGGTGTGGAATCAGGACTTAAGAACCAGAGACAGTCAAACTGAGCCATAAAATACAGCAATAATTGACAAATGCAATCTAATTTAACTAAAGAGCTTCTGCACAGCAAAAGAAACTAGCATTAGAGTGAACAGGCAACCAACAGAATGGGAGAAAAATTTTTCCAATCTCTCCACCTGACAAAGGGCTAATATCCAGAATCTACAAAGAACTTAAACAAATTTACAAGGAAAAAAAAAATAAACAACAATCCCATCAAAAAGTGGGCAAAGGACATGAACAGACACTTCTCAAAAGAAGACATTTATGTGACCAACAAACATGTGAAAAAAAGCTCATCATCACTGGTCATTAGAGAAACGCAAATCCAAACCACAATGAGATACCATCTCACACCAGTTAGAATGGCAGTCATTAAAAAGTCAGGAAACAACAGATGCTGGAGAGAGTGTGGAGAAATAGGAATGCTTTTACACTGTTGGTGGGAGTGTAAATTAGTTTAACCATTGTGGAAGACAGGATGGTGATTCCTCAAGGATCCAGAACCAGAAATACCATTTGACCCAGCAATCCCATTACTGGGTATATACCCAAAGGATTATAAATTATTCTACTGTAAAGACACATGCATATGTATGTTTATTGCAGCACTGTTCACAATAGCAAATACTTGGAACCAATCCAAATGCCCATCAATGATAGACTGGATAAAGAAAATGTGGCCCATATACACCATGGAATACTATGCAGTCGTAAAAAAGGATGAGTTCATGTCCTTTGCAGGGACACGGATGAAGCTGGAAACCATCATTCTCAGCAAACTAACACAGGAACAGAAAACCGAACACTGCATGTTCTCACTTATAAGTGGGAGTTGAACAATGAGAACACATGGACACAGAGAGGAGAATATCACACACAGGGGCCTATTGGGGGGTGAGGGGACTAGGGGAGGGATAGCATTAGGAAAAATACCTAGTGTAGATGACGGGTTGATGGGTGCAGCAAACCACCATGGCACATATAATACCTATGTAACAAACCTGCATGTTCTGCAAATGTATCCTAGAACTTGAAGTATAATTTTAAAAAAGCAATAATTAATACAGTAGGCATGTAATAAAACGATCTTCTCATAGGACAGTTAATCAAATACTAATCAGTCTCTTTTTTTAAAATTGTATTTTATTATTATTATACTTTAAGTTCTAGGGTACATGTGCACAACGTGCAGGTTTGTTACATATGTACACTTGTGCCATGTTGGTGTGCTGCACTCATCAACTCGTCAGCACCCATCAACTGGTCATTTACATCAGGTATCACTCCCAATGCCATCCCTCCCTCCTCCCCCCAATCAGTCTCTTTTTAATTTATTTCTCGTGTATAGAGAACCAAGAACTTATTTTTCATTTCCAGTATCCTTCTTAATTGACTAATATTATGCAGTAAGAACAGAATAACTTACAATATTTATTAATATTTATTCCCATTAATAATAAAAATAGTATTATTTAGTATCTAAATTAAAATTTTGAATACAGGTTATGATTTATACATGGTGGAAAAACAGATATGTTAGGACTTCTTAAGGAACAGGATATAACAATTGTATGTTACAAAAGAAAACATCAGATAACAGGCCAGGCGTGGTGGTAATCACAGCACTTTGGGAAGCCAAGACGAAGGATCACTTGAGGTCAGGAGTTCAAGACCAGCCTAGTCAACATGGAGAAACTCCCTCCCTACAAAAACACAAAAATTAGCAGTGGTGGCAGACACCTGTAATTTCTGCTACTCAGGAGGCTGAGGCAGAATTGCTTGAACCTGAGAGACAGAGGTTACAGTGAGCTGAGATCGTGCCATTGCACTCTAGCCTGGGCAACAGAGCAAGACTCTGTCTCCCCACCCCCCACCAAAAACAAAACAAAATCAGATAACAAATGAAATAGGCAGATAGAAATAGGCACATAGAAAGATACTAACTACCAATACTTAAGAAGAAACAGAAAACGTGAATGGTACTATAACACCAAAAAAGATTGAATCAGTAATTTTAAAACTTCCCACCAAAAATAAAAAAAAAAACTTCATAAGCTCAAATGGCTTCACTGACAAATTCCACCAAACACTTAGAGAAGAATTATTACAAATTCTTCACAAATGTTTTCAAAAAATGAAAGAAAACATTTTCCCACTCATTCTATAAGACCAGTATTACCCACATTACTATAATGCCCAAACCAAAGATATCACAAGAAGAGAAAATTATAAATCGATATCTCTTATGAATATAGATGCAAAAATTTTCCACAAAATACTAGCATGCCAAATCCAGCAATATATAAAAAGGATTACACACCATGACAAATTAGGATTTAGCCCGAGAATAGAAGGTTGGTTTATCATTTGAAAATCAATTAATATAATAAATTTCATTAATAGAAAAAAGGACACAAACCTCATAGTCATTATAATAGATACAGAAAAAGGATTTGATGAAACGCAGCACCCTTTCATGATAAAATCACTTAAAGGATTAAGAGTAGGAAGAATTCCTCAACCTTATCAGAGACACCTACAAAAAATAAAAATAAAAAAACATAGCTAATATCACACTTACAGATGAAAACTAATGTCACACTGTTTTCCTGCTAAGATCATTAACAGGACTTGATGTCCTCTCTCATCACTTCTATTCAACATTTTATCAGTGGTTCTAGCCAAGGCAATTAGGCAAGAAAAAAATATATAAAGTATCCAGATTGGAAAGGAAGAAGTAAAACTCTTTCTACTAACAGATAGCACAATCTTGTTTGTAGAAATCCTAAGGAATTCACTAAAAAACTATTAGAACTAACAATAAAGTTCAGCAGGGTTGCAGGATACAAGATCCATGTGTAAGGACCAATAGTATTTCTATACACTCCCAATGAGCAATCCAAAAAGATCTAAATAAGTGGAAAGACATCCCATGTTTATGGATCATAAAACTCAATATTTTTAAGATGGCAATACTGCCTAAATTTATCAACAGATTAAATGTAATCTCTATCCAAATCCTAGATAGTTTTCTTTTTTTGCAGAAAGTGATGAGCTGATCCTAAAATTCATACAAAAATGCAAGGGACCCAAAATAGCTAAAACAATATTGAAAAAGAATAATAAACTTGGAGGAATCACACTTCCTTATTTTAAAACTTACTACAAAGCTCCGTAATCAAGACAGTGTGTTACTGGCATAAGGATAGATACATAGATCAATGGAATAGAATTGAGTGTCCAGAAATAAAGCCTTATACTTAGTTAATTGATTTGTGATGAGGATGCCAAGACAATTCAACAGGAAAAGTCTTTCCAACAAACGATGGTGAAACAATTGGATATCTGTGTGCAAAAAAAAAAGATGTTGGACCCAATTCCTCACACCATACACAAAAATTAACTCAAAATGGATCAAAGACTTAAATGTAAGAGCTAAAAACTATAAAACTCTTAAAACATACGGATACATTTTTATGTTTTTGAGTTAGGCAAATTTTCTAAGATATGACCAAAAATGCAAGAAACAAAAGAAAACATACATAAATTGGACTTCATCAAAATTTAACATTTTAGGATGGCCAAGAATACCATTTAAAGAGTAAAAAGACTACCTAAAAAATGAGAAAAAATATTTGCAAATACATATCCAATAAAGGCCATGTATCTAGAATATACAAAGAATTCTGGCAACTCAATAATAAAAAGATAAATAACTCCATTAAAAAATGGACAAAGGACAGACATTTTGCTAAGGAAGATATACAAATGACTAATAAGCACATGAATGATGCACAATGCCATTAGTCACTGCAAAATGCAAAACAAAACCACAACAAAATACCAGGAATGAAACTGCAGAGGAGCAATTAGGCATCCATTAAAGCCTACGGATTGTGAAATGGTTTGTCCCTGGGGGTGCAGTAGAAATAGAGACAAGCAGTAGACAGGGTTGGCAGGCCTGGGTGCTGGTTAAGGAAGAGGAAGGTCAAGGATCACACCAAAATATTTGTATTGAGAAACTACATGAATGGTAGGTGGTGCCATTTACTTGGATAAATTTGGAAGAGGAGCATGGAATTTTTTTCTTAGCATTAAACATATTGATTTTGAAGTGCTTGTGAGATATATAGTGAGGATTTTAAAGAGGAAGTGTAATAGACATGTCTGGAGATAAAAAGACAATCCAGTGAAAGTCAGGTGTGAGAGTGGGGTTAGGGGGTGGTTCAGCCCAGGGGTATGTAGTAGAAATCCTGGGAGAATGAAATGACTTGGGAAGGTTGCTCTTTCTCCAGCCCCATGTAGCAGCAGTAACAGCCATGACAAAATGTCAAATAGAGATTAGAGGAAAATGAGCTGGCAAAGGAGACTGAGACCTTCAAAAATAAACAAGGCTTGCTTTCATCTTCAGGGTCACCAGAGGGTCATTTGCCATTCATGTTCTTAAACATTATGTTGATTATATCTTAGGATCTTTGAAAGCCTTAGTTATCCTGAAAAATAAATGAACCCTAATTAAAATAATGTAACACAACAATAAAATAACACACAAATGGGCTATTTTTAAATCCCGGCAAATCCTTTGAATAACTTATGTAATTCAGTGCTGTTCATAGAGAAAACCATGGAAAATTGCTATTAGAGTTGAGACATTCTTCAAGTAGACAATAATAATAGTGGCAGTAAGTAGCTTTATAATAGCTAGCAACCTATTTGCTTTGAAAAAGCTCAAATTGTCTCACTTTCTCTTAACCTAAGTTTTGAGGTGTAATTATTCTACCCCTTTGTTTGTTGCTTGGTTCTTGCCTACTTTTGTGTTTGTTGTATGTTGTTGTATGTGTACACTTACATTTTAATTATAGTATAGTGGCAAAGTATCTAAAACCAGATGCAACTGAATTTAAACTCCAGCTTTTCTATGTATTAGGCAAGTTAGCTCACCTTGCTAATTTTCATTTCCTAATCTGTAAAATGGTGTCCACAAAAGTATTTACCTCAGATGGTTGTTGTGAGGATTTAACAGGACTATGCATGTAGAGTGCTTGGTACGTACAATAACTTATAAATTATAACACTTTCTATTACTCGTCTAAAGCCTCCTCATGTACTTGTTTTTCAAAGTTGTCAGTCTTGTTCCAATTTGATCATATTAGCTTGTAAATAGTATCTTTCCTGCCCTAATATTTACTGTCCTTGCCCCTGTGGTACTCACTCCAGAAACAAACAAAACCCAGTGTGATGATTGGAGATGATACCTCCCCATAGGTAGCACCTCTGCAGAGCCATCAGGAAGATGGGTGTGTTTTCCCTGGGAACCCTAGTTCCTTTCCTTGGTATGACCTCATATGCATCAATTACAAATCAAGTGTAAAAGTGAGAACAAAAGGACCTGCCAGCCATTTGCATGCCCACTTAATTTTCTCATTTGGTTTATGCTGAACGTTAGAACTAACATCCAATGTCTCTGCTCTGACACCCATTCCTAATTTTTCAGTACTAGAAAATCACATGGCAGAAACAGACACAGAAACCTAACAGAAGCACAACATTTTAAGAAAGAATTAAGAGAATAGTAAATCATTACTTGCTTGTGAATCATTTCTGTGAATTGTAATTTCTTGGATTCATAATTGAAGTAATTTTCAGCTTTGCTTTAATAAGTTGAAAATGCAAATAATTAAAGCATAGTTAATTAGAGTGTTTAAGCAATGTATAAGTAACTATGCTAAAGATGGGCCAAAATGAAGTTAAGAGCACTGGTAAAACTTAAGAGCTAATCAAGTAAGTGTTAACATATACAGAGGAGAGATATGCTTTCAGAATTCATGTTTACTTTTGTTCAACAATTAGAATTTAAAAATTATAGATGTCAAAGCTACTCTTCCAAAATCATCTAATAATTACATTTAATATTACAACATTATTTGGAAGAGGACATGAAAATTCATTTATTCATCTAATAATTATTAATGGAATATTTTCTGGGTGACTAGAACATTTAGTGTATTTGGTGCTGTGGAGATATATTTTATACTGACTTACACACAGACACACACATACACACATTCCAAACACTAGAAAATAATGACCCCAATGCTTTTCCTATAATCTTACTTAAGTCTAGTCTAGGGCAGAATCAGTCCCCTTGCCTTTTGTCCACTTTTCCAGGTGTGGGAAAGGGAATATACTTAAAAAGGAGTGCATTTGAAGGCAATGAGCAAGGTCATTGAAGAGGGGGAAAAACATTAACGTAGGCCATTTACATTCCTTGGAAGCCATGGTCAACACTCAGTTATGTGGAATCTCTTCTCCGTGACATGTGGATTGCTTCGCAGGCCAGCCTCACCCACCTACAATGAGTTTGTAGTCAAGGAATGATTCCTACTGATAGGCACAGGAGTGTATTGAGCAAAATAGATTCAGTGAAATCATTAAACTGAGATTCTGAACCTTTGCAGAAGAATCAAAGAGGCTGGGTAAAAACTAAAACTACCAGGATCCCACCCCCAGAGATCTGGATTCAGTAGGTTTGAGATAAGTACTAGGAATCTGCTTTTTATATAAGCACACTCCAAGGGGCTCCAAGGACCAAGTTTTTATAAATATTTAAATGAAGGCAAAAGAGTCTACACATGAAATTTACAACTTGTAATAGAGGGTAGAAAGTAAGGGCAGATACATTCTCGGGGGAATTATCCAAAACGAGTGAACACAAAATCTGTCAAGTTGGGTTTTTTTTTATTCAGCAAATATTTATTGAGCCCCCGTGCTATGTCAAGGACTGTCCTAGCAGCTGAACATATAATAGTGAGAAAAATCAATCACTACTTCTACTTTTGTGAGTGGAGACCTATGTCTTATACAATTCTTTGCCACACTGAGATGAAAAAACATTCATGTTCAATAAATTTGGATAAATGTTGAGAAAGCAAAATCCCATATGTACAAAGAATCAAAGCTTGGATTGAAAATTCTAAGCAATCTTTATGTTTTATTCTTATTCTAACATGTGACTTAATGCACCATCTCAAAGGAGACACATTACTGCACTGTGTTTATGAACACGTGGTCATGTTTAGCCGGAAGAGTAGAATGCCTAATTTAAATTTCTCTGATTATATCGGGGATGAACTTAATGTACCCAGCCTGACATCAACATAATTACACTTTCTAAGCCCTGGATACATGACATATGATATGGTTTACAAAGCTAACATGAGGTTAGGAGTAATCATCCCAGCCCAATCTGTGCCTGAAATCCATTCCCACATACATGTAGCTGGCTCATCTGGATATGTTATTCATACATCCGCTCATCACTTCCTGGGGGATGGTGAGGATTATTCTCATTATGGCAATTAGTAGTACAATTAGTACATGTTTAAAATTGCTTTACAGATATTTTGAGTCGTATGCTAAGTTATCTATATTGATTGTTGCCATTTGTAGCTACTATGCACTCATATAAAATTAATCGCTAACTAGGAAGTAATATAAAATATAGTATCAAGTCCAGCCTTCCTGGATAAACAAAATTAGAGGTTTAAAGGAATAAATAATTAATTCTTAGAATCTTTTTGAGAAATCTGATAAGATCAAAATGCTTTTTAATGATACGAAAGGAAAATGAGTAGGTATTTAAAAAGCAATTTAAAACTCTTGTTTTTTATGTTTTATTTATTCATTGTACAATATTAGTACTAATTACACTTATGGTTTTAATTATAACAGTTCAGTTATGGAGCTAGGCAATAGACAAAATGTTCAAGCATAACTGATGAGTTTTGTTAAACTAAAATAAAAGTAAAGCTTAATTGTATATACTAATAGCCTTGTCTGGAACTGTGTTTCTCAAACTGTGGTTTTAGTAGATATTCAGAAGCAAAAATTCCCAGTGGACAAATCTGTTTGGGAAACACTGATCTAAAATATTTATTTGAAAAATACTGATGAGTTACAATAATGCTAAAAGGTAACATGTATTGACTGCTACCATGTGCCACACATAGAGCTAGATGTTTTAGTTGAATTATCTCACTTAATTTAGCCTTCTATGAAAACGAAGATTAATTACAGCTATAAATGTTTCAATTAAGCATAATACAAGTAAGGAAAATTATATGCAAAGATATTTAAATAGGGAAAACTATGTCACCAGCCATAACTGAAGCATTATTTATACTTTTTAAAAAATAACTAAGGTTATATTCATTTATTGAATTAATATCAAAAACATTCTTTGAAAAAAATGGTGATCTTGGTATTCACAGTAAAAGGACTTAATACATTTTTAAATTTTCCATCTAGATATTCAGGATTGTGTATGCACAAACTAAGTGCGTTTCAAATGGAAAATAAGTTCCACTATAAATAGTGTAATAATTTTCCCTTTATTACATTAGAAACGGATTGCAACTTGTTCTTAGGAAAATTAAATAAAATTGCATTAAATACAATACTTGGCAATTATTCTAATGCTATTGTAGTAAACGGTCTTTTATTCACTGAATGAGAATTAAAAAATCAATGGTACGAATTCTGCATAAGACCATTTCATTAAACAGAAGATATTTCATTACAAATAAATGTATAGTGTACACAACCTTGTTTAGGATGCACAGATAATACAGAAAGATAATTATTTAAAAAATAGAATAACAATTCTATTAAGTATTCAGTGTCTAGTTGCAAAGGGGTTCACCAGCCACTATTCTTACAGCCATGGAATAAGTTGCCGCAAATTAAGGAAAGAAATAAACTCATGGCCCTAATCAAATGTGTGGCACATACATGCATCAGCGTAAATCAGTTAAAACAACAGAAGATATTATTATTCCACTTTATTATTTTGCTCTTACTACATACATAGCAGAACATTAATGTAACTACAAGGTTAATAGAACAGGTTGAGTTTCAGATTTCAAAATCTAGCATGGCATAGCTGGAAGAGATTGCCAACACCTTCTAGTCCAGTACCTCATAATATTGGTGAGCAAGCCAAAGCACCAGAGATCTTCTTACCAAAAAACATGCAGGGAATTCAGAAAAGGCACACATCTCATCCAGCCAGCCAACCAATCAGCCATCCAGCCATCCAGTCAGGCTTCATTTCATGCATTCATTCATTCAACAACTATTTATTAGATACCTGTATGTGCTAGACGCTTGGGGTGTGCTATGAGAAAAACAAGACATGATTCCTGGCCTTATGGTAACTGTGGGAAAACATTAATCAAATAATCACTCAAATATACACACGATTACAAACCAAGACAAGTGTTCTAAAAGCAAGGAACATGGTCTACGGGAATGTGTAAAAGGAAACCTGATCTAAACCAGAGGGTCAGAAAGGGCTTCTTAGAGGAAGTATATAGCTTTTGGGTTAAGTAGTAAAGATGAGAGACTAGGAAAGGCTGTAGACACCTTACAGAAAGAGTATTTGAGGAAAAGAAAGCCTGGCTTGTTAGTGTCTAGAAAGTAATGAGAGAGGAGCAAGAAGAGCTGACAGAGTAGACTGTCCCACACCAGCAAGTGCCTGTAGTCCATCCAGATCATCATTTGTGATCTTTACCGGAAGAGTCATGGAGGGCTACAAAAAAAGAGTTTTATAGCAGAATAAAGTTACAACTCCCATCTTTGACAGTTTTGTTTTCACCTGGGCAAATGCCAGATTCATAAATGGCACTCAAGGTATAGGATCTCCTGTAAGTTTTAGTGGCCTGTGGAAGGGGTAAGGTGGGAGAGATGGAGAATGGCAATATGGATATAAAAGGGCATTGGGATTTGGTTGCCTTATTATCTGCCTGGTGTATCTAACTGCTTCAGGGCTCTGTAATGAATATTTGTTCTGAGAATAAGATCACGTTTGAAAAACACAATGGTTTTGAAGGATTCAAATATAGATTGAATTTGTTTGTGGTTTGTGAGCTACATTAGATTAGCTTTTCTACAGAAAACCCTCTACTCTTGGGACTTCTAAGATATTTTATACAGATCAAGGGGTTTTATTTCCTTTCGATCTGCTTTCTTTTTCTCAAAGTCCATAGTCAGTATGAGAAAATAGCCTATATTCATAATGCCTCTCTTGAGATTTCTGAAGGCAAGGGTTCTGGCCATTCCCATTTGATCAACTGGGATGCTAAAATACATCATTGATAAATCAGTTGAAATCTGAACCAAACCTATGTGAGGAAATACAGTGAATTGCATAAGAGAGTGGGATTTTAGCCAAACCTACCTGGTCTGTAATCCCAGCTCTGCAAAGACTAGAGTTGTTGGAACCTCATCTCATCCTCCTTCTGGAAAACGTTGACAACTCTTCACTGCCTGAAGAACCATGCTCTGCATGGCCTTCCTTTGTAATCTTCATCTTCCCCTACAGTTTCCAGCCAGTTTTCCCTTCCAGACAGTGAAACTACCTCCCTAATTCTTACTTATCCTATCTACAAAAAAGGAGATACTATTATTAGTAATTAATAGTTATTACGAAAGGAGTTCAACAACCACTTAGCAAATAGCAGATATTATCATATAAGAAAGAATAGATGAAGGCCAGGCTTAGAATTTATTTGAGTTGTTAACCTTCTTTTTAATAAGGATGTGTTTGCTCTTCCCCCAAAGTTCATAACTCTGAAGAAAATACAATGAGAGCACTCACACTGAAGGATATTTTAAATGGGACATTTTCTTATAAAACATTTTTTCCAAACTGGATTTCAGGTAAGTGCATTATTTATCTTTAGGGGTTTTTTAATGTATTTTATTTGGTTTTTATTTCAGTGCCAATGCATCTCTATAGTAACTGAAGCCGTATCAGTTGAAACGTACAAAAGAACAATTATCTGAATGATTCAAGTGCTCAAAAAACCATTATTTTGACAAAGCCATTCATACTGGATTTGCCCCATAGCAATGAGGCCAATAGGGTTTTAAATAGAAAAAGAAACGTTGAAAAAGCATTGGTGAAATAATTTGAACGTCTGTAATCACTTTTGAGAATGGTAGATATATTCTTATTTAGGAGAAATCACAAAAATTTTACCAAAAGAGAAATCCCATTATTAATCTGGATAATCTGGAGAACAGGCAAATCTCAATCTGACAATGAACCCTTTAAGGGTCATGAAATCGGTATTTTCATATAGCTTTTCAAAATAGGATGTTATAAAGCAAATCTAATCAAATAAATAGTGAGATCAACTAAATAGTCTATGCAGTTTTAGTTGCATATCTTGTGTCACTGAACAAAATGGAGTATTTTAATTTTTTCTCTTAAGAAAATAAAATTAATGCAAAGTGAGTTTTAAGTTGAACCAAACACAATCTAAATATAATTTATGTTTATTATTGCAAAAGAAATGTACATTTGAAACTAGTTTATCCCCTTTGTAACCCAGAGAAAACCAAATTGTGTTCCTAAGCACCCTGAATCAGCTAAAATAGGGCTGCTGTTTGCAAATGTGGCATCTTTGTGTGAAGTAGAACAAAGCATTCTACCTTCTTCCTTCTACCACCAACCTACTATTTTACATTTCACAAAGCAATGTGTACTGGACAGAGAGGAAAAACAAAGTAGGTCTGTGAAATAGGATAGGTTTCTTCTGTTAGGAATGCATTCCCTGTTAACAGAGACCATTTAAATTTTGTTTTCTTTCTTGTTTAAAGGACAAGAATATCTTCATCAATCTGCAGATAACAATATAGTACTTTATAATATTGAAACAGGACAATCATATACCATTTTGAGTAACAGAACCATGGTATGTATCCAACATCATCTTCCCCCTCAGAAACCTTTGCCAGCTCTTCATTGACCAAGAAACAGAGTTCAAATTCTTAGCACCTGATGTGGACACAACTTGCCTTCCCACCTCCATACTCCACTAGAGTCTTCCAGTTCTGTCTGCTAATCCCATTAGACTACTGTCTTTGGCTTCTTCTAAATCACCTAACATCTTTCCTCTTTTTTGAATATAGTGTAGCATAAGATAGGAGTTAAGAACTCAGTCCTTAGTGTCAGGCCAATTGAGGTTCAAATCCTGGCTTAGTCCCTTACTGGTCGTGAAACCTTGGGTAAAGGATTTCACTACACCAATCTTATTATGCCTCAGTGTTTTCCTCGGTAAAGTGGGAATAATAATGCCTCTTTTGTTTAATAAAAGAATTAAATGAAATAATATTTACAAGTGCGTAGGGCAGTGCCTAACATAGAATAAGTCCTTAATAAGTGGTAGCTATAAAGTATGGGCACTTAACTGTTCTGTCCCCCGGGCTGCCAGTCCTCCCACTCTCTCCACTCTGAAAAACATACTAATCTTTTAAAACCAAGTTTAGATCATACGCTCTTTCTCTTTGCAATCAATAATCCTCTGATTTGAGTTTAATCATTTCTTTCTTAATAATTTTGCAATGCTATATTGAATCTTTTATAGGACATTCTAATTTGTAGTATGTTACTCCTTAACAAGTTCATAAGTTTCTTGAAATCACAAAGTATATATTATCTCTTGCATCCTTCTCCCATAGTATCTAGCAAATTTCTTTGAATTATAGTTTAGTTCCACAAAATATGTTTTTCAATTGCATTGAAAGTCTATGTATGTAGGAGTATGTTAATAATATAATATTCTTTTAAAACTACAAATTTACATGGCTCTTTGTTATCTTTTCTGTATTCTAATCAACCTCTTTATTATTTCAGAAAAGTGTGAATGCTTCAAATTATGGCTTATCACCTGATCGGCAATTTGTATATCTAGAAAGTGATTATTCAAAGGTATCAACTATTTAACTTGATTATATCCAATTATATCTCCTACTAATCCACAAGGTGGTTTAAAAAAGTGAGAGAAAGCAAGAGTCTGTCTTTACCTCTAAATATTCAGGCCCTGGTCACCAATAATCTTCAGCAAGACATGTTTCAATCTTATGGAGCTTGTTTAAGTGTGAAAACACTTTAAGGAACAGAGTCCAAAATAATACTTGCATCATTCATTAACAACAGCACAAACATACTTAACAAGAAAACGAAGAGCTTTGTTCACGAAGAATTATAAGCCAAATATTCTTACTCATTTGTTTCAATTATTATTTTTAAAACTATACTCAAAGAAAGGCAAGCATTTTGCAGCAAAAATACATGTTGAATGAAATTCTCTTTACCCAATTTTAAGGGGTATAATTAGAATGAATTACCCAGGTGCAGGGTATTCCTTATGGACTGTGGAAATCATTGTGGTTTTGCTTCAATACAGGTAAAACATGAAGGGAAAATTTCTGGGATAGAGTATGCAAAGATAAGCTTTTTATGTTAGGAAATTTCTTTGGGTATGCTTTTTATGGAGTGAGGGTTGAATCACTGCTGAGATTAGTTCTGGAACTTGCACAAACGGCACAAAAGTCCACAGTAAGACTCTTTAAATGAAGACTCATTTGGAATTGAAACATATTCTTCCTTGTGTCTTGTGAAAGTAGTCCTTTTAGAATTCTGAACTTTGAATTGGATGATATATGATTATACATTATTGATATAAGCTTTCTAACAATTGCAATTTGTTTTTTGTCTTTCTTCTTTCTGACAGCTTTGGAGATACTCTTACACAGCAACATATTACATCTATGACCTTAGCAATGGGTAAATCACCTCTGTTTATCAATACTACTTAAATCTAATACCTAGAATGTTTTCATTCCAAACTCTGATTTGGGGTTAAGAAGACTTTATCTTCTTACTGATCTTTGTTTCTTACTTTTCAGTAATACAGTATATATGTACCCATAAAGCTTACAAAATTCAAGAAAATACTTATACGGGATACCCACCTCTTTATTTGACTAATATTTTGTATCTTTATTCACAATATTGTTTTGGATTTTCTGTTTTTGAAGATCAAATTAAACATGTGCTATTTATGGACAAAACATATATAGGAAAGCACAAAAACATTCTTGGGAATGAGACACTATTTTTAGGAGAGCGGCTATTTCACTGATGGGAGGAGGAAGAGAGGGAGAGAGATGCAGCATTAGTTGTGTCTGAACACATACTCCATTAATTGTTTTAAAATCAATTATTATAAAAATGACAAAATATTAAAATTATTTTTAAAATGGAAAAATATTTGACATGTAAACTACTAAATGTTCTTTTGAATTTAGTTGGTAGATAAATTGTCAGACAAATACCATTTTCCATATATATGTTAACTGTTTGAAGCATTTACCATTTAAAAGAAAAAATTAAATGAATGTGCAGATAGGCGAAGGATTGACGAAGAGAATTTCTGGCAGCAAGAAGAATATGTAAAGGCCTAAAAGGGGGAGGGAGAGCATTGTGCGTTTGGGAAATGCAAAGTAGGTCAATTTGTTTGAAATTGAGGGAGGGGCCTGCTGACTAGTAGGAGGTGGTGTAAGGTTGGGGAACAGCCAAGCCAGGAAGCATAGGCCAAATAATAATGAGGAAATCATTAAAATGAGTTTAGATCTTTCTTTCTGATGACAATAAGGATTCATTCAAGGGTTTTAAATGGAAAATGACATGATCAGATTTGCACTTTAGAAAAATCACCCTGGCTAAGTTTGGACAATAAATTGCCTTAGCTACTCATCTTAATGTGATATCCTCTTTGCTGTTATATAAAAGGGGAAATAATTATATGGCTTGAAGAGGTATTGAAAAAAAACTTCTGGTCTATTTCCCCTTTTGTCTAGCAAGAGCACAATTTTTTTTTTTTTAAATCTATCTACTTCTTTCAAATGTTCAGAAAAGAATTACTCTGATCTACTTAAACTGTCAAATTAAGAAATAGCAAGTGCTTCTTAAAGTAGAATCTAAAATTCATCTAATGCATTCTGAGTCCTTCTTGCCTCTGAATCCATATCATCACCAAATTTTAAAAATATTTATTGAGCCCCTTCTATGTGAAACACATATAACAATGAGATGCAAATGACCTTGGGGCACCAGCCCTACTCTTAAGAAATCTTTCGATTAGTGAGTGGGGAATCTTAGTCTTTCAGTCCAATTTCTCAAGGCTCTCATCATGTCTTTGTTTTTCTTTTAATCATTTTGAAATTCTTTTGTTGAGGCTCGCCAAATTGAACAGCATTCAAAAAAATGATAATCCTAATATTTTAATCATGGATTACATAAGCTTTATGGCCTAAAATCGCATTAAATATTTAGTTTCTCTGCAGTGAATTTAATCAAACCACTGTTTTTGTTGTTTGTTTCTTTGTTTTCTGCACAAGTATCTAGTATTTCAGATTTGGGGAGGGGGCGGTCAGGTAAATACAGCATAACTTAGGAAGTGAAGGATGGATGGCAAACTTGTTTGAGATTCCAGGCCTCCCTGAATACCACTAATTTCAAGTCTTTTATATGCCTTTGAAGACTCTATAAAAATCTAGCATAGAGAAAACAAGACAGTACTGGTTTCAAGCTAGGTAGGCAAAACTGAGGAGATGAACGCCTTTGTAAAGCATCCTCCCTCGCCTTTTCTCATACCTTTAGTGACTCAGCAAACAGAAAATGGCAGCTGTGGTGGCTTGAGACATGCGCTGAGATTTTTAGCTTACTGCTGCCTGTGTGATTGCATAGATGATTCCACTGCATGCAGAAAACTGAGACAATGTTACAGTATCAAAGGTAACATGAGCTTGAGACCAAATTGTGAACCAGGTGAAGAACGTCTTCTTCTTTTGTTTGAGACAGGGTCTCGCTCTGTCGCCCAGGCTGGAGTGCAGTGGTGTGATCTCGGCTCACTGCAACCTCCTCCTCCCGGGTTTAAGCAATTCTCCTGCCTCAGCCTCCTAAGTAGCTGGGATTACAGGCTTGTGCCACCACTGCTAATTTTTGTGTTTTTGTGGGTACGGGGTTTCTCCATATTGGCCAGACTGGTCTCGAACTCCTGGCCTCAAGTAATCCGCCGCCCAAAGTGCTGCGATTACTGGCGTGAGAGAGCCGGCCAGGCGTGGGTCAATCTTAACCGGGATCTCGCATCCCTTTCAACATGTTCCCGATCACCCAGAGGCCTGGTGCTCATGTACTGCCCTCTGGCGGCCAAGACTCTCATTGCAGCGCCAATGGTCACTTTCCACGGGAATCACTTTCCCTACTCAAAACTATGCCATGTTCCCTCGTTACTTGCTAGGTCTCATGCAAGCACCTAAAAAGTTACATCAAGGCAGTGTGTGTTACAGATCTTCACAACTGTCCAAACATTAAAAGAATGGGAAAGGCAGAAATGTCAGGCACATGTTAGGTCCAGGTTGGAGAGCTTTTTTTGGATGGGTTGGTCAGGAGTCTTTTTTGAGGCTCTTCAAATTGTGCTTGGGCGGCAGGTCTTGCTTTGCTTTCCCATGAAGGCAGTCTTGATGAAACTGTTAATCCAATCTTCAAGATGACAAAAGTCAAAAAGTAAGCATGACATCCTATGACTCTGTAACAGTTATAAAAATCTGAATGCATTCTTGCTGAAGAACTACAAAAACTCCACAATGCAAGTCACTTAACTGAATACTTGCAGAGTGACTCTAAGCATCAAAGTGAGAGTTTTGGCCAATAGACTATTTGAAATTTCCCCATGGGTGGAGGACTTTACAAGCTTAAGGCATACTGCCCAGTATACAATCCGTTTTTCAGTTTAGCTTGAGATCAGATGTTCCTTTCCTTTTCTGATTTCAAGTCAGATCCCTGGGGAGATTGTCAAATGGCATCTTATTTTCAAAAATTTGAAATGCATATGCATTCACAGAGATGGGGGTTGTGAATGAGAATGTAGAAGAGCACATACTAAACTTCAGCACAATTATAGAATTTCAGAGCTGGAAGGCACTTCAGTGACCATTTCAGTCTAGTGTGTGCAAATTTTACAATCCCAGGGGTTAAAAGGACTTGAGTTTAATTCAAGGTCTGCCAAGAACTAGCAATGTGGTCTTAAAAAGTTCTATCAGCTCTCTAAGCCTCATATTTACTTTCTATAAAATGAGAGGATTGTATTAGATAATTTCTAGAGATGTTCTCCACTTTGACAGTCTGTAAGTATTTAATCTATTCACCTCACCATAAAGGTCAGAAAACTGACACCCAGAAAAGTTAAGTGACTTTTAGGTAACTACTGGAAGAACAGAAATCAACACCTATGTCTCCAGTTCTTCATTCCTGCCTTCTTTTCATTAGGTTTGTAGGTGCAGAGGGAATGAGCCTTAATTTTAATTGTTTGTTTATTTTTTCTGCTTATACAGATTATTAATTTTTTTGCATTAAACAGCAAGATTTGTTGTTTTTCTTTCTTTCTTTCTTTCCTTCTAGAGAATTTGTAAGAGGAAATGAGCTTCCTCGTCCAATTCAGTATTTATGCTGGTCGCCTGTTGGGAGTAAATTAGTAAGTGTTTAAATTTTTGAAGTGTTTAATCATGTAAATAAAAGAGGAGCCATTTGATTTTGGCCTTTGTTAAATTTCCCTGCCTGAAAGAAAAAAAAAATACATTCATGACTATTTTAGTGGTTAAAAACGGGAAGAGTTTTGATAAATTGAAACCCATCTGAGAATTCCGCAAAATCTCAAGCTCATGGATAGACTTCTTTAAATATAGCAGTCAAAAACTTTATCCTTATACTCAGCCAGAATGCGTTGTGCCAGAAAGCTCAGGAAAAATATGGTTTTCACAAGTTTCCCAGACTAGCTTCAGACAACATGAAATTTGGTCCAAGCTCTTATTTAAGGACTCTAAATAAAGATTAGATCTGGCTAGCTATTAATATTCAGAGATTTATTTGACTTTATGTCAATATACATAATTATTTATTTGGGGGTAATGAAACAACTAAGAAAATAATAGGCTTTACTTTTTATTTGATTCAGACTTTAAAATTTATAATTGATGTTAATGTAAGGTGGTTGGATTTTTTGACCTATTAAAATGATATTTTAGTTGTGAATCTTTTTTGTATCTTTATTACCACTCTGTTTAAAGGTATTAGAGGAATAACTAAAACAAATATACAGCCTTCATTTAATTTGTTGTGGAATTTCCCCTTACCACCACTTCTAGGCATATGTCTATCAAAACAATATATATTTGAAACAAAGACCAGGAGATCCACCTTTTCAAATAACATTTAATGGAAGAGAAAATAAAATATTTAATGGAATCCCAGACTGGGTTTATGAAGGTAAGCTGTATTCCTTTTCTACTGTTAATGCTTTAGGCTTTTAGTTTAAAATAATTTCATATATTTAGTAAGATTTAGATGAGTAGTATCTTATTTCCATGAAGGGTAGCATTGCTGAAAATTGTCTGTAGGTTACGAATAGGGCATACGTATTTTAAAAGAACAAATTCTTGTTATCACAAGACTGGTAGAATTGATTTTCATTAACATTACTATGAAATGGTAGCAATGATTTATAATCCAAAAACGTATATGGTCCTCAGGTGCTGCATTAGTACATTTTCTCATGTTTACTTTTTCTTTAGAAAAAAAATTTTTTTTTCAAAACTAAACAACTGTCTATGTTATCTTATGGGAAAATATTTTTACTTTCTGATACTCTGTTGATTTTGTTCTCATTCTTGGTAATGTACAATTCAGGAATTAACTGGACTTTAAAAAGACTTCTAGTCTCTATCTGTCTGTCTATCTATCTATCTATCTATCTATCTATCTATCTATCTATTTATCTATCTAAAATAACTCTGTTTTTTTTTTTTTTTTAATTCCTAGGAGGGAAATGTAACTTTCAATGTTTATGCCACTCTCTAGTGCAATTACAGTTCTTTCTGTTTTGGCTGTTTTAGGTGACTAAAAAACCTGAAGCTGCCCTGAAAGAAAAAATTATTGCTGACATGTTTATTATTCATTTAAAAAATTACATTTCTGATTAATGTCATTTTCTAACAAGGCTAATTGATGTTTGATATAGAGTAAAAGGTTAAACTATTCCTCTTAACTCAGATTATGTAATTTTTTTCATAACCAAAGTATGACATATGTCACATCCACATTACATAAATTATTTCAGTTGATAAATAGCTATTCAGAAGTATTTACAATGATTTTAAGAGTAAGATGTAATTATAGTTAATATCTTAGTACTTATTTTTCAGAGGAAATGCTTGCTACAAAATATGCTCTCTGGTGGTCTCCTAATGGAAAATTTTTGGCATATGCGGAATTTAATGATACAGATATACCAGTTATTGCCTATTCCTATTATGGCGATGAACAATATCCTAGAACAATAAATATTCCATACCCAAAGGTATGTTGAATACTTTCAGCAGATGCTTTCATTTTCCTGGTATCAAAATGAGCAATGATTTACCATGAGTGAAGGTGGGATCAACAAGTTTGGAGAACTTCTTATCCTTGTGCATTGTAAGGCAAACATTGTACTGTGCTCTATTATTTATGTGGACATCTGTTGCTTTGGACATCTGGTTGTGCTGGATGAAGTAGTCTTTGCAAAATCTATTGCAGAATCTTTGAAAAACATATGGTCTTGATCATGGAGGAAAAACAAGCTTAACTTAATTTTAATTTTTTTTCATATTTCATGCTCCAAATTCAGGGTAAAGTTCTGTTTTGCAATTCTCTCTTGAATTCTCATGTAAATGCAAACTAGAATAAGAAATACAAATGTTGAATTTGATGTTTCTGTCAGGTAGAAGCAGGCATGGGTTATGATCTTTTCAGGATATACAAGATAGGTTAAATTTGTAAGTCTCAATTTCTCCCTTGAAGGAATTAGACATGGTGTGAGCCCACAGTTTTTTGAATATTTAACATTGTAGAGTTGTTATACATTCTTTTTATCCAGTCTTACATCTGGAGGTGTGCACTAGGAGAATGGGTCATGTCTCAGTGAAGAAGCATTATATCCTAATTTTAATGTAAAAATTGTATTAGAAAAATGGAATAAAAGTACAAATTCACCTCTTGCACAAGGAATCGGATGCGATTTTAGAATTCACTTCTTTGTTCTTTGGATCCTATTCCTTTTACTCGCCAAGAGGAACATTGTCATGGCTGGACACAGTGGGTCCCTGTGTGACAAAGATGGATGGATGTGGCATACACACAAATGAATTCTAAGCAAGCCAAAGTGGCCATAGAGAAAGAAATAGAATTGCAGACAATCTAATATTTATGTTAAAAGTCTAAAAGCTGTGTAAAAACTCTAGAAGCTGGAGATGTTTAGGAGAGGCCTAGCATTTTGGGGGGACCCAAGATGTAAAAGAACTCAGATCTTTGGGAGGACCTAATGGAGCAGGAAGAGATGGGGAACCCAGAACTGAAGAGTGACTGGCACTGATTGGGAAGTTGGCACCCACATTCTCATATTTCCTTGAGGCTTAAAGTTGCTAAAACATCTGGCATTAGGTGGAGATGTGGGACAATTCCAAAAAACTAAGGGAGCCTCTGATAAACTTGGGAGTGAAACAGGGAGGTCCTAAGGGAGATTGAACAGTTCTTTGGATGAATTCAAACAGCACTGAGTCATTAAATACTGTGTACCTACATTTCATAAATTTAAGTTTATTGCAACTGCAAGATTCTCTCTTTCTACAGTAAAATAACAGAGGAACTCTAAGAAACTGTCTAGGTATGAGCTATACTGTCATGTAAATTTTAAGTATGCAGTAGTACAGAAAGCACAAAACAAGGAACGTATAAATCTCATGGATACTTCATTTGGAGGTGAAATTTCCCTAATCTTTTGGAGATGGTGGCAGTAATAATACAAGCAGGTAGGAGACTGAGCATTTGGTGATTGTCCTAGACCAAATCATATGGCAAAAGCAAAAAGTGTCTTTCACTTATTTTTTCTTTCTCTTCTCCTCTCAAATTAATCCTCCTCTGAACTCTCCTTGGTATACAGAGATATGATTATTATTATAATTATCCCAACAATAAAAATGAGAGAGCTCCATCTTGGAAATCAGAAAAGAGAATATAGTTCACAGAACTGCACTTTCATATCCAAAATGATTTTCCCTATAAATTAAAGCTCTCTCATTAGGCATTTAAAACACCTATTTTCACTCTGGTTGATGCAACATTTGTAATTGCCCTGCAGGTAAAATTGAAATGAAATTCCTTGTCATGTTATAAATAGAATGTATTCCACAGTGATATACATAAGATTATTCACTTAGAAAAATATGTCTAAATTCCTACAATTTCTTTAAAATGGTGGTGATAATTGGAATTTTAGGAGGTTATATATCTCAATTTTTTTGGCAGGCCGGAGCTAAGAATCCTGTTGTTCGGATATTTATTATCGATACCACTTACCCTGCATATGTAGGTCCCCAGGAAGTGCCTGTTCCAGCAATGATAGCCTCAAGGTAATTCATCTCAGATCCCTCCCATCTTTCTATCCTATATTCTAGTGAGTTTGTGCTGTGCATGCTAGAAGCAAAAACAAATAAGTAAATAAGAGTTGCACACAAAGCTAAAGACATACAAAATTAAAGCTGACAAATAAGTTTCCTTAATTGGTTTTTCAAAATTAGCCCTTTTACACATATAAATGTCACCTCAGTGATCAATCTAAGTGAAACCTTCCTCAGATGTACAGATGTGAACTTGGGACAAGTAAGCAGATAGTAAAATTATGCATGCCCTTACCCTGGCTTCTTTCAAGTTTGGCTGACTTTATCTCAAGCCAGGGTTTGGGGATCTATGTGGATCACATGTGTACGGTAAATAAGAGAAGATAAGCTGACCCTCTCCAAAAATTAGCATTTTTTGCTATGAAACAGGGTATTCTCATTTATCTGGTTTTAGAGTTGTCTAGAGATGAACTGTAGGCAGGCAGAGACGTGAAGGGTTCTCACTTCCCGAGCATGCTGCCCTATGTCTCATTGTCTGATTAGTCCAGATTACAGCAACCTTCAGTCAGTCCTCTGTGGTCTTTCTGGTTGAAGTGGCTAAGGGGAAGAGGTGCCCAAGGCCCTGCCTGTTGGGCTTTCTTAACACTTCCCAATGCCTAGCGGGCCAAGCTTGGGTCTTCTCCTTCTGCCTCATGAAGAATAGCCAAGATCAAGTGACTGATCATTAATAGGGTTTAAAAGAACCCCAGAGAGGCTTCTACTGGGCCTTGCTGAGTCCATTCATGTATAATCAAATGTGACTTTACATTTTTGAATTATCTGCTATCCCCCACCCTGATCGAGTGGATGAAAACTTAATACATCATTTTTTTTAAAGTGTCATTCTTCATAGGTGGCAAATGAGCATAACACAAGGATTCCAGAGGCTTGTTTGAACAGCTGTAAAATACTAACAATAAAATAGTAGTAGCAAACATATTCTGAACACTCATCATGTAGCAGACATAGTTCTTAAGCGGTTTAAGCACTGTCAGCCAATCTTTACAGCAATCTTTAAAATAGGTAATATTATTATTCTGATTTTATATAAAAATAGAATAGTTAAGTAACTGGCCGTAACTGGCCTAAAGGTATATAACTATTAGGACACAAAGCCCGGATTTGAGCCTGAGGCCCCTTGCAGCTCTGTGATTTCCTTTACATCAATTTTCCAGAAGTTTGTGATTCATTTTATGTTGATGTTCTCTACCTACTAGTTCATCCTCAGAGTCATGGAATCATTGCTGCCATTCACTGACATCTAGTACGTGCCAAACACTATTTGAGTTATTTCGCATACATCATCTGTGATTCATTCCACAAGCCTGAATTTCAATACCTGACCATAGTCACAGCTAAAACAGCTTCCAACATGAATCCGCCAGGGGACAAAGATTATCCTTTTATCACACTTGTCTCTCTCTCAACTAATTATAAGGTGAAAAATTGAGTTTACTTGTTGCAAAATATCAGTTTAATGCTTTGTTTCCCCTCTAGATTGATCAGTAGCTTTGGCATTATGTTTTAAATTCTTTTCTAAGATGTTAAAATCCAGAAACCGGGAGAAAACTCACATATGAAATGATTTCATTAGATGAAGAAACTCTCATAGATATTTTTTAAGTAAGTGGAGCTATTTAAACTTTCTCTCCAGAGAAAGGAATGTTTCTTCTTCCTTAGCTATTAAATAAGTGTTGTATCTTAATGACATATATTCTTCAGAAAACAAAAATTAAGAAATTATTTTTTGTGTGAAACTGGTTTATGGTTGTGACTACCTGTTTCTATGTTATTTGCAGTGATTATTATTTCAGTTGGCTCACGTGGGTTACTGATGAACGAGTATGTTTGCAGTGGCTAAAAAGAGTCCAGAATGTTTCGGTCTTGTCTTTATGTGATTTCAGGGAAGACTGGCAGACATGGGATTGTCCAAAGGTAGGGTATATTAAGATCACAGATACGTATTTCTGAAGATCAAGGCACAATAGTGGGGATTCATCTATAGCTAACATTTTATGTTGTAAAGCCAGGATTACTGCATTCAACTCCCAACTGCTTTGCAAAAAAGCACTCAGTATTCACGGGTCCATCATTTTATTAAATAAATAGGATGTCTTTTATTTTCTTCAATGACTCAAACCTTGAAATTGAATAGCCAAAAATTAAAAATGGGACAACATGACATTGGGAAAATCAGATATCTGGTTCTCAATTATGATGGTAAACCAACCTTTTGAGATTATAACATTGGCAGTCCAATAAACAGCAAAATAATGCAGATGAAACCATAACATGGGTCTACTAGGTAAATATATATGTTTTAAACAAAAGAACCAGAGAAGAAATGCAAATGGGGCATGCATGTTCTATTCAATATTAAAAATGAAAAATTATAAAGGAAATGGATATTATCAAAGGAAATCCAGATATTCTGATTTCTGGTTTTTTTTTGTTTTTTTTTTTTTTGAGATGGAGTCTCGCTCTGTCACCAGGCTGGAGTGTAGTGGGTGATCTGGCCTCACTGCAACCTCCATCTTCCAGGTTCAAGTGATTCTCCTGCCTCAGCCTCCTGAGTAGCTGGGACTACAAGCATGCACCACCACGCCCAGCAAATTTTTTAATTTTTAGTAGACATGGGGTTTCACCATGTTGGCCAGGATGGTCTCGATCTCTTGACCTCGTGATCCGCCCACCTCAGCCTCCCAAAGTACTGGGATTACAGGCGTGGGCTACCACACCCCGCCCAAATATTTTGATTTTAAAATCAAATGAGAATTACTGAGAATGTGACGTAAGATATTAGACCTAATTATTCTGTTATCAGGTTATCTTAGGACAGTTCCCAATATCTACTAATTTTGGGCAAAAAAGGCCTTGAAAACTAAGCACAGATTTATTGTTGAGTTTTAATTGTTTCTATTGCTCAAATTCAAATGTAATCTGTTGAATTAATGAGTCAGAAAAACCGCTTAACCAATGTATAAACTTTAAAATAAGTCTGTTCTTAATTACTCACATTAGAGTCTAAGAGATACAAAATGTTTTCTTTAAATAGGATATTTGATGGGTATACTTCATGAGGCTTCTAATTATGAAGAAATGTTTCATTAAAACAAATATAGAATAATCATATTTTATAAAGTAAAAAGAAAAGCACAGAACAATCAAAGTAAATCACTAAATTTCATCTAGAAATTAGGACATTATGTTTTGCAAGAAAAAAGTCATATGAGTCTGTTTGGAAATATATCAGGACTATAATAGTCAACATTACTCAGGCTAAAAATATTTTTTTAAATCACTACTGTGTCTGTGAGAGGCTTGACTAATTTTGATGGAATATGCTAGAAGCGTATTTTTATCTTATATATATTTTGATATACAAAGCAGGAAGATTTTGGCTTTAATGCAGTATCATAGGCAAAGAAAGGATAGACTAATCTTGATTATGCTAGTTAATTAGAAACAATTGGTCTGATTAGTCAGCTTTGGGTGACGATATCTTTAAACTTTTCAATGAATCTAGGTATTAGGGACTATTGCTTTAATTTTATTAGTTTGAACATGATGAGATTTATAATTTAAACACAATTTTTAGCTTCTAAAACTAGGAATTTTAAAACTGTGATTGCTTTGAAATCTGAAATTCTAATTTATCAAAATCTGAGACAACTTTAATCCAAACTGACAGAACATTTAAGATGCTCATTCAATGAGGTGTGGAAGTCCCTGGAATATAAACTTTAGTTTTACAGCCAGAAAACAGTGCTTAAATTTAGAATATCATGTTTGAATAACCTTAGAATTTCTAAACACCTCTGTTTCAAAATAGTTTGATAAATACATGCAACACATTTTGAGATCTGAGAACAACAGTGTTGAATTTCCCAGAAACCATCCTCATGACTGATGTGTGTGTGTGTGTGCACGCACTATGAAAACAATATTTAAGGTTAAGTGACCCAGCAACATTTAATTCATGCTGAGAGTCACGCCCAAAACAAAGAGGCAAAGGAAACTGATAACAACGACTTGTAATAAATTCTAATAGCGAGATTTATCAAGACATTTGTAGTTAGGGGAAGAAACATCTTTTATATTATGCTTCCTCCTCTTAAAAGGGAATTAAAATTAATTTTACTTTTATGGCTAAAAACAATAAATCCAAAAAGTTTCACCATTTTTTCCAAGTCTTATCTTACTTGTTCTCTCTGAGGCACTGGCCTATCCCTATAAGAGAAAATCCAGACTGTGTTCTTAAAATTTGTTATTCCCTTGCCTTTTATGACAGTACACCCTCTCATGGTTCTCCTTCTGCTTCATTGACTGTTCTTTTCCTTTCCAGCTCTTCTTCTGACTTCTCTAGAAATCTTATTATTCTCCAAGTTAATGTATTTGCAAGGTAGGCTAACTGCTGTAACAACAACAATAAAAACCTCCAATCATTCAGTGGGTTAATACAGTAGAAATTTATTGCACATTCATGTAACCATCCAATAGTGAGTCCAGGTAAGTGGGGTATGGTGGGGGTTGGGGATTGGTGTACTCTGCTCCATATAGTCATTCAGGAACCCAGGTGATGGCATTTCTGCTAACTGGCTTCCAACACTATTCCAAAGTTGGTCAAACCTGAGCATCAACATCCAGTTGAGGGATGGAGAAAAGAATGAAGGATAATGTAAGAGAGGTTTTTATGGGCTAGGCCCAAAAGCCACCCATTTCTGTTCACACACTAGAACTTATCAAATAACCACAGTCAACTGAAGGAAGGCTGAGAAATACATTTCCAACCCGTATCCCTAGCAAAAAGAGGAAATGGTCTGCTGATTATCCTGCTGTCTGTCTCAACTCTGTACTTATTCACTTTGGGTAATTTTAATCTATACCAGAGCTTTTTAGTATACTTGCCAATAACTCTCAGACTTATTTCTGAGGATTTGAACTTTTCAATATGTATGGCTTCATTTTCTCTGTTCCATCCTCACTGCCTTGAGCTTGATTAGAGTCTTTATCATTCTTTTCCCAAACATTACAATAGCCTTCCAGTTGGTCTCTCTGTCTCCTTCCCTCTTACCCACTTCTAGTTTATCCTCTGCATCATGTTCATAATTTTATTTTCCAAATTGTGAATTGGAAGACCTTCAAAAGATTTACCAAACAGGAGAAGTTGAAACTTTTTAGGGTGCCATAAAGTTTCTCCAAGATCTTGCTTATAAACATGCATTCTCCTTCATCTTCTAACTCTTTCCTGTAGTCACTCTCCACTCAGCCATACTGAACCATCTGTTGGGTGACTAAGCTGGTCTGGTCTCTATGCTATTTATTTTACCTAGAATGTTCTTCTTTTTCTAATTATTTGTCTAGAAAAGTCTAGTCATTCTTTTAGGATTACTAAATGTTTGTTGAGTAAATAATCAATTACATTATGTTAAAATATAACCCGAAATAAGATTCAGTGCAAATTTTAAAATTTTAGCTACTTCATGGGACCCAGAAAAGAAAGAATTTAACCTAAACTCCACTGTTTTACCTACACCACATCAAGTGGATTGTGCTGGGCCTCCATAGATGTTGTGATAATTCCAAGTCACTGCCTCATGGAAGGTTTAGGCATAATTATTAAGGATCTGCAATAAAATTACCCATGTATATACAACAGTGCTGTTATATGAGAGTTTTAATATTGTCCTTTTAAACTCAACTAAGTTAGTTGACTAGTAATGGTACACTCTGATCAGGCAGCTTAACTGTTTCCA
The DNA here is from genome assembly GCF_007565055.1 of Rhinopithecus roxellana. Classification (NCBI taxonomy): domain Eukaryota; kingdom Metazoa; phylum Chordata; class Mammalia; order Primates; family Cercopithecidae; genus Rhinopithecus; species Rhinopithecus roxellana. Next base: position 102,495,941 of record NC_044562.1, read on the forward strand.
AATGTCCAGATTATATTTAGGAAAAAAATGTTCTCCTAATACTATGTTCGATGTGATCTTTTGTCTTTTAGACCCAGGAGCATGTAGAAGAAAGCAGAACTGGATGGGCTGGTGGAGTATGATTTTGCTATCTTTTTCTTATGTAAATTTCAAATGAAATTTGACAGATTCTCAGCTATCAAAGGACTATTTGCAATGTACCCAAACTGGCACTACTTATTTTCATAGAAAACATAGCAAGGTATAAAACATATAGATAGTGATCTCTTGAGTGATTTTGTGCCAGACAATTTCAATGTCCATCTTTTTAGAATTCTATTGAAAATAACTCATACTCCTCATGTTCCAGTTTTAAGTTTGTCAACTGAATCCTTGATATCTAGAACTAATATTACTTTTTGAACAAATACAATATAGATCATTTTTCAAAAGGAAACAAAATTCTTGATCTGTTAAAATAATCTTAATAATTACTAGCTGTCTGAATCTAAAAAAATAAATACATTGGGTATCCTTGTAATTTAAAGACAATCTGCCTCTTATTAAATTTCATATAACATGTACTAAATTTCATATATGTATACTCCTCCCAGTATTTAATGATTTGTTAACAAACAGGAAAACATGTGTTTTGTTTTTTGTGATCATTTATATTTGGAAGTTTAGGACAGATTTATTCAATAATTGAGGAGGATTTTTAATGTAAAAATGATGCTTGAGGTAAATACCAATTGTATTTTATATCATATATGAAGAATAAAAATTAAGACAAGAGAGTAAGTGAACGTTGGTAGATGCTGCCACTTACCACAAACACATAATTCAATTCAATTAGTATTTGAAGATGAAAGGCTACTTCTCTAAGATTTGGACGCATTATGCAACGAAAAAGGAAACTCTTAAGACCTGGTTTAACACATTAGCCCATGATCCAAGGACAAAAAAAAGTCAGAAATCAATTATAAGAGGATAAATTATATAAAAATTTAAACTTAAATTGGCTGGGAAAAAGATAAATTGTAAAGTGATAACCTTCAAATATTAAAAACTCTTAATTGTACACTTTTCTGGATCCAGTTGATTTTGACTTACATGCTGTTTAATTTATACTCTGTCTTTAATTAAAGATACTGCAGTTTTGCCGGGCGCGGTGGCTCAAGCCTGTAATCCCAGCACTTTGGGAGGCCGAGACGGGCGGATCGCGAGGTCAGGAGATCGTAGACCATCCTGGCTAACACGGTGAAACCCCGTCTCTACTAAAAAAATACAAAAAAAAAAAAAAAACTAGCCGGGCGAGGTGGCCGGCGCCTGTAGTCCCAGCTACTCGGGAGGCTGAGGCAGGAGAATGGCGTAAACCCGGGAGGCGGAGCTTGCAGTGAGCTGAGATCCGGCCACTGCACTCCAGCCTGGGCGACAGAGCCAGACTCCGTCTCAAAAAAAAAAAAAGATACTGCAGTTTTATTCATTAACTAGGGAATAGTTACTTTATTATATACAGTAAATGTAAATTACATTCTGAGGTAAAAAGATAATAAAGATAACTATGTAATTCAGAAAAAAAAAAAAAGAAAAACACTCCTATTTGACCTCACTTCTCCTACTGTGCTAAATATCACAGGAAAAAAATAGTAGTATTCAGTGAAAGAAAAGTATTCTCTAAATTTTATGGATTCTTAATCAATCTGAATCTCTGACTCTCACCTTTCAGAAAGGTAATTCTTAGATCGGTATTTGAAATTTTGAGGGAAAAAAGTTAATCTACCAATCCACTCCCATTACAAATATTTCTAGTAAAGAATGAAGAGAAGAAATAATACTTGAAAATATTCTTTAGTTATGTTCTCCAAGATGATAACTAGATTTGCTATACAGTTATATGAATAATGTAATTTTATAATTATATCAACAATGATACCAACAACCCTTTCAAAGACATTATCTTGAGCATCTGTACACATTTATTTTGAAAATGCTGCAGTGTTCAAAACACTCTGAAACACTTCAGAATGCATCTTTTGAAAGCTCATATTTATAAGCATCTTCAGCATCTTAATAATTTAAAAAATCTGTATTGCACTGACCTTGCATTCTCATCAAATTGAGCTGAATGAATGAATTAATTGCCTGCAAAGCTTTAAAATCTTTTTTTTTTTTTTTTTTTTTTCCTGACAGAGTCTCACTCTGTCGCCAGGCTGGAGTGCAGGGGCGTGATCTTGGCTCACTGCAAGCTCCGCCTTGCAAGCTCCGCCTCCCGGGTTCAAGTAATTCTCCTGCCTCAGCCTCCCGAGTAGCCGGGATTGCAGGCGCCCGCCACCATGACCGGCTAATTTTTGTATTTTTAGTAGAGACGGGGTTTCACCGTGTTAGCCAGGATGGTTTCAACCTCTTGACCTCGTGATCTGCCCTCCTCGGCCTTCCAAAGTGTTGGGATTACAGGCATAAGCCACCGCCTCCGGCCCAGCTGTAGAACTTTTTAAAAAAATACCCTCAGTGTCAGGAGATCGAGACCATCCTGGCTAACACGGTGAAACCCCGTCTCTAGTAAAAATACAAAAGAAATAGTCGGGCATGGTGGCGGGCGCCTGTAGTCCCAGCTACTTGGGAGGCTGAGCCAGGAAAATGGCGTGAACCCGGGAGGCGGAGCTTGCAGTGAGCGGAGATGGCGCCACCGCACTCTAGCCTGAGCGACTGAGCGAGACTCCATCTCAAAATCAAACAAACAAACAAACAAACAAAATACCCTCAATGGAGGCACATATGCCTCCTTTGAGAGAAGATGAGGTCCTTACACTAAATCAAAAGTCATTCCCAACTAAATGGCATGAGCCACCGTGCCTAGTCTAGCTGAAGAACTTTAAAAAAAAAATACCCTCAGTGGAGGCGCATACCTCTCCTTTGGGAGAAGATGAGGTTCTTGTATTAAATCAAAAGTCATTCCCAACTAAATCTAGAGAGTAAATGAGTTACTTATCTGGGACATGTGATTTTTGTGCCAGATCATTTTAATATTCATAGTTTTATAATTTTATTGGGAGCAACTTATTTTTATATACTAATCTCAATCTCTTCACATGTATTCAGTAGTCAGTAAAACTTCTAAATTCCAGAAGAGAAATTATCAAAAATTATTTGCAATGATTGTTTTCAAGAGTAAGTTTACACCCTCCCAAGGCACCTGCTTTAAATGGATTATTAATTAGCTTTTGTGAGTTCTGACATGCCTTTTGAAAAAGTCTGGCCACAATTTTATATAGCCATAACTCATATGTAATAATATATTGTATATTTAATAGCTTCCTTTGACCTATAATGAAACTAGTGGCTTAATAAAATTAACCAGAAAAAACTAGAAATGTGTATGTATTTCAGACATTCGTTCAAGTAACATTTATAGGGTCTTTAGATAAAGTATACATGCTAGTCGTATTAGTATAAATTTTAAAAGCTATTTTTGATATGTGGTTTCTTTTGAATTTGTCAGAGATATTTAAAATGGAAAAAGACTCTCAGAAATCACCTAATGAATTAGAAAAGGGAGATTAAATGTCTAGTTAAAAGTAACTGATATGTTAGTTGCAGGCATAGAACTAGCAAATAGGTTTCCTGAGAACTTTACTTACCACTTTTTCCCTCCAGCACTGGCACATCCAGTCTCTTAATTTAGGATTAAAAGCCTAACTCCTTTTTTGGTATTTAATCAGAAAAAATAACAACAAATTTGCTTTTGAAACATTTTTTGTTTTGTTTTGTTTTGTTTTGTTTTTTTGCTCTGTAGAGAACAGACAGAAAAGTGAAGAGTTAATCAAAGGAACCTAGTGCTTAATTCCTTAAATTTGGAGAACAAGCACTGAAGGCATTATGCTTAGACTGCAAAGTCACACCAATTATTTTAAAATAATTTAAGCAACACACTACACCTTCTTTAGGCAGCTGGCAAAATCCCTTGGTTCAAAAAAAATGAATTTTCTTCTTGATGCTTGAAAGCTTGTGCTTTTGATTGAAAGTGCACTCAGTTTAGGGCATCCGCTTTAGGTCATTTAACAGCTATGGCAAGATATTACATGGCAGTAAATAATCTCACCTTCCAGGTAAAATATTTTAAATGGCTTTACACTTCATATAGAGATGAGTAATCTATCAAAAAATCTAAGCATGATAAAGAAACCAGTGTAAGGGCCTCATTAAAACTGAGGACGACTTAATGTGGGTGCTTATCTAGGGTCCAGGTATGACTTGCAAGAAGCACTTAACTCGGAACACTTTAGGGGCCTAGCTCTAGCAAAGTGAATGTGGACATATTTCACACTCTCTTTACCTCACCCCAGTTACCTGTTCATCTAAAGCAGCTGTCTTCAATGTGTGCAATGAAAGGGGAGAAGATAACAGTCCTTGCTTATCAGAAATATTCTTCCTGTTTGCCTGATTCTAATATCTTAAAACATAATGCTCTGCCCTGTTTTTTTTTTTTTTATTTTCAATAAAAATGAGATGTTAAGTTTTAATCTAGAACAAAGCTCCTTCAAAAGTCCTTTACTAACTGACTGCAGGCTTGCAGACAATTTTTCTTTTTACTGTGGTACCTTAAAAAATGTTGTGACTCAGGTTTTATTTTAGTAATTAAGGCAATGTAGAACCAAATTTTGTGTTTCACAACGAGGAATAAGAAGGAGACATAGGCTGGGTGCAGTGGCTCACACCTGTAATCCCAGCGCTTTGGGAGGCCAAGGTGGGTGGATCACCTGAGGTCAGCCTGACCAACTATAAATTAGCTGGGCATGGTGGTGCATGCCTGTAATCCTAGCTACTTGGGAGGCTGAGGCAGGAGAATCACTTGCACCCGCGAGATGGAGATTGTGATGAGCCAAGACCAGGCTCTTTGCACTCCAGCCTGGGCAACAAGAATGAAACTCCATTAAAAAAAAAAAAAGAGGAGACATTGTAAGAGGTTACTAGAATGTATATTATCATTTAGATAAGAGGATGAAACTTCATTCTGAAATGAAAGAAGGATTTTGTCAAACATTTATAGTAATAAAATTCTACCCACAAAGTTGCTAATCAGAGTTTCCTATTCCTGGGCTTCTTGGTTATTAATTTCACTTGGAAGCATTAGTCTCAATATGCAAAAGCCTACCAAGGTTGGTCTTATTATTAATGAAACTAATGCAGGAATCATGTAAGGAGGCAGCTGTTTCTCATTATTCCATTTTTTCATTTTAAAGAAAAACTTTAGACAAGTTAAAAGTAGTAGAGTTTATTTGAACACAAACAATTCGTAAATCAGTCAGCACTCGGAACCAGAAGAGGTTCTGAGAGTTCTGCCCAGCAATGTGAGCAGCCACCTTTTATAGGCCAAACACAGAAGCAAGGTAGATAAATCACTGGTTGGCTACACTAGGAGTCAGCCTTATTGGGTCATAGAGCAATGAGGCATCTACCTTATTTGGATGTGGTGTGATATGATGGCTGCCTATGACTGGCTGAAACCCTTTTGCTGGACTTGTAGTTAGGTTTTGGATTGTATACGTACTAAGGTTGTGTTTCATTATATAGGAACTCAAATTATAGAGACAGCCTCAGGTTAATGGCCTTTTGCTTATTTGATTTAACTGATTTATTGATTCTAGGTAAATGTGGTAAGACTTAGGGTACTGTATTTGTTTCCTAGGGCTGCTATAAGTTATGGCAAACTTTGTGGATTAAAACAACAGAAATTTATTCTCTCGTCATTCTGAAAGCTGGAAGTCAGAAATCATGGTGTCAGCAGAGCCATGCTCCCTAGGAAGGCTCAAGAGAAGAATCCTCCCTGTCTCTTCCAGCTTCTCATGGCTCCTAGAAATCCCTGGGCATTCTTTGGTTCACAGTCGTATCACTTTAATCCCTGCTTCTGTCTTCACATAGCCTTCTTCCCTGTATCTCTCAGTGTCTCTTTGTGTCTTCCCCTCCTATGAGGACACTAGTCGTTAGAGTTAGGGCCCACTTTAATCCAGTATGAGCACATCTTCAATTTCTACCTTGATTACATCTGCAAAGACCGCATTTCCAAAATGGTCACTTTCTGTGGCTCCACGTGGACATGAATTTTGGGGGAACTTAGTCCATTACAGACATCACATCAAATAAGTTGCATTTTAATGTCACAAGATTATAATTATTTCATGAGAAATAATGATCGGTTGTATCAAAAAGGCATCAAATATGGGATCATCATTAAAGGAGCCTACAGTGACTTCCCCCACTGTCTTCTTGCTCTACAATGGATCTCACCTTAGGTCTCAGCAGGATAGGTATTTTAGCTAAAAGATACTGGTAGCTTTTTGTTGCTGTTGCTTGATGTAGTTCTCATGTGGAGGGATACCAATTAGAGAGAACTGACTTTAAATCTGCTCTGCGTGATGTAGAGTAGCTCTTTCCTCATCTAATTCTTTTAATGATTTGCCATCATTTCACCAAACAATGACCAATGGAGAAAAAAAAGTCAGCAAACGTAAGACAAGCCAATTAATTTTTTAATGGGAAATATATGAAACTATTTTCTAAAATTTAGTGTAAGAACATTTGCAGAATTTCAGTTATATCTATCATTTAGAATGTTGAAGTGTGACTTGTTCTGTTTCAAGGCACACTAAAGAGCCTAGCTTGCCTTAGGTAGTTAAGTGGTTCCCAGCAAGTTCTGCGTGGGGTTACCTGTTAGAGGTCAAACTAGGGCATTGAGGACAGTCTGCAGTCTGCTTCTTGTGCTCAAGGAGTAAACCTCACCCAACGTAGGCAACCTTTTTCTCTCAAGTCCAGAAGCCCCTCCTCACCATTAAAAACTGTGGCTAGCAAGCCATGATCTTTTCATCTTCAAAATGTCTTCACTGAATGATTGGTATTAGGTGCTTGGCATCAGACAAATCAAGAATTAAAAGAGGTATAAGTCTTAACAAGCATCAGACTTTGGTCAGATACCTCATTTGAAGTTTGGTTTGGTTAAATATCAACATTCGTTTGTGATTCTTCCAACTCCGTTTCAAACCACATAACCTTCGACTTAGAAATTTAATCAAATTAAGCATTGTGAATCCAGGGGTATGCAGTAGCAGCCAAGCAGTGGTTGGGATGTTCAAGTGCCTGTTAGAATCACTACATAAGCTGTTTATCTGAAAGAATGAGATTCCAGATGTGAATGACAGAAGACAGAGGAGGCAAGACATTCTGATTCCTCTAACTATGACCATACAACGCTTTTATATATTAAAACAAAATCTATGGTTTTAGTTTGGTTTGTCTTTTGAACATAACCTCTGTTAATTTTTTTCAGTTCTTTGTTTCAACACCAGTTTTCAGCTATGATGCCATTTCATACTACAAAATATTTAGTGACAAGGATGGCTACAAACATATTCACTATATCAAAGACACTGTGGTACGTTCCTTCCAAGATTTATCTCCTCAAAGATCATTCACTTGAGGTTGCTCAAATAACGCTCGGTTTCACACAACATAATGTTTGTCTTTTTATAGGAAAATGCTATTCAAATTACAAGTGGCAAGTGGGAGGCCATAAATATATTCAGAGTAACACAGGATTCACTGTAAGTATTGCACGAAGCGCGATGCACCATTCAGGTTTTAATTGGCACCGATGGACGTAAATGATACTGTACCAACTCTCTTAGTTAAGAAGATTTTTGTTACTCTATAATTCAGACAGTTGTGAGTTCATTTACCATTGTATATTTTAAATAACTAGTCAAAATGATTTTCTTTTGGAAAAAAAGTCTTCAGTAGGTGGTAATTTCTCTTCTGATATTTGGTAGGTAATTATATAAAAAGCATACAAATTTTAAGATAATATCTGGTTCTAAAGGCAAATTTTACCCTTCAGGACTTGAAGCAATGAGCAAGTTTCAAAATACCCTGGAGGGCAGCCCATAGATATGGAGCATCTTTTGTAGTGATTCATTGTTATATAAGTTGAACATTATTATTTATAACAGCTATCATTTATGGAGCAATTACTGTGTACCAGATACTGTAGAGTAGAAATGGTTATCCTAAGTTTGCAGATGAGAAAAGGGATACTCATAAAATTTAATTAACTTGGCCAAAGGCCACAGTTAGTTAGTAGCAGACTAAGATTCAATCCTAAAGCATTAAATCTAAGGCTGTTATTGTTAACCTGAACATAGGACTGCTTTCTTACAGTTCTTTCCTCTTCAGTCCATTCTGCATACTATTTAAATAAACCATCTTCAAATAATCATTTATGATAAAACTGCTCTAATCACAAAAGTATACTTTCTTTCTACAATTTCTAATACAATCTGCATCTAGGGATCCTCTCTTAGTGCTGAAAATCTGCCCGCTATTAGCTGAAATTCTAGGAGCAAAAAGGTGAGGACCATTAGTCCAGGCTCATGGAATAAAAGCCTGTCAGAAATCTATTATCAATCTTTGGAATTATTTGAATGGAGGGCAAAGGTGTTTGGACTTTCTTTGGAGCAGCCATTAAAATCACTAGAGTAAAGGGCAGGGACATGCTCAAAACTGGTGGGAGATTCATTTCAGACATGATGTGTTGAGGAGGTGGGGAAAAACTGAAGGCGGAGAGCCCCAGCTCTGGTCATAAGAGACCTGGACTAGAATAGTGGCAATGCAGTAGATGCTCTGAGGACAAAACTGCACCTCCTTCTTTGTTTGCGTCCTTAGCACTTAGCACAGCGCCTGACACAGAGGAGTTCAATACACATTATCTAAATGGAAGAGAGAGCAGAATAGACAGTAAAGACAGATGGAGGCTAAACAGGACTGGCGAAGGGAGACCGTCTGGGAAAAGAGAGAGAAAAGAGACAAACTGGACCCAGCTGCAAGGGTTAGAGAGGGAGACAATCAGGGAAGCTTCCACATAACAAGGAAGCGGCACGGGGCTGTTGGGGAAAGACCCTGAGTCCTTTATTCACAGATCGTTTGAGGTTATGCGGGGAGGGCAAGGGAAAGGGATGATGGGAGTCATGCAAAGTTAGTAAAGATGCATAGAAAGGTGTTAGTTTAGGAGATAAATTTTGTGCTATAAACGAGTTGTATTCCATTGCTGTTTTCTTCTACTTGGTGCTAATAAGATTTTCAAGATACCTAGGACAGAGTGAGAACTGGACTGCCTAATTGTCCTGAGAATTCAACCAAACTTCGGTTATCCCAAACTTTTCACATTCGTGGGGGGAGAATAGTGACAGTTTCTGATACTCAGATGAACATACAGCAGAGTGAAAACCACGTCACGAAACTGAATTTCCCACTTCATGGCTATTTTAAGACAGGTTAGAATCAGAACCTGGATACTTAAGTAACAAGCATGTTCTCTTCTGACTTGTTTTACATCTGGCTAAATTTACATGCCCTGTGTGTGGTATCCAGTGTGATATCCTCAATTTGTAGCAAACCTATCTGTTGATAGGGTTTCTATAAAATAAATTCAAGGTATGTTCAGAATCACAGATAAAATTAAATAACATAGTACAGAGAAACAGGTAAACTGTTCTTAATCATGGAAAAGGCAAGGTATGATATTAATACAATTTCCTAGTTAATTTGCATGGCTCATAATGAATCAGGATATAATGTACCTGTAATAAAAACAGTATTCAGCATAATTTAATCTTCCTCTGATGATTTGGAAGTCAGAATAAATACACAAAGTTCAGTTATTAACAGCAGTTATTTGTGTACCTAAGCACCAATTAATAAATAGTTTCATTAGATGAATGCTTACCTATATTGATGCTATATTAGTATTAATGCTAACAATTCTATTATCACTTATTTATCAATACTTAATAATTTCTGGATATATTTTCAGGTTTTATTCTAGCAATGAATTTGAAGATTACCCTGGAAGAAGAAACATCTACAGGTAGTTTATGTCCATTCATTCTGTTATTTCTTTTTTTTTTTTTTTTTTTTGAGGCGGAGTCTCGCTCTGTCGCCCGGACTGGAGTGCAGTGGCCGGATCTCAGCTCACTGCAAGCTCCGCCTCCCGGGTTTACGCCATTCTCCTGCCTCAGCCTCCCGAGTAGTGGGACTACAGACGCCCGCCACCTCGCCCAGCTAGTTTTTGTATTTTTAGTAGAGACGGGGTTTCACCGTGTTAGCCAGGAAGGTCTCGATCTCCTGACCTCGTGATCCACCCGTCTCGGCCTCCCAAAGTGCTGGGATTACAGCCTTGAGCCACCGCGCCCGGCCTCATTCTGTTATTTCTATATATTGATATTTTAATATAAAAAGTCATCATCTCCAGGAGATGGAAAATATTTTTAAATTGTGGCACATCATAAAAATTATTTATGAATTGAGAGAAAACATTTGGAGAATGTTGTATATTACATCAGTATAAAAAACACACACTCTCAAAATGTTAGCCAATTCAAAGTATTTGTTTTCAAAAGGAAAAAACAAGAAATTCTAATGCTCATATAAATACTAAATACTATTTTGGTACTGAACACTTTAACTACATATAGTTAAATTGAGGACATTTCTTTATTTAACACACATTTGTTGAATACCCAGTATGAACCAGGCATTGTTTTTATTCTGATAATATGTGATTTCCTTCACTCTGGCTCACTTTGGCACCACCCATCCCTGTCCCTATATTAGTGCTTAAATTCAGTCCAGTTGTCCCCTTGATGACTGAAATGGTGCCCTCGACAGCCCTTTCTGGATGTGGAAAGGAAAGCGATAGTTACTACATGCTGGTAGTCTATTATATGCCAGGCACCTTTTAATCTGACTTACATATGTAATTTCATTTAATTCCTACAGCCCTATGAGGCAGGTAATGTTGTTGGAGCCAGGATTCGTACCTGGACATGCTGATCTCTGAGCCCTTGCTGTTAACTGCCTCCCTAATGTTTCCAAGGTCACACCCAAATAGGGACATGTGCTAACATACTAACCCTAACAGAGGAAATAAGAAATTTGCCCTCTGTCATATTTCTCTGTTCCCTCCTGGATCGTGATCTTACTTTATGTGTGAAGAAGAATCATTCTCTGGGTCCAGCAATGTCTCTGGCCAGGCCACTCTCTGCCATGCCCAAGGCAAAGTCAGGGACAGCAGCAGAAGAAACTGAGAGGTGGCACAGGAGACCCTGATAGCCACCATGGGGTCCTGACCTGTCCAGACGCTGGCATGACATCATCGAAACTCCTCCACATGGAATTCTGATTCTGAGGGTGTAGGATAAGGTCCCTGAGTTTGTACATTGAAGCCAATCAACCTGTTCAGGAACCACACAGATGACTCTGCAGAGTGAGTGTGGGGGCACTGTGGGCAGTACAGATTGGCTTGTGTAGACTGTGTGGAGGGGGCATTCCCAGCCTGAGCTTCCACGAGCCCAAATTTCCTGCTGAAAGGAATGAAGGCACAGAAGGCACTTAGAATTGTCATTTCTTATTTCTAATTTGCCTATTATTAATTTACCCTTCCTGATATATGGTAAGAACAGGGACTCTTTCTTGGTAATACTGCCAGATTTTCCTTCTATGTTTTGCCATGGGGTGGAAACAGAGAGATAGGAAGATGAAGAACTGTGCATTCCCAAGCACTTTGTAAAGTGTAAAAGATGAATGGTTATGGGAAATGACTACCTCACTGCCATTTGAGGTGTTAGATATTTCTCCCACTCCAGGGAAACCACATAGGGCTTCTTCCTCAAGGTTTGTGCCTATTAAGGCAAAGATGGATCAAAAATCAAGCTACATCAAAATACTGTGATTCCCCTTTACTTTAAATGATATTGGCAACAGAAAAATAGAGTGGGTTTGATGTCAATATGTAAATTAGTCACTTTACATGGAGTAGTACATTTTGATAAATACAATCTCAAAATTTCAGCTTAGTTTTATTTTCATTTCCCTCTAGAATTAGCATTGGAAGCTATCCTCCAAGCAAGAAGTGTGTTACTTGCCATCTAAGGAAAGAAAGGTGCCAATATTACACAGCAAGTTTCAGCGACTACGCCAAGTACTATGCACTTGTCTGCTATGGTAGGTAACGGACCTCACACAAGCACACCATCCCCACGGGCATTGTTGTCATCCTCCTCACCTCTATCTGATCAATTCTTAGCTACAGTTAATGAGCACTTGTTATATGTACGAATCTTACCTTGTGCTTATAGAAAAAGAAATGAAAGGAAGATAGGATGGTATTATTATCTTCACTTTTTTGCAGCTGAGGAAATAGAGCTCGAGGAAACAGAGTAACTTGCCAAAGGTCCACACTGCGACTAAGCATCAGCCAGGATTGAAGCAAGGGTCTGTTGCCTCTAAGTCCCATGCTCTTAACCACCGCATTCCACAGCACTAAGATTGCATGCAGAGGCAACCTATCATCTAGGCTTCACAGGATTTGAGCAATAGCAATAAAAGAAATGTTCTCTGATAAAATGGTTGCTGGACTCTCGGCCCCCTTTTCCCAGAGAAATATCAAACTCTCACAGCCAGGGGAATGAACAAAGGCTTAGAAACCTGAGATCCCCACCTAGGAGGTCAATCATTCCTCAAACTGTAATTTCAATGGGGATAGAAAATGAACCTTTGTCACTCAAGATGTCCTTTCTAAATTTGGAAAACATCGTGAGTAATACATTCAAATATAACAAGCCATAAGTAAGAAAATCTACAAAACATTTCCTGATTGTTTAGGATATACGTACATTTAATGAATAATTTCTACCCATATAATTTTATTTTATGCACAACCTTTTATCTATATCTTAAGCATGTGGCAAACAATAAAACAGGTTAGGTTAAGAGGCCAATATAGATCAATGAAATATATTGGGGTCTAAGTCATTATGGAGATTTGGAAAACTGACTTGGGAATCTCTAATTCTCCAATCTCTGTCACCTCCCCCAGCTTATTCCTAATTTGGGGCTGGGAGTTAGAGTACTTGGAAAAAGGTATTATAAAATGTATACTACCCTCCTATTTTAGTATCAGCTCCCCTGGTGGGGGGGTATGTGGCTCAAAGAACAAATGGAATCTTTGGCTGCTTGATATCCCTGTTCAGTTGCAGAGGTCCTGAAGATCCCATAAAGGGAACCAGAATGAAGGCTACCCTAACATGCCATTTCCTTCAGTCCAGCCACCTGGCCCCTGAACCTAAGCTGCAGCTCATTTGCCTATGTGGACATGAATAAGCATTTTAACCCAAATGCTCCTTTCAAGATAGCACAAAGATGTCAGTTTGAAATAACACTTTCATAAAATGTTTGGTCAGTGGCATCTTTGAAATGTCAAGAGATTGTTGTTCATGACCATATGTGCTGATTGTGGTTACTGGCATTTAAAGGTAGGCATTAAATGTCCCTCTCAAGTTGTATGCAACATTTTTCAACCTAAGCTATGTATTTATGCAACATAGATTGAAAGCTTACGTGCCAGGCACATAGTATCATTGAACTAACCATACTGAGTCATCTGTTTATCTATCTTTTCTCCTGGAAGGCAGGGGCTACTTTCTTTTAATCTTTGTATTTCTAAGACTAAGAGGAATGTCTAATACATAATAGACATTCAATGCTTGTGGAATTAACATAGATATGAGGTAATATTGCTGTCCTTTGCAAAGTCTACAAAAAACTGGTTTTATGCTGATGTATTTGCTGATGAATGCATCAGTGACAGTACATTTACATCCATGCATTTGTATGTGTATGCATTCTGCATTTGTATAATGCTTTAATGTTTTTGGAAGGCACTATCTCACATTTTATATTAGTTTGTCTTCCTAATATATACTTGAGCCTGTGTGCCCACTGAAGAGATGAAGAATAAAAGCCTAAGCTCTCATCAAAAGTTGGTGGAAGAGTCCTTTCTAGAACTTGAATCGCCTGACTTTTCCACCACTCACTCTTCCTCGGCAGTATGGTAATTTCCCATTTAGCAAAAAATATACTGTGTGGGAAGCATCACATCGTCTGGTGTTTTTGAAGCTCCAGTAAAATGAGTCACTGCGCCATCATAGGAAAAACCTTGAAATCTTTCCCTTCGGGACTAAGAGTAAAGCCTCATTATGTAACTTCAAACTCTCCCGAGGGATGGTTAGTAAGTCCTAGATGATAGGATCAAAACAGGTAAAATCATATCGATGATGCTGATGGAACAAAAGCATGCAAGGTAGGCTTCTCAAGGATTGATGTTTAGGCCACTAGGATCACACCTTCCGTCCAGTGTCAAATGCAGTCAGTCATTTATTTGTCTCATTTTTTAGGCGAAAAAAAAAAAAAGATGTGCAAGTTTCCATTATTGAAACTACACACCCATGAAAATTCCACAGGGTAGATGCTGGTTGATTAGACTCTAGAAATTTATATTCATGTCTCATTTCTTTGCACTCTGGCTGGAAATATAATATGTATGTTTGTCCTTTTTCATAACTTTGATGAAAAACTGGCCAAAATGAAAATCTCTGCAATAACATTCTATAAAATTCTGAGATTCCACACAGGAACTTTTGGGTCTTGAGGGAGCCTAATAAATACCATCCTTTTTCCTCATTTCCAAATTAGACTAGGATTCAGGCAGGAAACCAAAATATTATCTTTATTACTTGTAAAGGCTAGTTGGAAAATGTGGTAAAGCTGTGTGGTTTCCCAATATTGCATCCCAGAATTATACTTACACAAATATGGGTACGACAGGGCAGCCACCATCTTCCTCCATGGGGCTTGGCACTGGCACAGGTACAGCACTGAGGAACAGATCAAAAGCATGTTCTCTGCAGGCAGAAAGATGCCAGAAGCAAGACAGAAGGAGCTACTCATACCCAAGTCTTCTCAGAACTCTACAAAAAATTCATTTCTCCTCTGCTTTGCATGGGCCAAGCATGCTACGCTAATGGGTTCCCTCCACATAGAAGGTAGCATCCTCACCCTATCGGGGGAGGCGGGGCAAATGAATATGTACCTCCAACCTCCACATTTGTTGCTTTTAACCTACTGACGGAGCAAATTTATGCTTAAAAAATTTATTTCCAGACATTATTTGATCCTGTATTTCAAATAAGGAATAATTCATTTTTAATTATTTGTAGAGCTTGCTAAAAATGGCCAGTTTCTGCATAGAAAAGCTGAATGCATGTTGGAATATGTAGTGGACACTGGTGTGCCAGCCAGATCCCTTCATCCCCATCTTCAGGACTGACTCAGTCATTTCTTCAGCTGCTGAAAGTGCTAGTGGCTGACAGCTTACAGCTGAACAGCCCCCTAACCCTAACTCCCCCCAACACACTGGAGTTTTCTCTTCTCCCAGGCCACATCCAATGACTGCTTCATGCTAGGGGATAAAGGCTGGCCTTGTTGCCCCATTGGAGACAACTCTACAAGCCATCTAGGGGTCTCTATGTGACAGCAGTGGCATCTACCTTCCTCCCCTGCCCCATTCTTCCTCCTCTTCCCCCACAAGTGTGCATCCCAATACCACCCCCACAAACCTCCTTCCAGGACTGCTTCCCAGGGACCTGCCACAGCATATTTTAAAAGGAAGTATATCCCATATAGATTTCTGCATGTATTACTGCATGGAAGAAATACTAGATTTTACCCATCTAAATAAGCTGAACATTGAACCAAGAAACCAGATTGAAAATACAATCTGGGTACTGGTGAAGGTTGTTTGATAATAAAGACACAGCCAAAACTGGCCCAATACAGCATGACATCTTCCCAGAAGGCCATTTGTCACTGCAGCTTCTGGGGTGCATTTGTGTAATTAGATATTAACGATTCAGGATTAGTCTTGGAAAAGTGCACAGGCAAGGCGTCTCTCACAGCTGTTCTTTGAGTGGGCTTTGATCTCATGTATTGTTTAAATGTAACTTAAAAGTGATGTTTTCTTCTCTATGGGGAAAAAAATAGCTGCAGAATTAAAAGATGTGCTGGCACTTGACACTAATCACAAATACTACCAGCAGCTCGTCTTAAAAACAAAGTGTTATTTTAACACTAAGCCATGATTTTGTTTTCATCCTGCACACAGGACCAGGTGTCCCCATTTCCACCCTTCATGATGGACTCACTGATCAAGGTACTCTCTTGCATGCTATTTATCTTGTTTCGAGTAATCCTGAACTCTCTGCGATACTCCGCAAGAGAAAGCAGGACAGTTTCTCCACACCACCAAGGGAACTGCGGTGGAATCCTGTTATCACACCACTTATTATTGCACAGATTTGGATATTATTTGGGTCAAACATGGTCCTATGAAATTTAATAATTCTTTGCAGTGAGAACCTGGCATAACACAGATGAGTTATATCAGAGGGTTTAATTCTATCTTCTCCAATCAGCCTTATAAAAAGCACAGATTAGAATTGGGAAAAAACTTAACACATTCAGTACGATCTTCCTTCCAAAATAGAATTTCTAGTTTTTTTGTTTTTTGTTTTTTTTGTTTTTTCTTTTTTTTGCTCAGGGGGTTGGGGGTAGGGGGTTGTTTGTGTGTGTGTGTGTATGTGTGTGGTAACATCCCAAACCAGAAACAAATTCTACATGTAACTTCTTCAGTTCAGAGCAGAGGGTGACTGTCATGCCAGCTTTTTTTGTTTTAACAGCTACATCACATTGTTGCCACGTATGAACGCCCTGAAATTTGGAGGCTCTTTCCATTTTCAACTGCTATCAAGACAGTCCTCCTCTATCCTGTATTTGTGATATTGGTTCAAAATAGTTCACATCTCAAAGACGACTGGTTTTGCTCTCAACAGAGTTGTCCGAGTGTCTAATTGCTCTGATACTCTCCTGCTGGCTCTCCATTATCTTTTGATTTACTATTAAACAACATTATAGAGTTGGAGTTGTTGGAGGCCAGGGACAATGAGGCAGATGCCACTTTCTTCAGCACTCATGCCTGCAATTGCTCCTGGACAGCTTTGGTGACAAGTCAGGAGACTGCCTTGGGATTAGTTTGGCTGTCAGCTCAATGGCTCAAGTATAGGTGAAAATAATGAGAAAAAAAAACAGAATCAATTTGGGAACTCTGGACAGGACAGGCATGGTGATAATGGGACTGTGAATTTAGTTTCATTTTAAGATTTTTTTTAAACCTTGTGTCTAATAAGGAAATACTTGTAAGAATAACAGATTATGTTTCTTAATTTGACCATCTCAGTCAGTGAGATTGATTTCAAGTCGACAATGTTTTGTTTTAATAGAAATCACCATCAGGGTATAATTCCCATTTTATCAAGACTCAAAATAATAGCCAGCCTTTCTTTTTCGATAGCATGAATTTCCACTTTCTTGAGATCCTTCTTAGATTCCTGGCAGATCTCTTTACTGATTTGGAAGCTCCTTTATTTCACTCACTATTTACAAAATAGGTACATACTCAGATATATCAGATGTAATTAAATAAGTGCTAACTGAAAAAATAGAATTCAAATTCTTTCAGAGCGCGGTTCCACAACTTACCTAATGTGAAATTATTCTCCCATGTTCATTATAAATGCAGATTCCCAGGCCTTCCCCAAAGATTTTAATATGGTACATCTTAAGTTATGCTTGGAAGTTTGTATTTTTAATAGTAAATGTTCAACTGCTGTTTTGGAGCAGATGCTGTGTCTCTTATTTACATCGCATTTGGTGTCAGCAATCTCATTTAACAAATATTTATGGAACTTCTACCACATTAAACCAGACACTGCGCTAGGTCCTGGATCTATCTATAAAATAAAGAGATACTGGGTTAGACGATGTCCTTGTTCTCAAGGAGGTTATAGATGAGTAAGGAATATGAACATGGAAATGAGCAGTTACAATACAGTGGGGTAAGTTCTAAGATAGGGGAACTACAGAAAGCCTGGAAGCCCACAGGAAGAGCAGCTCATCTGAGTTTGGGGGATTAGGAAATGTTTACTAATGATAGCTACCACAAGCCTAAGACTCATGAATATGAAGTAGGTGTTGATGCTGTTTGGATGATTGGTTTGATAATGGTTTTTTACTGAGATAGAGGATTCACTGTAGAGATCAGGTTTTGGGAGGATGATGAATTTTGTTTTAAATGTTGAGCTTGAGGCACTGATGGGATGTTTAAATGGAGTTGCTCTGTAATGACATTATTTTGGATCTGGATGTCAGAAGATCAGTTTGGACTGAAGATACTGATGAAAGTCATTAGTTTATGGAGCATGTGGTAACTAAGGCCTTGGAAGTGGATGGCATGAGCAGAGTGACAATACAAGAGTGGATAGGGTTAGTGGGGAGTGAGCCTACAACAAAACTGTGTGGATCATCAACACTTGAGAAATGGAAGGAGAAAAATGAGCCTGGAGAGGAGACCAAGAAGGAACAGAAGGAGGGGAATAAACTTGAGAGTATGGTATTGTGGAAAGCAGGGGATGAGAAGAACTCAAGGAGGAGGAAATAATCAGCCGTGCCAGATGCTGCAGAGAGTGAAGGAAGACTTGCTCTAAATTAATGGACTTAGCAAGAGGGAGATTGACATTAGCTTGGTCAGAGCCATTTCAGTGGAGCAGTGGAGGTGGAAGCCAGATTAAAGCAAAATTAGGTCTGCATAAGTAAGTTAAAAAAAAAAAAAAAAAGCAGTATTTCCAGTTGGCCTGAGTGTGATGAGAAGAGGGGATTGGTGGGATGATGGCTGTAAAAAGTTGATGTAGGTTTAATTTTGTTTTTGAAAGAGGATAAACATTTGAGTATGAGTGAATGTTGACAGAGGAAATCAGGAGAAAAAATGGAATGAAAACATAGAGGAGGGAGGTCCCTAAGAAGTTGAGAAAGGATGAAGATCAGAGACAGATAAGAGGATTAATCTCTTGTGATGTGATGGGAGAGAATAAAGAAATTGTTGGTATAATTGTATGAAAGTTGGAACACAGTGAAATGGCTTCATTTTCCCTGCAAAGAGGGGGAGGGTTATTTGAACATAGCAGGTAGTACTTGAACCAGATTCTGTGGGAATCCAGAAGAGCTGGAATTGACAGGGAGGGCCCAGTTAAAGCTTAGTTGCTTTCGGCACAGAAAATGCTCATTAAAATTAACTAATTCATGACATGACCTTATTAATCAGCCTTTCCATGGATTCTTCCCATAATTAAATTAATGAGCAATGTGGGATTTTAAAATGATTCAAACAGAAATCAAGTATAAGGTCCATCGCTGTCATAACTCAATTTCATCACAATGAAGAGCCTACAAATACATGTGGAGCAGATACTACATGCCGGATACTAGGTGCTGTGTGTGCTTGGTACTGAGTATACAGTGATGGATGAGAGAAAGTAAAAGGTGTAGTCTGGCCTGTACTCCCCTTGCTAGGTTATAGGTTTTTAATGCACAGCCTTAGTGAGAAGCCCATCTGCCAACTCTCACTCTCCCCACTGCCCCCTGTGAGATTCTGTTTGTACTCCAAGAGGTGGAAAAATTGCCCACTCACTATCCATAAAACTGCAACTCTAAATGCTGAACCCTAAAAGCATTTAGATTAAATTTGGCATTTCATTAAGCCACGTATCAGAAAAGTTTGGGAGCTAAGAACAGAACAGAGGAAGAGTCAAAGCCATAAGCACGTAACAACACCCGGATACTGTCTCCCACTTCCAGTGCTTGTGGTAAAATAATACAAATAGTAATCAGTCAATCAATCAGCCACTCTGTGTGCTTGATCCACACAGGAGTCTATTTATCCATGGCAGCTCCACACACAGAATCCACGCAAGAATGAAGGGTTGGCTCTGCTGTACTTAGAATTGTGTATTCATTTTACTTTTTTGGTTTTAACTTTTAAGGTGTCACAAGTATCTCTTCCCTGATGGATTACCCAAAGTTAATGTGAAATTCATTATGTATCTTATACAAATCATACCCAAAACATCTATACTTGTGCTAAGATTAAATATAACATGTTGGAGCAAAATGCCATGAGTATATGAAAACTGAGAGTTACAAGAGAAGTGGTTTGGCAAACTTAGTATAGTTACAAGCACTCCTCCAGCTCTCTCTCTTCAGAGACCACTCTTTCAAAAAGGCATAAAAACAAGAAGTCCATGGACATCTTTTGTAGCAATAAATATACCTCACAAGTCATCCAGCCCCTCTTTTAAAATATAAAGCTAAAGCTCCACATATTATTTGAAAGACTAACTTTTCCCTAGAAAATGCTGATGTCAATCCCAAGTTCAAAATAAAGTCTATAAAAAGCCCTCTATTGCTAGAAACCTATTTGCATGTATTACCAATCTACAGATTTAAGAGATCAATGGATTTCTTCCTTTTCAGATATTAAAGTGTGAAATATAACTGAGCTGAAGTATAAATAGCAGGTTTTAGATTTTTTAAAGATTTAAGACAGAGAAAGAGCATAGTGTGTGTGTGTATACACAATATATATTGTTGTCTTCCTCGGATATATCACTACCTTGAGAGAAAGGATCTGAAAGAATAGCATACACAGTAATTCAATTTCCAAAAAAAGGAGAATATCTTATATTAATCAAGTACAACAGGAAAGTGTAAGAAAGAAAGATTTTAAAAATCACAGAAATAATATTCAACTTTACACATTAAAAATTAAAAAACAAATTTTGAAATTACACAATTAATTATTTTAAATTTGAGGCCCCAGTAATCCAGATTGTATTTTCACTACATTTTTTTTTTAGTATATGATAAAATAAATATCACCTGCTTAGGTCATGGCTTTAAACTTAAAAACAAAACAGTTTTAGATGGGAAAACGTGATTGAATAAACGTTGTTGCTCCTGTGATCTTGCTCAAAATGTGTTTTGATGCTATCAGAATTAGTTAAAGGCACAGTGATTAAAATGTGATGTCCTTCCTAAAGGCTGATTATGCTCTAAAGGCTGATTATAAATACATTTGTCGATATGAAACTTCACTTCTTAAGCAAGCTTTTCACAGTTTCAGTTTCACCCATATTGAAGTCAAAGGAATTTTAAGGGAAAAAATTGTTTATGGAAATACTATTGATTAAAAACGAACATTTAACTTTTTTTCAGAAATTAAAATCCTGGAAGAAAACAAGGAATTGGAAAATGCTTTGAAAAATATCCAGCTGCCTAAAGAGGAAATTAAGAAACTTGAAGTAGATGAAATTAGTAAGATCTTTTAAAAACTTCTCATGTATAGATATGAAGCTGAGCAATTTTCTTGCCTTTAAAAAAGCATAGGGTGAACGTTACAGTGCAAATTCTGTGATCTATTAATATTACAGGATTTCATTTAAAATAATCTTATGGTAACAATTTTTAGTTTTACTAAATATCTTTAATATGTTTGTGAACATGGTTGATCTTATACATTTTCAATAGCTTCCTTTCCACATTGACATTTTTCAAAAAGAGCTTATCTAATTTTAATTTTAAAATGTGTCCTTCTAGAACAAATAATAATTCAAGACTTCTAGTCATTTATACATTTAACACAAAAATTTAATAAAAGTTACTTTCAATATATCCTCAATTCTTAACAATTTAGTAGTTGAAAATTGATTTTATGGCATATATTGCTATTAAAGATAATAAATGATGCTATGAGTACTGTGGAATGAAGATTTTTCTCCTTTTTTTTTCCTCAAAGCTTTATGGTACAAGATGATTCTTCCTCCTCAATTTGACAGATCAAAGAAGTATCCCTTGCTAATTCAAGTGTATGTAATATTTTCTTTGGTGTAAAAACTATTTACTGAAAATATGTTAGATGAAATACACATTTATGAAATAGAATGAACCATCCTTCTTGGTAACAGTTCCTATTGATGCTGTTTTTATATATTCTTCAACTAATCAGAGTAAATAAAATATGGCTATTTAAAATAGATTGAGGAAGTTTTGAGATTTTAGCTGGACTTGCTTGCATTGGCTGTGCTAAATTTCCTTTGTATGGCAATTTGCCGAATGTGTCAGAATACCTTTGAGATAGAGAAATTGCAGCCAAAAAAATATTGTAAATCATCTTCACATCTTATGTAATTGAGTTAGAAATGAAATAAAGGAATAGAATACATTTAGTGGAATCACACCCAAAATCAGTGCTGACCTACACACAATTTGCTTAAAACACCATGCATTTTTTTTAGTATATCTTATGTCTGCTTTTAGCAAGTGGCAGGTGGCAGAAATGACGAAAAACCCACACATATTCCTTGAAATGCCAACCCTAGATGTATCCGTTTTGGGGAATAGGAGAGGCTGTGTCCCAAAACAACTTCCTTGTAGCAAACCTCTGGGAAAAGCCTGGACTCCTCTTGATTTTGAGCCAGTTCTAACGCCATTGTTATTTTATCACATAATTGTACTGGAATTACTAGAAGCAATGCTTGGCCAGGATGGGAAATAGAGTTTTACAAAGAAATCAAAGATTCTTTTTTTTTTTTTCCTTTAGGTATGGTGGTCCCTGCAGTCAGAGTGTAAGGTCTGTATTTGCTGTTAATTGGATATCTTATCTTGCAAGTAAGGAAGGGATGGTCATTGCCTTGGTGGATGGCCGAGGAACAGCTTTCCAAGGTGACAAACTCCTGTATGCAGTGTATCGAAAGCTGGGTGTTTATGAAGTTGAAGACCAGATTACAGCTGTCAGGTGAGCACCTTCTCATTCAAGCAGATGTCAACATGCAACAAAAGTCATGCAATCACCATTGTGTTTCTCCATTCTTCATGACTTAATTCTTTTTTTTTTTTTTCTTTTTCTAACTTAGTCTAAAAGTATTACTAATCTTACAGGGGTATTTTTGCCAAATATGAAAAAAAAGTATTCATGGAAGAGCGCTGATAAATGTGTAGAAAAATGATTTCAAGCGCTAAATCACAAATACCCTCTTTTGAAGTGTTGTCATTCATTCTAATATCTTTTAATTTAGTTCCATTTCTTACAATTCATAGAAAAACTTCGAACTCTAATGGTGATCTTCAGGGAAACAAACATCTGAATTTGCTCAAGCATTGTGGATTCTACCTCATATCAAGATTTTATCAGCACTACATGCTTTTAGATGTTAGGCATTCATTTGTGGTTAAAGTTGCTATCAGTCGACCATTATAGCATGAAATGGTTTGCCTATTTTCGTTTGACAAAAACAAAGTCATTTCACACAACAGAAATTATATTATGAAAACATTTAGGGGAAAGACAGGTTCATAATCTGATTTCTTCTTCTCAACTATATATATTTTCAACCATGATTTATGGTTCAATCATCTTTTCCTGAAACAGGACTACATAGGCACCAAAATTGTGGCTTTTTTAGAAACACTATGCAAATAATTCTTGCAATGTCTCTATAGTTGTTGAATTTCTGTTATTATGTTATGAGTAGGTGAAGCTAGAGAATAATAGTTCATAAATCTAAAAGGTAGCAGGCTACTTGCACTCTCAGTCATGAATATATACGCGTGTGCGGATCTAAAGGTCAAACACTATTTCACAGGCAAAGAGCAATTTAGAAATTTCTTTAGTACATTTTTTATCTCCTTAATGTCCTTAATACTTAATGATTTCACTGCAACATGCAGAACAAAGATTGTATTTAACAGCCAGGAGCCAGGCCTAGACAACACTTTTTTGTAATTTTGTCTCTAATCAAAGCAGAAGAGTTTAGACTCACAAGTAATTATTTTTAAAAATAGAAAGCTGTCCATAACCCATACATTTTCAAGTGCTTCTTTCATTCTAGGAACACACAAAATGTTCAATAAAAAACCAAGTCTATCTGAGTACAATATAACAAATTAGTAAGTAGGTTACTAACACTAAAATCTGTAGCTATCACTCAATTTCTGGAAGCTCCCTCTTTCTTATGGATTCAGACTTTGGCCTTTCAACTATTCACTTGTTTGGAGGAGATAGTTCAAAGAAAAACCCCACTGAGGTATCAGTTTCTCATATAAAGACTGTAGTGTGCCTTAATGAGAATATTAACGCCATCCTCAGAATTATAGCCTAATTCCATGAGGGACTTATTTTTAGCACCATGGCTTACATCTATTTGCATTTAAGCCATGCAATAAACATCAAGGACATGTAATCCTGGGACTACATGAAAACAGAGATGAAAATATGCCTCATCTATAATTTATTTAGATCTTTTCCAAAGCTGAAAGAGCTAAAAAGTAGTTTATTTTGGCATTGGTTAAAAAATCACTGTCTTCGTCATCATTATCATCACAACCCATCAGTAACAACAAAATATGTGATTATACTTTTATGCATTTATTTACCACCACAAATGCACCATTTGAACCTAAGAAGAAATAACTTCTTAATATTTTCCTTGGATGAAATGAAATTTTAAACCTGAGCCATGTTGTTCAACACAAAGGACACAAAACCATAAATTCTACCTTCTACTGATTTTCGCAGTAACACCAATTTGTCTTTGGTATGTAGAATTGAAGACGGACTAGAGGTGGTAATTGGATACCTTTACTTTCTCTGAGCCATTTTTAGGATGGAATCTGGAGAAAGTCTTCCTGCTGTAGGGAAAACATATGTTCACCCATATATTTAGCCATTTAACAACATATCAAATATTAATATTAATACATGCCATTGCAGTACATTCTGTATAAAATTGTGCAATTTGCAATCTCTGTTTTCAATGTGCTTACAATCTGGTAAAAGTAAATAAGCCACCTACACTCTGAAGGGACAACATTGTTGTTAGATCAAACTTTTAGTAAACACCCCAGAGAATATGGGCAGCTGCGTGGCCTCATGCAAAGCCTATAAACAACAGTGGAGATGACAGCCAGAGCTGGCCTTGGTTTTTGCTTGAAATCATTCTTATGCAACTGTGAAAAGGAAGCCTTATAATCCAATGCTTTGAGAAAACAAAAGCTAAATAGGATTGACTTAGACTAATAATCCTGGGGATGATTCAATATACCTCCTAAGGAAGTGTTTTAGGAATCAGACATCGAATGCCTGACCTGGGGAATTGAGATTGCAATCCTTCTACTGTAGCCCTTAAATTGCCTCTCAGAGAATAAAATTTGTCCCCTGAATATTTTATAAAATGCAGTCTGGCTAAGCTTTTGACATACCAAAAGAAAATCGTATGTACATATTTGGAAACAACAGTAAATACTACTCAAGGCCAGCAAATAGATTTAAACAAAGCAAAGTAGGGGAAAAAAAGAAGTCATATCATCTCATAACTTCTGTCTATATGAAAGAAAATGCTTCAGAAGAGATGCTTGTGAAACTACAGACATAAGGGAGACTGGAACCTGCTTTCTTTAGGTTTCTCTTCAAATAGTACATATGTGAGACCCTTAAAACTTTGGTGGTTATAAGGGCAACTTTGCTCATTTGGAGTATATTTGGCATTTTTGATATTCCCACAACTTT
Source organism: Rhinopithecus roxellana (assembly GCF_007565055.1). Classification (NCBI taxonomy): domain Eukaryota; kingdom Metazoa; phylum Chordata; class Mammalia; order Primates; family Cercopithecidae; genus Rhinopithecus; species Rhinopithecus roxellana. Next base: position 102,521,316 of record NC_044562.1, read on the forward strand.
AAAATTTGATATAACTTGAGGGTTAGTGGTGGGGAAGAATTACATGAGACGAAATTTTCTATCATGCTTTTATAGATGGTATGAATAAGAATATTTCTAAAATAGGATAATAATTGATCACTAGGATTCCAAGTTTACCTTGGCCTCTGGCCATCTTTATGAGAGAAAAGTTATAAAGTTCATCCAGCCTCCAAAATTAGAAAAACATCCTTTTCATTTGTTTACTGACATTTTGTTGATATAACCACATTATCAACAGTATTTACAACCCTCTGGGAAACTCTTCATAATTTGAAGGTGAATTTTATAGTGCCTCATTGGTCTGGAAGTGCTGAGATTATCTAGCTAACCTTTAACCTAGTCCTGCCACATTCAGTGTTAATGTTTCATTTCCATGTTAACTATTGCACTATCCTTTCCTGTAAATGTCATCCTTTCAGAATAAACCTAGGAAGAGAGCTGTTAAGAGTTTCCTGTTCCCATGTATCACCTGTTGTTTGCTTTTTACCCCAGATGTAAGGCAGTATGATTGCTAGCTTCTGGGAGATCATAAAATCACAATTGACTTTATTTCTCAGAACTGTCTTCAAGCCCTAGTAGCAAGATTTTTTTTTTAACGAGAAAGTGAACCTTCTCTTCTTTCATTTGGTTTTTGAAGTTTGTGCAAGAATTGCTCAAGTGTCACAATTTGCTGCACATTTTCTCTTCTATACCATGAGCAGCATCCACACAGGTAGCAACTTTCCATTTGCTACTGCATTTCTTCTCTGTAGACTCCTCAGTGTCCTTCAGAATCAGTGTCGGGTAAGCTGTGACTAACGGGGCCTCTTCCCATCTGTTTGTCCCGGGCATTTGCCCAACTCCTCTGTGCATCGGAAACGTGCATGTTGAATCAATGCAAGAGCGAAATGGTTGCTGTGAAATCCCTTTAAGAAACTACATTATTCAAGTAATGAAAATCACTCAGTTCTACTTCCAGAGAAGAACTGATGAGGAAGGTCATTAACAGTAATTGAAAGGAAGAAGAAGATAGTATTTTTCTGGGACTGTATGTCTCCCTTTGGTCTTCTCCCCTCCTTCCTGTTACTGTTGCATACAGTGTTTACTGCAATGGCTGATCCAGTTTGCTACATTCCACTCCGGCTTCTGTTTCTCTGAGATTTTCTTGAGTTTTTATGAAATCAATCCGCAGATAAATCACAATTGCTCTAGAACACTAGCTCTCAGGGGAACATGTTAGAAATTAGCTTGAAACCCTCAATTTTGAGGGTTTCCCATGACTTTTTAAAGGTTGTCCTTCAGTGTAGCCCCTTGCTCCTAAGGAAAGAGTTATTATCAAAATAGTTTTCAAATGAATGCTTTTCTGTGATGGAGCTAAAAAGGAATTATTTCCATATTCTAAAAGACACATGTAATGACCCCATGCATGATGAATGGAGGATGCCTAAATATGAAATGGAAGAGGGTTGTGTATTTCTCTCAAATGTCACTCAAAATGAAGTGGTGATTATCAGTAACAGCTCAACGAACAACATGATAAGAAATTAATATAATTTAAAGCAGCAAGAACAAAATCCTTCTTTCCGATGGCTGGGGATTTGGAAATTTGGTCCTGCTCAATGGTACTGCTACTTCTTGTGTCACTATGACCCCGTATCTTGGCCTCTCTGAGTCTCAGGTATGTCCCCACGATTAGAATACAAGGCCTTATCGCTCTGAGATTACCACTCAATAACTGTACAATAGAGTGTAAGAGAATCCTTTTATCTCTTTGCAGAAAACATGATAATATTATTTTAATTATTTGTAAATGCAGCCTTATTATGCATGTGTTTAAACAAAGAAAATGTAGTGTTTCTATTAAATCTTTGGATTAAATATGCTTGTGTGATGAAGTAAATGTCATGTGTACACACTTAACATTCTAAAAATTTGTTTCTTGTACTTTAGAAAATTCATAGAAATGGGTTTCATTGATGAAAAAAGAATAGCCATATGGGGCTGGGTGAGTTGTTTTATATTTTTTTATGCCTGTTATTCAGTTCAGCAATCATCATTTTCTAAAGTGTTCGTTTAGAAAGTTTCTCATGAAATGTTAATGTTGCAACATAATTTAATCTGTCGATGGAAACAGTCAGTTTGGATAATCTGGGCTTCAAAATGGTGGTTTTAAGTGTTTCTTCCTTTTTTTCAATCTTTTCTTCCCTGTACAGTAAGTTAACTCATAATTGACATATTTTTACTTAAGTCTTTGTTACTAGATTATAGCATACTGAACTGAACCATATCCATCAGAGGGTGAATTTCCTTCCTTATTTTAAAGTTAAATATATATCTTTTATTTTATATTTCTATTTTATAAAAATCGGAGCTACAATTTGAAATCACAGGGACTTTCAGAATATAAATTCCTTAGTACCTAGCCCAGCAGTCATATCTTAGCTGTTTAATTTTGTTTCTTTTTATTTGGCAATCAAATTATTTTACTAGACCGAATGCTCATTTGTACTAACTGGAGAAAAGTACTATTTAGTTTCTTAATTATAGGTCATGAAGATAACTTCTCACATTTGAGGAGCTGTGCATATTTTGAAAATACACATTTCAAGGAAGTGGCAAAACTTATCATTTATGGGCAATGAAGTCACTGGAAAGTTTAGAGAAATATTGAAAAGAGTTTAAATTTGCCCATTATAAATTATGATAATTACCCTTCAAAGAAGATTTCCTGTTTCACTTTTTGGTCTGAATTTGTACATTTGCAAGTCAATTTGCAGCCATTTGTGCCTGGGTTGTTTTTCTTGGCTGTTTTCTCTGAGAGCGGCCTGAACAAGAAGAAGGGAATGAAACCCAATATTGAAGGGAATCTGCAGGATTCAGCTCCACTCAGCTCAGTGACCAGATGAAGAGCTGTTAGGAATTTGAAGAAAGTTGTTACTTCAAGCCATTTGGTCCTTCTTAAAACTATCAAATGTTAAATATCTAAACAGAATGAAATTCAAATGAGTAGAAATAAATGAAATATTTCTATAGTGAAATATTCCAGATAATACCTTCCCTATCATCCATTTTTATAAAGTTTCCTAAAGCAAATCCTTGAAAGATTCTAATTTTAAGTTGAACATGTACATATAATCATTAACATTTCTCTTAGAGTTGGACTTTGCTTTTGCTGCAGGCTTTGAAATAACCATAAAGTAGAACTTTTTATTTTATTTATAGAACATTCTAGGTATTAGTTTGGTAGAAAACCATCTACGTGGGATGATTTTCTAAAAACCCACTCATCACCCAAAAATATATCCCTATCAGCCTGAAATTCTTCAATAATAGATTCTCACTGCATCTAGTTGGGCAAATGCCACTGAAATAGTACATTAAAACCCCCACCCCTCAATTGCTTACTTTCCAACATGGTGATAACTGTGAGGTCGACTCTGAGAGCAAGTTTAAGCAAAGAAAGTAAGAAATGGGCTGCCACGTGATATAACATCTGAGCAGAAGGAACTAGTATGTGGATAAAGACATTAATACTATACTGGGTTTTAAAATCAGCTCTTCAGGTTTAAGACATGTTTGTTAATCCATCTGTCTAATCACTGACTTGTTCATTCTTTCATCGACATAGTATATTTTTTACAAGGTCTTGTACTAGGTTCCTTAAGGGATGAAAAGATGAGTAAGTCATAGTCCTGGCCCTCTTGTGGGGGAAACAGACATCAAAATAAGCAATGGCTCAGCAATGTTCCAAGTGTTAAGAGAGATGCAACTTGCTGTGGAGTACAGGGGGATAAGAGTGGATAATTATGGCTGTGGGAGCTAAGGGAGGATTCCAAAATAAGTTAGCATTTGAGATTGGGAAGATAGCTGAGGAACGGAGCATTCCAGGCAGTGAAAACCACATTGCCCAGGACCTGAGTTAAAGAGCATGGTGCACATGGGGAGACTGAGCTGGCCAGGGATGCCTGAAACTTCGAAAGTCTAAAGTATCTTGAGGAAATTATAGGAAATGAGTCTGAATAAGTAAGTATACAGACAATAGACAGTCTCTTAGGCCACCTAAAGGAGAGGGGGCTTTGTGCATGCCTGTGACACCTTTCTCTTCATTCTTTTGTGCCTCTATGATTGTTATACCTTTTTTTTTTTTTTCCTTTTTTCGTTTTTGAGACGGAATTGCTCTCTGTTGCCCAGGCTGGAGTGCAGTGGTGCAATCTCGGCTCACTGCAACCTCTACCTCTCAGGTTCAAGCGATTCTCCTGCCTCAGCCTCCCGAGTAGCTGGGATTACAGGCACATGCCACCACACCCGGCTAATACTCCTCCTTTTATTGTTTTTGAGACAAGGTTTTGTCATGTTGCCCAGGCTGGTCTTAAACCCCTAGGCTCAAGCAATTCACCCACCTTGGCCTCCCAAAATGCTTTGATTACAGGCATGAGCTACGGCACCAGCCTCCATTTATTATTTAAATATTGGTGTTTTTCTGGGTCTGGATCTCACCTTGACCGTCATTAGTCTTCCTTTCCTTCTGCAAACGCTTATGGTGTCAAAGATGATGATGACTTCCAGGTCCCTGGCACCAGCACACACCTCTGTTCTGTGCTCCATGTTTCAAATGCCTGCTGATTATCTCTCCCACATGTCTCACATGGGCCTCAACTTACGCCTAAGATAAACTTGTTAAGGCCTATTTTAAAACAAGTCTTAATCTTCATTAAGGCTTCTCCACACACTTATTTGCCCAAATTAGAAATCCTGAGAGCTGTTTTCAACCTCCCCCTGTTCCTGACTTCAACATTCCATTGATTAGTAAGTTCTGTCAATTCTACCTTTAAACATCAAAGTCTGTTCTCATCATCCCTATTGACACTGCCTTAGTTTGAGTTTCTTCATTTGTAATTTAAGCCAGAAATTCTCAAACGTTAGCTTGCACAAACATCACCTGGAGAGCTTGTTAGGACACCAGAGATTCTGAGTCTGTGCTTCTGGGGTGGGGTCCGAGAGTCTGCATTTCCAACAAGACCCCAGATAATGCTGATGTTTGGGTCCATGGAGCACAGGTTGCATGCTTCAATTTAACTGTTCTAATTGCTTCTTACCTGTCCTCCTGCTTTGGCCTCACAAGCTCCAATGTGGTTAATGAAGTTATCATTCCAAAATAATTTTTACTGTGTGGCTTTTTTGCTTATGTATTTTATAGGACTCTGCATTGCCTGCAACACAAAGCCCAGATACCTTTCATGGCATGCAAGGCCTTTGGCAATCTGACTCCAGCTTAGTTTTCCAATCTCATCTCTTGCTGCTTTTACCTGTACCTTAGGTAATTTAAATTATGGCCGGGAGCGGTGGCTCATGCCTGTAATCCCAGTACTTTGTGAGACCGAGGCAGGCAGATCATGAGATCAGGAGTTCGAGACCAGCCTGACAAACATGGTGAAACCCCGTCTCTACTAAAAATACAAAAATTAGTCAGTTGTGGTAGCATGCGCCTGTAGTCCCAGCTACTCAGGAGGCTGAGGCAGGAGAATAACTTGAACCCAGGAGGTAGAGATTGCAGTGAGCCAAGATCGTACCATTGCACTCCAGCCTGGGCAACAGAGCACGACGCCATTTCAAAAAAAAAAAGAAAAATTATATCCGTGCTTCTTTGTTCCCACGTTTTGTACATGCTGTTTCTCGCATCTGTAGTGTCCATTCTTGTCTTCCATTCCCCACCTTTTCCTCACTCCCAAATGGATAACTCACACTTGCTCTTTAAGATTCAACTCAGATATTATTTTCTTTGTGTTCCAGAAGCTCTTTGTATTTCTTTTACAGGAATTACCATGTTGTATCTTGTCTGTCTATTCGTTTCTCCCATAAGAATGTAAGTTCATCAAAGGAATGGACTGTGTCTCATTTTTGCTTTGTTTCTGAGCACAGAGTTAGAACTGTGCTTGTTTAGCACAGTGCCTGGCCACATCAAGCATCTATGATGTTGTTTAAACTGACTTTAATCCTATAAATCAATGTCTCCCCTCGAATGTGTCTCACTAGTACCAGGAGATTTTTCAGGAAAATGTTCTATAGTCTAATACTTCGGCAAATCACGAATTCTATGTAACAGTGTATATAGGCTCTAGAAAAACTAGTAAAAAAATACTGTCAAGTTTTGTTTAACACAGTATTACCAAAAAGTATTTGATTCCATAATTCCTTTTTCCTCCACCATCCCAGAACACATATTGACAATGTTTTCTATGGACATCAATTTTTTAAGTGCTCTTGAAGTCAATAGGGCGAGGTATTGGTGTCTTAGAAAGATAATCTTGGCGCAAAGTGGAGGATAATCTGAGATGTGGGAAGAGGATGGGCCAAGGGGCTAGAAGAGCAGTAATACCAGGGACAGGTATTAAAGGCCTAAATTAGTCAGTGAAGTAGCAGTTGGAGGAGGTCATATCTCTGTGTGCTCTTATACAATATAATAAGCAGGGACCTATGGCAAATTGGAGATGGAAAAGAGAAAGACATTGAAAACTACCCTAAGGGTTACTTAGCTCTTACTGCGTTTTGTATTAGGGAAGAATATATGTGTTTCCATGAAGTCTTAGACAGTATAGTGGTTTGGGAAATACATCATACCCAACAATATTTTTTGGAGTCAATTGGTCAATAAGCTCCAAATCCCACATTACTCTCCATTATCAAGTTCAAGAAATAGGGTTCTGGCTCACATAAAACAAAGCCCACTCAGGGCTCACATAAAACTAGCCCTGGTTTTAGCTCCTTGATAAATATTCACTATGTGCCCACCACAGTGCCTAAGAAGTATCAGTTTATGACAGTGGTTGTTAACCAGGACGATTTTGCTCCTTGGGACATTTGACAACGTCTGGAGGCATTTTTAATTGTCACGCTGGGGGAGTGCTACTGGCATCTAGTGGGTAGAGGCCAGGGATGCTGTTAAACATCCCACAATACATAGGACAGCCCCCTATAACAAAGAATTATCCATCCCAAACTGTCAATAGTGTCAGAGTTGCAAAACCCTGATATGCAGTGAAAACTCAGCACAATTATTCTGACAATTGAAGAGCAGCGAGGGTTTTGCCTAAATTATTAGAATAACAGCCTCATTTCTGGGCTTCGCTTTGTTAATATAGGCCTAGCCAGGTGGTGTTGAATAAGCATTAGTTCATGATTTAATCTTAGTTCCTTTCTCTCCCAGTGACTAATTATAAGTAATTTGAATTGCTATGTGTGATCAACGATGTAAAAGTAGGACAAATGCACCTCTAATGAGACTATATTAGACTCTGAACTTACAGTTTCCCCAAAAGAGGTTGCCCTAAGTATAGGGATACAGAGGAAGGGGCATGGGTTGGTGAGTCAAGTGTCCTGGGTTTGAGTCCTGCTGCTTACTGACTCCATAACCACTATAAGTTTACTCTGAGCCTCAGTTTCCTCATTGTGAAATGCAGCAGTAATTTCCTCACCAAGACACTGTGAGGATTAGACATAATAATAGCAAAGTCATATACTCAACAAATATTTATTACATTCCTATTGTGTGTCAGGCTATATTTTCAGTGCCAAGCATACATTCATTGACAAGACAGATGAAAATATCTACCCTCACGGAGTTGGGAATGGTTGGGGAGTAAGACAATAAACAAGATAAATATGTAAAATATAGAGAGTGTTTAATGACATTAAGCGCTGTGGAAAAAGACAAAACAAGAAAGAGGAATGGTGCAAGTTGGTACAATTTTAAATCAAAACGGCAAAGAAGGCTCATTTGAGGTGACATTTGACTTTGAAGAGGAGAGGAAGTGAGGCATGCCAGTGTCTGTGGAAAGAACATTCCAGGCAGAAGGTCACAGCATTTGCAAACGTCCTGAGGCCAGATCATGCTTGGAGAGTTCAAAGAACATCAAGAGAGCCAGGGAGCAAGGGGAAGAGAAAGGAAGGGCAGAAATGAGGTGGGAGAAGGGAGACAGATTGTGTGAGACCATAAAGGCCATTGCAATAACCCTGACCACATAAATGTTAGCGAGTTATTATTATTGCCTATAGGTAAAATGTTCCAGTGTGCATTATGCCTCAAATAAGAGTATTTCGTAAACCCTCCTTCAAAATCCTGTGCCCTTCTAAGAATGTTTTTAAAGATATCCTTCATTTAAACAAAATGGCAAGGCGTCTAAGTGCAAAGGACAAAATTCCAGAATTCTCATGGCCAATCTGCTCTGTGGGTTCTTTTCTTGCAACAGCCACCCACTCTGCCTGGGAGCCCCACTCATGGAGGGGGGGCAGGAAAAAGTCAACTCGGGTTTTCTTTTTTCCCCCTCTTCCCTTCTACAATAGGAATAGCTTTTCCAAGCTGCCCGAGAATTTAAAGTACACTTTCTTTTGTTGTGCTGCTAATACAGTCGCTTTTGCTCTTACAAATTCCCAGAGAAAATTTGTATTCATTCTGAAAACAGGAAAGTTTTGTTTAAATACAACACTCTCACCCAATCACTGAATAGATACAGATTAATAATTCCTAAGATTTTCAACAGAAATATTCAAAAACCTTTTCAGGATATGCAAAGGCTTTTATTTTAATCTCAGGTCTCACTTTATTTCCTGCTCTGGGGCATAGGAAAGGAGAAGCAGGAACCAGTATTTTTATTTGCAGTAAACACACTTTGCCAATAAAACCATAAATGATAATACTTTTTTTCTAAAGGTCTCTGGCTTACTTTGCTCTCATTTGAACTTGAAATTAAGAAGGAAGGAAAGCCCTCCCATTTCAGCAGTAGTTGCTGCAAACCTGCTAATCAAAACAAGTCATTTTTTAAATTATAAGTGAAAGTTTAAACCAGACAGAGAATTTTCACTTGCAATAAGGATTTTCAAACCCAAATGTATCTTCTGTTTTTAAAATATACTTTTTCCCTGTTAAAACATGGTTCAATTCTCCTCCAAGTATAATAAAAAGAGGCCATGGTACAATCGGAGCTCCCTCTTTTATTCTGTGTTTTGTAGCTAAAGTTCTTCAATAAAATTCCCCAGAGCTAAAAACATAAAACTGTAAATTAGTTTGAGAATTCTTCATTTAACTGTTAGATTCAGCAAGATTGTTTAGCTGATTCTCCCATTCCATTCAATTCATGAATCAAAAATAGACCCCTGCCACTGACCTATTACCAGCACCATGTCTGTCTACATCTCTCTCTCTCTCTCTCTCTCTCTCTCTCTCTCTCTCTCACATACACACACACTCTCACTCATTCTCCCTCTCTAAAGAATGACTTTCTCTGGTAAAGATGATATGATCTGTCCTGGTCTGAGGGAAGTGATTCCCAGAAATCTGTGGTTATAAGGTCCTAAAAACGTGGTATGGCTTTAGCTGGAGAGTCACGCTGTCCCCTTATGATTTTTAGGGACGTTCTTGCATCAGGGCAAGAATAAACACAGAGAATCACTTCCTTATCTAGTGCACACATTTTTTTTGGTCCATGTCCCAGACAACTGCTTAGTCCACGTTCCCAGGAGAAGCACCTCTCTCACAGCATGTTTGTACAGACCAAATTTGCTTCTCACGAGGCAATGCAACCTTATTTGGATGCCCTGTTCATTTCTTCATATTTAAGAAAAAGTTCAAATTTCCAAATGACATGGTCAGAGATCTCTTTCTCTTAACAGGATCCCATTTCTGAATCACCTTTTGATTCCTTGGAGAAGGAAATCTATGAGAGCTAAACCTACTCCTGACTCTGCAAATTGTATCCTGTTTTATATTTATTTCCTTTTCCTTAAATTTGCAGGAAGAAGTATAAGGTTTTTAAAGACACCGATGACTTTTCCTCCTTTGAGCTGCTGTGTCAGAAATCCTTAAAACAGAACATGTACCACTACGTCATACACAAACTATGGCCATGTCTTAAATTATCCAAAAAGTTCTTATGGCCTTCCTTTGGTATTCTGTTGTGAAAATAAATAAGTAAATACATAGATACATGTTCTGCCTCACAGGACTTTTGCAAACTGCAAGAACGTATCTTACATTTAAATTTTGGTAATTTTCTTTTCTGTGCATCTCTTTCAAGTCATCTCTTTCAAGTAAAATCCTGTTTTTGTTCCAGCACAGTCCTAGTTGGAAAGATATAGAGAAAAAAAGGAGAAGTTTTTTGCAAAAGAAAATTGAAATTCTATCTCTTAAACTGCTCCTACCATGTTTTAAGAGGGTCTGTTCTGATCAGCACACCAAGTATTTTTAATGCATTAGGGATGAAACGATCATTATGTCTGGTCATTTATCTGGAGCTTGCTGCTGAGGATGCAAGATAGACATGTAATCCACCCTTAGCCACATTCTCCAGCTCCCTTCGGTCCGGATTGTGAGTAGAGTTGCTATAAACACATGGAGGAAAGCTTATGAAAGTAAATCTGAGTCTGACTCATAACAATGTCTCTACAGTCCTATGGAGGATACGTTTCATCACTGGCCCTTGCATCTGGAACAGGTCTTTTCAAATGTGGGATAGCAGTGGCTCCAGTCTCCAGCTGGGAATATTATGGTATGGAAACATTCATGAATATTACCGTGAAAGCGTTTAACACATAATTACTGTATATTTGATGTTGCTAGAAAAATGGATTATGCAGTAAAATTCACCCCAGCATCACTGGGGAAAATATAACTTATAAACAAAGTTGTTTATATCATTTATATAAACATATTGTAACAATCGAAGAAACCTCAAGAGTGAGGAAAGGCTCTTCTTCCATAATCCACTATATTTTATTTTCTCCCAGAAACCTTGAGCCCCTGCCGAACCAAATCTTTAAAATCAGAGCTAACTCTGTTTTTGCAGGCACACAGCTACAGCATAATTGACTTTTAAGCACATCTTCTGCACGGTCAGGCCAGAGGCCAAGCAATTCACCTCCATGCCACAGTTAGCAATTGCCAGCTCCGTTGCCCCAGAAATCAAAGAAACAAAAAGTTTGTTGGAGAAATACTCCTGTGTATGCCTATTTTTTATCATTACATCAATGCAGGATGACTATTTGGAAGGAACTCTAATAATTATACAAAAATTAACTTCATCAGATTCTCCCCTCTGTATTGGGGTAGATATAAAACAATTGTGAGTTGTAGGGGATCTTGATTAAGGAAAACAGTGTGTGCATCTATGTATGTGTGTAGGGGGAATGGATTTGGGGAACATATTTTCATTCCAGATGAAATAAGACACCAGTAAAAGTCCTAAAGATAGTTTGTTTTGTGATTTTCTTTAAAATATTTTGAGACCATTCTACAGGTTATTCCTACTTCAACATTCTTCCCTAGGAGGGTAGAAGTGAAAAATATCAAGACTAGTCATAGAAAGAAAATATTTAGATGCTCCGTTTCCATAATCTCTTCCTGCGTACTTCTCTAGCTCTGTTGAGGCAAATTGCAGAGATTACACATATTCTTTGAGACCAACGGTTACAGCAAAGTAAAGCAAGAATTTACCCCAAGAGCTCAAGATGGGAAAATTGAGAAACAGTTATTAAACTAGAAGGTCTTGTTGGTTAATGAAATGACATGCATCACATGCAAATAATGTATATTCTTATGTATTTTATAGCGTCTGTCTACACAGAAAGATTCATGGGTCTTCCCACAAAGGATGATAATCTTGAGCACTATAAAGTAAGTGTTTCCATTTTATTTAGGTTATTAATTAATTTCTAATATGCTAAATAATTTAAAAGCAGTAGTTCAGAGTTTAGAGTTTTAATTCTGGGTCCCCAAGCAAATATAATCTTTTGTTAATTGCAAAACACATCATTAGAAAGGGTTTTACTCCTTTTGGATTCTGTTCTTGCTTTTCCCATCCTCCCTTCCCTAACCTCTCTTTTCTCAATCTTCCTCCCCACCCCCAACCCCTACACAGCTTGAGCGGGCATCATTTATGCCTAAGGTCTCACTCATATGTAACATATGACACATAAACTTTCAGTTTTTCAAACTAAGAATCAGATGGAAGTAATGCAAATGATGATGAAAATGTGTTGCTCTGACTCTTAAATATTTATCAAGCAAAGCAATACATAATTTCAGTATTGGTGCTAAGTCCATTGCACAATGATTTAGCTAGTTTTCTATTAGAACTTGCAGCAACTAAAATGTTAATTTTTTTCTCTTTTCCAGAATTCAACTGTGATGGCAAGAGCAGAATATTTCAGAAATGTAGACTATCTTCTCATCCACGGAACAGCAGATGGTGAGGTTTAAGCAAGACTCTTACACATAAAAATACTGAGCCAGCATCACTTTGTTTAAGAAACATTAAGCATCCTCCTATGCCTATGCTCAGGGTCAGTACCTAAGAGTCAGGGACATTTCCATATCTGAGTGTGATTCCTCACTGCTGACAATGTCAAATGCATGACTAGATAATTGTTGGTGTTCATTTCCAGGCAGTACATTGTCACTCTATGCTTTCTGGTATTTAGCCGCACTTTAACTCTCTCTCTTTGTTGCAGATAATGTGCACTTTCAAAACTCAGCACAGATTGCTAAAGCTCTGGTTAATGCACAAGTGGATTTCCAGGCAATGGTACATAATTTTGTTTTACTCATGTTCATGGCCTTAGACCCTCAAGCTAAAAGGTGGGGTTCATATTTTTATTTTTTTAACTTTTAAAGTAAAATCTGACAAAGAGACTGCAGGATAGAGTAGGCAGAACATTAGCAAATGAATCTTGGATCTTTCTTTAACTCCTGAAGGACCCAAGGCAAACCAGATCACCTCTCATGTTCCCAGTTGAGTCATGTAAAATAAAGGAGTTCACAAGATTAAATGATCTTCTAGTTCAAACATCTAGTAGTTCTGAAATCCTATGTGAATAAGTGCAGCTATATGTTTAGAGTCCCTGCAAAACCTGAGCATCCTTAAGCAGCTAGAAGATGCTGTTTGTTCAGGAAGAAGCAGCTGCAGAATGTCATCATAAACCTACAAGGCTCCCTGAAATCATATGGCTCCATTTGGGGTTAGAGAACTTTTCACCTATGTATTCTCATCCCCTGGCATACACCTGGCCTATCACAGATGCTCAGCTTCTTACTGAGTGAATGAATGAATGAGCTAAATGTAAAATCCAGGTTTCATGAGGAATGAAAAATGGAACCAGAAAAGAAAATAAGGTGAGCGCCAAAGTTGGGGGTGGGGGCATTCTTGGTAGCTAACTTTTCCTCTCACAAATGCTCCCTCAGCTGCTCGAGTTGAACAAGAACCCCGAAAAGGAAACCCCCATCTTTTCAACATTTGTTTAAAAAAATGTACTGGCTGGGAAGGAAATGGGGGAGGGGGTATAAGGAGAAGGCAGATGAGGGACACAAAAGACAGTTAGATAGAAAAAAAATAAGTTCTAGTATTTGAAAGTACAGTAGGGAAATTATGGTCAATGATAATTGATTGTATAATTCAAAATAGCTGGAAGAGAAGAATTATAATTTTCCCAACATAAAGGAAATTTGTTTGAGGTGATGGGTATTTCAGTTATCTTGATTTGATCATTACACATTGTATTCAGCTATCAAAATATTACTGTACACCCAAAAGATAATACAACTATTATATATCAAATTTTAAAAAATATACAAAGAGTGAGGTGAGTTTTTTCTGACCTTTTTTATTGTGATCCCAAAGTAAATTCAACTTAGTAAATATATATGTTATTACATCGTGACCGCTGCTACCTTTTTTCAGTGAAAGCAATAATCTTAGTGGCATCTCTCCAAGAGTGAAGTTTAAAGTTATAATACTATCTTTCACTTTTTTAAAATGCTATTTTTAACTCCTATAAAGGGTATTTATGGCTATATATGAATACATTATATTGTGGATTTTCTGCAACAGAGACGAATTAGATTCATAAGTTGAAAGCCTCATGGAATTTTTGAGCTACAAGGAATCTTAGGGAAAATCAGCTCCAACCCCTTTGTTTTTCAAATGAAGAAACCAAACTCCAAAGAAGCAAAGTAACAGACTCAATGCATCACTTCTGGTAACTCTGATTCCTGATCCTGATCTTCCAGGATGCTGGATGATGTGAGATCTCAGCCACTGAGATCTAAAATATGTTTAAAGCATGTGAAACAGTAGTGGAGGTTAACGAAAGCTCTTCCTGCTGTAAATATTTACATGTAAGCTATTTTATTTATTCGAGTGTTCTTAGATAGAATTTCCCCATAATAGAAAGATTATCAGGTTCTGAGAACACAAAGGAGTCCAAGCTAAATGCATTTTGTGACTGCAGGAATAAAACAAGATTCTTTCTTTGTGTTTCAGTGGTACTCTGACCAGAACCACGGCTTATCCGGCCTGTCCACGAACCACTTATACACCCACATGACCCACTTTCTAAAGCAGTGTTTTTCTTTGTCAGACTAAAAACGATGCAGATGCAAGTCTGTATCAGAATCTGAAAACTTTATATAAATCCCTCAGACGGTTTGCTTGTTTTATTTTTTATGTTGTAAAATGCTGGTATAAACAAATGAATGTTGTTCTAAAGGCTGGTAAAAAAACGATGAGGACTAAGAAGTTCAAGATAAATATTGTTTACATTTTCTGGTATTCTGTGAAAGAAGAGAAAAGGGAGTCATGCATTTTGCTTTGAACACAGTGTTTTATCACCTGTTCATTTAAAGAAAAATAATAAAGTCAGAAGTTCAAGGGCTATTGTGTTGTCTGTATTCACTGATTTCAGGTTCCAGGTTCTATCACAGAAAGAAGTGTTTGTACAAAGCAAGGGCATGAATAATATTAGGGTGGTCGTGGAGGAGAAGAATCTAGAAGCAGTTTTGGATTTCTGTCATGAGAACTCCAAATACTGGAACCAACAGCTCAGAGTAGGCAAAAGCATTGTTCAGAAAATGCAAGTGAATCACGTTTGAGATGTTTGCACTTTATGCTGTCCCTCCAAGAAATGTTTATTTCATTTCTCCCAGAAGATTTCTTCAATATTGCCAAAAGCATTTGATAAAGATAAAGTCAGACTTTTGAATTCAGGCTCCTTTTAAAAAATGCTTCTAATTTGGAAGTGTTCCTATTTTGAATCCATTTTTAGAATTAGTAATGGTAACTGCTTTCAGATTGCTAACCCATAACCAAATTAAACCAAACAAAAATAAATAAATCAATAAATAAAATGGACATCAATAGCTAGAGAGGAAAATTTTATATCTATGAGGTTTTTCTGGGGTTTTAGTTCTACATTATAAAGTTCATATTGAAAAAAATAGCTGTAATGCCTACAGTCCTAAAGCAACGCATTGCCAGTTACTACCACCTACATTTAGAAACTACCGGTGACCTGCCATCTCTGTGACTGCCTCAGAATTAAAAGATCCATACCAGGTCACCAGAAGATATTTATTGAATGAATGTTGGAAGTATCCACCACACTGCTGTCTAAGGGACTTTTCATTGTGTGATCCCCAGCACTGGATTGCCCTGGGTAATTTCTCCCCATCCCTAGCTTGATACTTTCTTTCCAGTTGCAGGTTGAATCCCCTCATGCCTTATAGCCAGAAGAATCAATCCTGGCCTGGAACATTGCAGCAGGAAGACCACAAAGAGCACAAACACAGTCTTCTCTAGAGTTTTCTGACTTTTCCCAATCCAGCATTCTTTCCACTTCAGCTTTCTGAAACCATTGCCCCCAACTCAGGCCACATAGCTCCACCTCACACATCAGGAAGGGACGTTTTGTGGTGGTCAGGAATTCTGGACAACACCTTCCCGGATTCAGGACTGGCCACAGCCCCTCTTTTCTTCCTCCATGCAATGGCTGTTGCCCTCAGGATCAGAGTAAGCTACCACCTCTCTCTCTGTTCTGCACAGAGCAGCCTCTGAAGCAAGCCCAAGAGATTTTCTCATAATTTTCTCATCATTCACTCTCCCCATCTAGGGAGAGAAAAACAACCAGTCATTGTCTAATACTCTATCTAGGGATACTACACGGTCATTGCAAATAGAAAGAACAAAAATCCTATTTCTCCAACTTATTTTCTGCCTTTGTGACCTTTGCAAAACTAGATTCTAATATCAATGTGCAGTAAGTGGTCTCCAGCCTCAGGCCTTTGCTCCCACTGCCACAGAGGGAACTGCTGAGACAAAATTAATAGCGCCATTTTCCCACTTAGAACCCTTTGGTGATTCTCCATTGTCTACAAAATAATATTCAAAATCAGCATGACAGAGAGAGCCCTTGACAATCTGTCCCCATGCATGTTTTCCAAACCCTTCTTCTGACACCAGCTTCTATAGACTGTTAGATTAAAATTAGATAAAACTACAGTTCATCTCTTCAGTCCCACTTGCCACATTTCCCTGCTCAGTAGCCACATGGTTAGTCAGCACCATATTGGACAATGTCAATGTAGAACATTTTCATCATCACAGAAAGTGCTGCTGAACACCCTAGTGCTACCTTAGAGAAAATCTTCCTAATGCTACCCTGGAGAAATCTTCACCGCCGTTGTCTTGAAATGTGGCATATCACAGAAAGTCACCAATTGTTGAATTAATGAAAGACTTTGTGTTCATGGAAGATTCAGGTTTTCTACATTACTGTTGATGAAGCCTTCCCTGACCCCCTCAGGTAGAATCTCCCAGGTCTTCCTCAAAACTCTAAATATGTTTTCAGTTATGTATTCATTCATTCATTCAACAAACATTTACTGAGTCTGATTGCATATCAAACACTGTGCAAGACTTTGAGGATGTAGTAAGAGCAAGGCAGCAACTTGCATGGCAATTTTTTTAAGTGTTCACCTTTCATGCAGCTTTATTAGATTCTTATTTTGGCTAGAAAGATAAAAGGTACATGAAGTACAAAAGGGAGAGATTTTAAGTAGAAAATGCCAAACTAAAAGAAAGATTTAAAAATATCTTGCCTTTTCTATCTATAAGAAGCTGGAGTATAATAATAATTATCATTTACCACATTTTATTCTTGGATATGAGACATGGGAAAAGGGGTATCCCAATAACCTAATTAAAGCTGCAAAGTATAATCATCCTTCACGTTCGACAAACAAGATTTTCATTCATTCATTCATTCATTCATTCATTCGTTCATTCATTCATTCAGTGACTGCAATTGCAAGCCACTATTTTAGGTATTGTAGGTAAGAACTCCCCCCCAAAAAAATATAGTGCAAGAGAGAAGTCATAAAACAATTAATTTCTAAACATTATTTCAAATTTTAGTCCCATAAGGCTGGCCTGAGAGCTATTTTTAAAGGTTTCAAAATTCTAGATGAGCATCTAATATTTCTTACAGTAAATAAGATAAAAAGCAGCAAGCAATCGAGTATTTGGTTAAATGTAACACAAATGAGAGAACTTTTATTGGAGTTTTAAATGTTTGGTTTTTTTTTTTTTTAACCTACTCTTATTTATAAGATGCATTACTTATTTCCTTAAGAAAACATTTATTGAATACCTATGCTGTGCACAGTAGTATTCTGGGTACTTCAGGGGTTACAAAGATGAATACATATGACAGTTTCTCCATTTCTAGACTGTTTCAGTAAAGGCGACTTAACGAATCTGATTTTCCCAACATTTGAGCATTTTTCAGAAACTGACAGATCTTTATGCAAATGTTGTTGCCAAGCTGTTTGTAATGGTGAAATTATACTTTGACAGTAACTCTTTAAAATATATTAAACCCAGCTAAGGTTTTTTTGGAAATGTTGCCAATTAAGTGACTTTAATGAGCTTCTTGATGGTAATGTAATTAAAATTCAGATGTTCTAATTGTAAAAAAAAAATAGTTCTGGGAAAGTTAACAGTAAAATAAGCAAATGTAAAATGAATTGGGGCTAATTTAAATGGTGATAATGTGGTCTTCTGAGAACATTCTACCAAAACAATGCTTTCAATTATGCTGTTTGTAAAGAAGAAAGAAGGCACCTAACAGAGATTTTGAATTTATCCAATAAAGCAGATATTTTGAGTTTATCCAATAAAACAGATTGAAAAATTCTGAACGCAGTAAATCATTCTCAGTCTGTGAAGGGGAACTGCTAAAACACCTCCCTGGCATTATGGACAGGTACCTTGGCAATTTGAAGTGGAATAATTTTTAATTCAGGAAGAAATAAGTGCTTAGACCTTACCAAGCTATTCATGGGGAAAACGATCTGGCTTCTAGCATAAGCCTCTAATGACCACCTGCTCAGATTACTGGCATGCAATACTAACATGCTGGTCATAAACACTTCTTTTGACACACAGGTAACATCTTTGGCAAGCTAGAGCAGTCTGATTTTATTCCATTGGTTTCTAATTAATACTCCATTTTTTACTTACTTAAAACATTGTATTGACAGTATACATTTTAACAGATGCTCGGTATAGAACTCCACCCTTTGCTCTGTGGTTATAGAGGATCAGTATTGTGTGAACAAGAGAGAGGTACAGTCAAGGTAAGGTCATGCCACAATGGCTTGACAACTCATGTTCCTTCTTTCATATTTACTATTTGTTGACAAGCAAAGATCGGAACATCTTTGCTAGCCATTAATTTTTAGGGCCAGGAACTTTTGTCAATGCTACAGAAGGTGAATTTTTGAAATAAGTGTCATAATGAAACAGTAGAATATGAAGAAGTGATTTGTATGTTAAAAAAACTACTACCCATTTGGAGACAGGCTTCTTATTGAAACACCCTTTTAGATATCCATGAACACAACGGAACATTTTAGATATGTGATGAAATTTCCTTATACCCCACTGGTACTACACAAAATTTCCAAATTTGAGAAATGATCATTAAAAAGTGAAGATGCTTTAATATATATGCAAGTGCTTTGTACACCCACAGGAAACAATGCTGCTCTCTAATTTCCTTCGGAAGATTAAAGCAATACTTTGCAATGTTATAAATTTCTTTCTTTCAAATGAAACACAACATAGCTCACTTGTCAGTCTTGTAAACAGAACATGTTCACTACAGCGCATTTTAGGGACAACACTGTAGTGGGTAAGGGAATGGAGGTTAAAGTGAATCTATCTGGTTTGAATCCCAGTTCAGTAATATATAAGCTATGCAACTTTGATAAATTTTCATAAGTTCTCTCTGTTTCAGTTTCCTTATATGTAAAATGGAGATAATAACACTTCTTACCCCATGGAATTGATTGTTGTTTTAAAATAGTTATCATTTGTAGAGCAGTGTCTGACACATAGTAGGTCTTTTGTAGGTGTCTGTTAGATGCATAAAATGAACTACTTTTTAATGGTTATTTTCAATGAACTAATTCTCAAGAAATTAATAGCCTCAGTCGGAAGCCAATAGTTTCTTTCCCATACCAGAGAATGTAGTATAAGTGTCCTTGATCATTTATACATGAATCTTTATTTTATTTTTTTAATGAGACTTTATTTCTAAAACAAGGTGGCCTTTTAGGAATAACCAATATTGAAGTCGTGCATATCCAAGGAAGCTCATCTTCCTTGGTACTTATCTTAAATGAGTTGTTCATCCTTGTATCTCACTCAACACCTGTCTAAGGAGTCTAATATTTGATAGCAGTGATTGAAACACCTTTGAGAAAGGCAAACAGCCAGGGTAATGTGTAGTTGAAGCACATGGGCAGTAAATTTACCCACCTTCCTGTGAAGACTGCAAAGCACCACAGTGGCCCTCCTCTCTGGCCCTGTCTCCCACTGCTCTCTCATCACCTACAAAACTCCAGTCACCCTGGTCTCCTCTGTGGATTTTGTGTGGGCCAAACTTATTTCTGTGCCAGGGTCTGGAACATCTTTTCTCAGTTTTTCACTTGGCTGTCTCCTTCTCATTTGGTTTCAGCTCAGGTGTCACTGTCTCAGAGGGAATTTCCCTGATCATTGGATTTCATATTGCTTCTGCCACAGTCAGAGACTTCCAACCACATTATTTAATCTTGTTTTCTTGACAGCACTTAGAAGCATCAGAAATTCTTTGATTTATGTTTATTCTGGTTGTTCCCGATTCTCCATTCAAGTACAAGCCCCCTCTGAGCAGAGAGCTTGTTTTTTTTCACCTCTCAGTCTCCTGGAATAACGTAGGAGGACCTCAATCAATATTTGCTGAATGTATCCTCACATTCTGTGGATGAGAGAGCCCATGAAACTGGAATCCTGATGTGCAATCTGACAGTGGGTACAGATCATGCCCTTTCTGGGACTTAGTATATAATGGGAACTTGCTATTGTCCTCAAAGCAAAGAGAAAGAAAAATCCCTGAGCAGCAAGTGTCCCGGTCAGGAGAATAAGGTTAGGGAGGACATGAATTTTAGCCAGAGATCTAAAAGAAGTTAGTCTTTGAAACAAAAATAATTTGGATTAGGAAATGGAAACACAGCCTACTTCACTGTCCTAACTTAGATACTTGCTGCCTCTAGATGAATCACCACCGGGACACTGCAGGCTGAGGAAGTTTGGCACAAATGTTCAGGCTGGAAAATGACAAATAAATATCTGGAATGTGATTGATTACTCTAGCAGCTTTTATTTTAAAAACAGCACTAGTTTTTAAAAATACATTTCACTTAATAAGTATGTTTCAAGTACTAGTGATTTCTTTTACATTATAAAGCAAGGATACCCATGCTTATTCTGTTTCTGTCTCGTGATCAAATTATATGTTCAAACCCTGAAAGTCTGGTTGGTTTGAAAAGTTGGTTCTTTTAAATTCAGATGGTAAACTTGGAGTCATGAAAAATAAATCAGTGAAATGTCTCTTGTAAAGGTTTTGCATTTTAGATGATATTTTTTTAGTTGATCATTCAAGATGGGTGAACTGAACTTCCTAGTATCCCATTGATGCAACTGAATATAGTCCTGTGCGCCTGCAAAGTTGCCAAACAGATTCAAGAGAACTGAGTTCTAATTCTTGTAATTCGGGCAAGCTCCTTCTCTTCCTGAGATTCAATTACTCCCTATATACCACAGGTACTGGGCTAGATCCATGGCTTTCAAATCACATTTTGCAAGCCCTAAGAATTCTTCTGTGTCCCTTTAGGGCATACTGCAAAACAATTCCTGATCCCTAAATCATCTTCCACAATTGGAGGCCTGTAAGTTAAATAATAGGAGTCAGTCCTGTGTTTTCATTTACTATTTTCTCTCCTGGATCTCAACATCCGCTGGGATTACCGTGGTTTCTCTCAATATGGAGGTCTCATGGGTCTCTTTTTAGGCCATGTTTATGGGGTTGGAGTGGGAACTATTTGGTTGGATGGCAACCATAGATCCCTTAGAGACACTGAGGTTGGAGTGTTGCCTCTAACTACTTAGGCAGTAAAAGTGAGGGCAGGGACCCACCATGGCACCTTGTTTGATGGTCATATGATAAAATTTTATTTTATTTTATTTTATTTTATTTTATTTTATTTTATTTTTGAAACAGAGTTTTGCTCTCGTCACCCAGGCTGGAGTGAAATGGCACGATCTCGGCTCACTTCAACCTCCACCTCCCAGGTTCAAGCAATTCTCCTGCCTCAGCCTCCCAAATAGCTGGGATTACAGGCACCCACCACCACGGCAAGCTAATTTTTGTATTTTTAGTAGAGACAGGGTTTCACCACGTTGGCCAGGATGGTCTTGATCTCCTGGCCTCAAATGAGCCACCTGCCTCGGCCTCCAAAGTGCTGGGATTACGGGAGTGAGCCACCATGCCCGGCAATAACATTTTCAAAGAGATTGCCATCACCATCACCATCCAACATCTTATTTCATAAAACTTATTTTATATGAGTTAAGTTGATAGCTGAAAATCTTGTATTGGATAAATGTAACAGGAGTCTTGGAGTAGAGTTCCCAATCTCAAGAACTACTGAGTCCAGGCAGGTGATCAGAATGAATGAAGCAAACCAAGAAAGGAGTCAAGGAGGTTCCTGGTAAAATAAGGCTGGAACTCTAATGAGCTGGTGACTGCACTAAAGGGATAGCAACTACTGACTCAAACTGCTGCCATTGGAAATACGATGTTGCCAGACATTGTGATTTTTGTCGAGAGAAACTGGAAAACTGGAGTTTTAAATGTAAATTCCCTCTCAATTTTGAACCCTTGACAACCAATTTGTGAGTAAAGGAAACTCATCTGTGTGCCAGATTTGGGCTTTGGGTATCAATTTCTATTTTAAGGACTAATTTGATTGCTTTCTTTTGGATGTGAATTGTATACCGGGTGCTCCGTATATATTCTTCCATTGAATTTTTGAAACTCTGTAAATTAGAAATTAAAATATATGTATTTCTGACTAGGAATATAAGGTGTAAGTTATAGTACTCACCTAAGATTCCATAGATCCAGGTCAATTCAATTACTCCCTGTATGCCAATTGAATTGACATACAGTTTCTGTACCACAGTGGCAGTGTCTCTTCTTAGGTATTCTAGAAGAAATATGTGGAATGCCTTTTCAGATAGCTTTTTTGCCTATTAATGTCATTATTCAAATAATGAATATATAATGGAGTATAAACAAACACAACTCTAATAGCAGGCCCTTATAAGCCATTATTAGAATTTAAGTACACATAATGAAATCACCATTAAATGACTGCTAAACAAACATTTGAAGGTTGCTTTTGAAACTGAAGTTTTGTGCCTCCCTCTCTAACTTAATAACTTCTACAGGGTCTACATCTTGTCTCTGGCCTCAGCAAAATTGTGTGTATGTCCAAACAAGTCAATCAATATGCAAATCCAATTCATGACTGAACTCTAAATGGTGTTGGCTTTCCAGTCTTCCCATGGCCTCTCCTCCACTCGTTGCTGCTGCTTCTTGATGTCTTCTCACCAATGTTACCTCTGCACTGTGTCTTCCCACACTTGCTCTCCTGCCAACTTCCGCACCATGACTGTGGAACTATAGATGGGTCAGGGTAGTGGGGGACACTTGCAAGATATCACACAGGGATGGTCCCCAAACTGGCATTGAGTGTGTCATGCCAACTGCACCCAGGCCGCCAAAGCAGAGGCTCCAGAAATAAGGAACAATGAGTGTATAAACCTGAGGCTTTATTCCTCTAGATTCAGTTTTTAGAAGAACAAAAAGGTACAATTTAGAAGATTACAGGTAAAATGTCTTTTATGGCCAGGCACGGTGGCTCATGCCTGTAATCTCAACACTTTGGGAGGCCAAAGCAGGTGGATCACTTGAGGTCAGGAGTTCAAGACCAGCCTGGACAACATGGTGAAACCCCATCTCTACTAAAAAAACAAAAATTAGCTGGGCATGGTGGCACGTGCCTGTAATCCCAGCTACTCAGGAGACTGAAGCAGGAGAATCGCTTGAACCTGAGAGGCAGAGGTTGTAGTAAGCTGAGATCACTCCATTACACTCCAGCCTGGGCCACAGAGCAAGATTCTGTCTCAAAAAAAAAAAAAAAAAAAAAAAAAAAAAAAAAAAAAAAAAGCCTTTTATGTCTCCCCGCCATTTTTAGTTAGTGGCTATCAATTTATGGTTTCAAAGGGTCACACACGTACCTCCAGGTTGCAAAAGTACTCCCAACATATCCGGAGTACTTTTGCTATTTACTTTTTCAAGTTACAGTATCAGGAGCCATAAAATATTGTTGACATAATCTTCTTTTATGAAAAAGCCGTGCTCAGTGAAACCTGCTAGAGGAAATCCTACTATCAGTTTCTTGATGCACACTTAGAGCCTTCTGCATGTGTTTTTCTCTTAACAAAAATTAGGAATCTATCACTATCAAAGTATTACAATTTTATAATAAACTTTATAAATAGCAACTCAATATTCAAATCATCTTTGTGTCATATTTTCCAGAAAGTAAGTAAAGTCATGGAAACTATGAATGTGATTATTAAAATGTATAATTTTTATCATTAAAATTTTATTCATTTTTTATAAAGAACTTATACATTATATATATTTGTATGTATGTCTCATAGCTATATATACTTACATATTTACATATATATAAATATAACTTTATTTGTAGGGTTCAGTATCCAGAATATATTAAAAACACATACAATTCAACAATAAGAAAAGAGACAGCAAAATTTTAAAATGGGCAAAGGATTTGAGGAGACATCTCTCCAAACAAAACATACAAACGTCCAACAAGCACATGAAAAGATGCTCAGCATCCTTGGTCATGAGAATAATACCAATCAAAACCACAGTGAGGTATATTTATGCCAACAAAAATGGCTATAACTATTCCGGAAAAAAACAAAAAATAAATATTGGCAAGAATGTGGAGAAACTGGAACTCTTGCGCATCACAGGTGGGAATGTAAAATGCTTCAGCCACTGTGGGAAACACTTTAGCAGCTCCTTAAAAAGTTAAACATAGAATTACCATATAACTCAGCAATTCCACTCCTACATATATATATATACACACACACATATATATATACTCAAAAGAATTGAAAAGAGGTACTCAAACAAATGCATGTACAAACATGTTCACAGCAGTATTATTCACCATATTCAAAGAGCGGAAATAGCCCAAATGTCCATCAATGGGTGAATGGATGAACAAATTGTGGTATATACATACAGCAGAATATTATTGCACCATGCATGTAATGAAGTACTGACATATACTACCACATGGATGAATCTCTAATGCATTGACACAAAAAGCTATTGTATGATTCAATTTATCTGACATGTTCAGAATACGTAAACCCATAGTGACAGAATTCAATGTGGTGGCTGCCACTGGATGTGGGGAGAGAGATGTAAGGAGAAACTTCTTATTGAATATGGGTTTTTATTTTGAAATTACGGAATTGTTTTGGTATCTAATAGAAGTGGCAATTGCACACATTATGAATGTACTAAATGTTACTTAATTGTTCACTTTAAAAGGATTTATTTTGTTATGTAAATGTCACCTCAATAATTTTTTAAAAACTTCTTTTAAAAATTTTATTTGTAATAATTTTCAGTATGAGTAATCTATAATAATTATTGCATTATTCCTGGATCATAGACTAAAGCTTCTGTTATAAGAGAATAGACTAGTTCAGAAAATTAGGCTCTTAGGTGCATTAGAAGAATCTATTGTGATCCATTGTTGTTGCCAATAACAGGAATATTTTTATTCTCAATGAAAGAAAAAAATTAAATTTAAGTTACACTTGTTTTACCCAGTTGCCACTCACACCACTATGTCTCTATACAAAGCACAGAGGAAACCACAGGATTTACCCCACCCCCACCACTTATTCCAGATCTACATTTTACAGCCCATGAGCACTCAAAATGCTTAAACCTGTCATATAAGAAAATCCCTTTTCTGACCCCTACATTTTCATCTTTCAGTTTTCTGCTTAACAGCACTCAACAGAGCAGCTCTTCCAAGGAGACTTTTTCCAACATCCAGCCTCATCTTGCCTCCTTCTCATTGACGCTCCAATTCAGTCTAGAGGAAACAAAAAGCAAAGTCTCTCCTCCTTACCAAGACCTGCCCCCCCCACTGACCTCTCGATCTTATGCTCCTTTATTGTCCTCATTGAAATCTGTAGCTGTTGAAAAGGATGAAAAAGTCCATCGTTTGACATATCCAAAATTCGTGGATCTGATTCTTAAAAAACAGAATCTCCACTGTCGCTTTGGAAAGCAGTTGGCAGTTCCTCAAAAAGTTAAACATAGAGTTAGCATATAAGCCAGCGATTCTACTCCTAGGTATTTACCCAAGAGAATTAAAAACATAGCCCAGACAAAAATTTGTGCATGAATGTTCACAGCAGCATTATGCATAATAGCCCCAAAGTGGAAACCATCCAGATGTCCGTTACTGATAGATGGGTAAACTAGATGTGGTAAATACATACAATGGAATCATTTCAATCATAAAAAGGAATGAAGTACTGATTCCTTCTACAACATGGATGAACCTTGAGAATATTATGCTAAATAAAAGACATCAGACAAAAAAGATTATATGTTGAGTGATTCCATTTATATAAAATACACAGAACAGGCAAATGTGTATACAGAAAAAGTAGATCAGTAGTCAAGAGCTGGGAAAGAGGGCAAGGGGGAGTGACTGCTGATGACTATGGGGTTTCTTTTATGGGTGATGAAAAAGTTCTGAGATTAGATAATGATAACGGTGACACAGCATTCTGAACATACTAAAAACTATTGAATCATACATTTTTAAAAAACTAAGCCCAAAAATACCTCAATCGCCAATTGTTTAGCATTTAGTTGTCTTGTTATCTTAGCTATCTGGAAGTTCTGAATAGGTTTAGACAGCAATCAAATCTGATTTGAGGAGATTTTGCATGTCCTTCCAGGACTACTTTGCAAAGCCTTACTCTAGAAAGGTTACAAAGTAGTGGGGTCCTGTATTCGGACCCAGATATGGCTTTAAGCAACTTGGTTGCCTGTTCTAAGCCCTTGTCCTGTTATTTGTAAAATGAAGCCAAAAATATTAAACTCATTATGTATTTCGAGTATTAGACAATAATATACTCAACTTTGCCTTTAGTACATATTCAGGAAATGGTAGTTACTTCTATTCTTAGAGGGCTTGATCTTCATTTCTCAATTGTAAAAAATACTGGTGCTCATATTATTATTTTTAAATCTGTTGCTTACAGTTAAATCTCTATATGAATTCCAGATGAGAAATCAAAAAAGTAATAAGCTAATCAGCTGGTTGAAGTTATGTGCTAACCAATGGAAGGAATGACTATTACACTTTACCCCGGGTGTTTAGTCAAATGTATCTCTGAATTTATAATTTTTACTTGATTCTTTGCATCAATGTCAACAGTCTTCAACAATACATTTATTAGGACAAGTGTCCATAAAAACATTAGAGGCAAATTGATGCTTAATAAATCAAATAATTTTTTAAGATATTATTTGCATCACCTTTTTTTCTACTATGAGTTTTGCCCATTATTTCTGGGGAAAGAACGCAAACAATTAGGAGGCCGAGGCGGGCGGATCACCAGGTCAGGAGATGGAGACCATCCTGGCTAACATGGTGAAACCCTGCCTCTACTAAAAGTACAAAAAAAAATTTAGCCGAGCATGGTGGCGGGTGCCTGTAGTCCCAGCTACTCCGGAGGCTGAGGGAGGAGAATGACGTGAACTCAGGAGGTGGAGCTTGCAGTGAGCTGAGATCGTGCCCCTGCACTCCAGCCTGGGCAACAGAGCGAGACTCCGTCTCAAAAAAAAAAAAAAAAAAAAAAAAAAAAAGAAAGAAAGAAAGAAAGAAAAAGAAAAGAATGCAAACAAAGGTGTAAAAGCCATGGTCTTCAGCCTCTAGAGTTCTGTTGATAAGTGTTTATGGAGGAGAATGCTGGCAATCATGGACTAGACATATAAGAAAGAAAGGGAGATTCTTTCTTCAGCCTTAGAAAGGACTTGTGGTTAGTCGACTGTGCTTTATGAAGAGAAAAGAATTTTTATTAAAACGGATGTGAAAAGTCAGCTTTTTCATCTTCTGACAACATGGCAACAAAGAAATGATTTACCTTTCAGTAAGAGCCAGGACTAGAACACAGATATGAAATACTTCTGGCCATAGAAATGTTTCTGACTGCAGAAATAAATTATTTTGGTCATTTATTGCAAACTGGAAATGTAGAAATTTATTCTCCAGGTTTGAAGAATAAAATAGCCAAACAATGAATTGTAATAAATTAAATAAAGCTCAGCTTTAAAATAGGGTAATAGCCTAGATGGCTTTAAGAATTTTCCTCCCTTCTATGATTATATCATTTCAGTTTCATCAGAAAACTGGGCATATCTTGATGATACATCTGATAAAATACAAATTGGCAATACTGAGTAGGTTTCAGGCAGGGGGCAAATCTTACTACAAGGTATAATGAACAAGAAAAAGTCTTTATAACTTAGGTTTGCATTCTCTGCATTTTCTTAGTATACAGACTTCAAATTTTAAATTTTCTAATGGCTGAAGTTACTTCCTTTTACAGAAGACTTTAAAAAATTGCAATGTTTTAATTGGTTCACATTAAAGACTCTTAGAAGCTTGAAGAAAAAAAGTCTTTCCAGATGAGCAAGAGGTTGGATAAATGTAATGACATATGGTTTGTTTTTTATAGCTACAATATGCGAAAAATAGTAGCATAACACATGTATTCAATGATATATATGTATTTATACATATAAATATATATTCTGCTTGTAAATTATGAGATAAGATTCTTTTGTACAAATATGATTTTGTTTTCTTTCTCTTTCTTGTTCCCTTTAGGAATAAAAATAACAACTGAAACTTAGAACAATTTTAAACATCTCATTATACCAGAGATCTTGCAAAAGATAAAATCAACGAATGCAAAGCCATGATGCCACAAAGTCCCCTGCACAGACTTGTGAGCGGGCTGTCTGCAGGGTCTCGGAGCCTCAGGGCAGGAAGACTATCCGTTGATCTTATTACTAAATCTTCCCTCCACCCCAGCAGGCTTCCTCAGAATCCTTCCAGATGGATGGGTCATGAACTGATTTTTAAATATCTCTCAGGAAGGGTATTTCTCACATCCTCTGGCAAACTCAGAACTTCCCCTGAAAGTTTTTCTTTTATTACCCCTGGATCCCTGAGCCCATTAAGTCACCCATAGAGATGTGAAGGACATCTGATTATTATATTGTATATACTCAATTTTTAGCTTTTCAAATGCTCTTGTTAAGTGGCTCTTGATCCTTTTATCTTCAAAGTTAAAACTAATCAACAAAATTTTTTCCTCAAATGCTATACATAATTTTTCTTTGATCTTTTGAAGGTTCACACCTATTTTCAGAAGACCCTTGTTATGGACCCTTGGATGGTATCTACATGCGCTGTGCTATTCCTAGGTTACAGCACAGGGTATTAAAATACTGTCCAAGAATCAAAAACAAACCTCAAGCATATCAGGAAAGCTTGACTGGTCGCTACTGCAGTTTTATCAAACAGAGCTGGGCAAATCCTAGGGATGGGTGTTGAATAACATTGAGAAGAAGGGAGCAGTGATTTTGATTCCATTACCTCTGAGTGGTATCTTCCTCTCTCTTCCTTCATTGTAGTTGTTTTTCCATTACTTTCGCCCTGTCCTATGCTACTGTTTTCCATCCAGGCTCTGTTGCCACCATGTGTCTGTGAAGTTCACTTATTTTACCTAGCTAATCCTCAGTCACTTAAAAGTCTAACTCTTTGACTTCCAAAGTGATAAATGACCACTTAGTGCTAATGCTCCATCTCCACAATCATTCTATTATGGCTTTAACTTTTTAATATGGGAAATTTCAAACATAAAGTAAGCAGAATCACACAATGAACCCTGTTTATCCATCAGTCAGCTTCAACAATTATCAGTATTTTGCCATGGTTGTGTCATCTGTACCTCCACCCACACCTCAGACTTCTTCTTTTTGTAGCTATTCTTTTTTTTTTCCTTTTAGGTAAAATTTACATAAATTAAAAATCACGAATCTTAGCTGTACTATTTTGATAATCGGATAAACCTGGTAACACATACCCATAATATAGAATATTTCCATCTCCCAGAAAGTTCCCTCTTAAGCAATCCTCTCCCATCCTCTTCCAAGAAACAACCACAGTTCTGAGTTTTTTTAACTTCAGTTTTGCCTGTTCTTGAACTTCTATAAATGGATTCATACAGTATATAGTTGTTCATGTCCATCTTCTTTTATGCAGCATAATGTCTGCAAAATTCTTCCACACTGCTGCCTGAGTCAGCTGTTGCTTAACTTTTGTTGCTGTATGAATTCCGTATCACAATTTGTTTATTCTTTCTCTTGTTGATGGATAGTTCAGTTGTTTCCAGTTTTTAAGTATTGTAAATAAAGCTTATTTGAACACTTTTTTACAAGTCATTTTGTGGACATATGTTTTTATTTCTCTTGGATAAAATACCCAGGAGTGGATTGCTAGATCAAAGCATAATTGTACATTTAGCTCTAAAGTTTTACCTTTTTCCAAAGTAGTTGTACTGTCACTCCTTTTTAAATTACATTTTTTTGGTTTGTTTTGAATGGATAATTCAATCAAATGGTCAAACAATCCAAACCACATAGTAGGTATATATAAAGAAGTATTCTTTGCATCCTGTCCCTGTCCACATGCACCTCACTTATCCACACTGCCCCCTACAGGTAAGCACTTTCATCAGCTTCTTGTTTATTCTAATTTTTTGACGCAATTACCAAAAATAAACATGTATTTCTGCCCCTCTACCTTCTAAAACAAAAGGTAGCCTACTACATACCCATTCTGCACTTTCCTGTTTTCAACTAACAGTATATCTTGGAGTCTTTCCATATTGGTAAATAGACAGCATCCTCATTTTTTTTCTAAACAGTGCTCTATTGCTGGCCCCTTGGATTAGTTCCCACCTGTTACTATTGTACTCAACCTTGTACCTACATCATTACATATCTACATAGCAATATGTATGGGATAAATGTTCAGAATAGTGCTTTAGCTTTACTGGGCCAAGAACTATAGGTATTTGTCACTTTGATAAGTATTACCAAACTGCCTTTCAAAGGAGTTAATATTCTGTACTCCAATCAGCAACGTCTGAGAGTTCTCCCTGACCATAGGTTTCCCACCACAGCTCACTGTGAACCTGGATCTTTACCATACTCAAATATTCCTAAGTATTCTGAGCAGCTACAGAAAATAAACATACAATAACCCCACAAGGCATGGTTTTGTGTAAATTATTAAGAATTTCAAGATGGTAAAAGCATTAAGGCAAGCATGAGGTCCTGCATGCAGCCTCATGCAACTGGACAGATTGCAAATCTGTGGAAATTGTCCTTAGGACTAAACATCATAAAGAAATCATATATGACACTAGTCATAGAAATACAGGGCTGCCACTTTCCTTGCCTCACATCTAAATCAATGAATAACTGTATTGATGGGAACAGGCCAAGTAGAGGCTCATGCTGGAACAGTCATCGAAAGAAGATCTGCAAATCCAAATTGCACTTGAGTTCTGTCTTAATCTCTGACAGTGCGGTGTCCATGAAGAAGCCTGATTGTCCCTCCTAGAGAGGAGAGCAGGGCACAGTGCAGTGGGGTTCTTATTGCTTATACATCTTCAGAATGCTTACCCTTATGGTGCTGGGAGCCCCAAGAAGGAATGTCAGTGGGCTGGAGATAAAGTCACAGGAAATTTTCTGAAACAACTAGGGATAGTCACTTCTAGAATAATGGAAGCAAGTAGAGTGGAGGGAAAGAAAAATGTTTGGTAGTTAAATATTGGAAGAGGATAGTTAGTGCAAGGCCAGTGCTTTCTTGAAAGTTTTATATACATGATCTGCAGATCTTCTTTCTTAGGGCTGCTTCACAAACAAGTACAGTCTGAAAAGGAAAGAGGGAGACAGAGACAGAGAGACAGAAAGAAACATCTACTTAAATCGACAAATAGACAATGGGAAAAATAGAACTGAATCTGCCAAAACAATTAAAAATATAGCTAATAGTTGTGTGAAGATTTTAGCCAAACAGAAAGACAAGGTAATCATACATTAAATCAATCCACTCTTTCAAGCTATTACCGTATTTACAAGTGTTACTCTCTAGACCGACCTGGGGCGTGACACCTTTCTCTGTTCTTTCACCCCCTCTGCTGGTAGTGCCAAGAAGCCGGTCTCAGATCAAGACACCAGCAGTACCAATGAGGAGATAAAGTGAGACGGATATTTTATACAGCTGTGCTTCTCAAATTTTAATACGAACACAGATTTCCTTAGGATTTTGTTAAAATACAGATTCTGATGGGCGTGAGATTCTGCATGACTAGCAAGCTCCCAAATGATGCTGGTCCTTGGACCACACTTTGCAAAGCAAGGCTTTCTAGCATCAATAATCACCAGCACAAAAACCCCTCAATGAGGTCTTCCAGTCTGACTTGAAACTGATCTCTACGGCCTTTAAGTCGCTCTACATTCAAACGTTGGTCTCATGCACAAATTGAACAGTTAAGTTCATTTCGAATATTTCTCCAGTTGCCTCAGTGATTTACCTCCACGCAAGTCATCAGTTACATCATGCGGTTGGTTATATTAGAATATTGGAATCTAGTCAGGAAACATTGTGATGAGTTTGCAGTATGGAATAAAATTTTTTATTTTAGAAAAGACATTTGCCAACCCCTATCATTTTACAAATAAGGAAGCAGAGACACAAAGAGAATGTGTGACTTGACCAATGTCACACAGCTGGTCAATAACAGGAAAACTAAAATCGAATTATGCTGACACTACTTCTTATGCTGTCTGTCCAGATTGTTTATGATTTTTCTATTTCTCTACAGTGACCAGAACAATTTCTGCTAAATCTTACAGATCATTAAAGGCCTATGTGGTCGGTCACAAAACTCAGGAAACATGACAACATGCATCTCATCTCAACAGTTTTCCTCATCTCATTCTTTTGTAACTTAGTACCCCACTCTCTTATCAGTAAAATTAGATTTTAAATGTACATTAGAAGGGAAAAAATGCCAGATAATTTCCTATTAGCATCTGCTATCTTGGATGTTTAATCTTCATTTGGCTCCATCCTTTCTACCTGAATTCCATTTATTAAAACAGGACACACTGGGGTTTAATCAATATCCTTAAATTTTCCATAAACACAACATAAATAAACTCCATGTAATGAGGGAAAGGATTTTTAATACTTACGTGTTGAATGAATGATCATTATTTGGGTAGATGAATGACTGAAGTGATTGTTATATTCAGGTAAATTCATCATGGCTAGGTAGCAAACCAAAAGACTTACAAGAACCTCAAATGAGGCCATGCACAAAACAGGGCTGGCCATGGGCTATGTAATTTCAAGGTCTTTTGTCTTCAACATCAAAATTCACTTTAGAGAACTTAAGTGGTTTTCATGCGTGACTGAAAGTGGAAGGTGAATTTCCAAGCTGCTCTTCCCATTCCCAACCAAAAAAAAAAAAAAAAAAAAAAAAAAAAAGACACAAGAGTGTATAAAAAGTTTCCAGGTCTCTGAGGTTTCTCACCCAATGTAAGCGTTGAATGCAGATGAGCAAAGTGAGTGGGCGAGGGAAGTCATTTGTAACAAAAACTCATTATTTACAGATGAGAAATTTATATTGTCAGCGTAATATCTGTGAGGCTAAACAGAGCTGGAGAGTATATAAAAGCAGTGCGCCTTGGTGCAGAAGTGCAGAGCTTAGGACACAGAGCACATCAAAAGTTCCCAAAGAGGGCTTGCTCTCTCTTCACCTGCTCTGTTCTACAGCACGCTACCGGAAGGTAAGATGATTATAAAACTGTAAATCCTGTTTGGGGTACAGTTAAGTATTTTTAAGGGATCAAAGTATTATAAATAAATTAAAATGTTGTTCTTTCATCTTAGACTTTATTACTAATAGCAGACAGAGAGGAACGGAGATGAAAAGGTTATATCAAATGCATTTACGTGTACTTTAATATAGCGAAGTTGCAAAGCGAGTTGGAAAAATAATTCCATGCAAAAATATAAAATAGAAAGAAAAACAAAGATTCAAATCAATGCACTTGTTATAATACTTAGCTGTTATGAGAATTGTATTTTAAAATAATTGGTAACATTTTGAAGAATAAATATTTTTCTTGGACTTGATAGATGTGTACACTACTTTGAACAGAAGGCGCCTTTTAAAGTGAGCAGAAATGTGTCCATTAGGGAGCCTATAACAGAAATTGCTTTTTACCAATTAAAATCTCTAGTTTTCCAAAAGAGCAAATTAAATATCATCTTTCAAATATTCAAATTTCAGACATCTATCAGAAAGTCAAAGTCCATGAAATCTACTCTTTGTAAATAAAACATAGCATACTTGGTGCGGAGAACAAGTATCTATTTGGGGGTTTTCTTTGGATGGATCTGAGTGAAGTCATAGATTAATAACTATTTACTATGTATTGAGGACAAATAGTAATAAAATCTAAAATAGCTACCCTCTGGAATAAAATTTTAATTTGTCTTTTTAGATTAAGCTCGTAAAGACAAAACACAAATTTACAAAGATCTTCAATGGAGTAAATGATTAAGTGGTGTATTTTTCCATACATGCTGAAGACCTATTACATAAAATGAGCTAACCAGTTTAAAAAAGGATTTATGTGGACTACAATGCCAACATATTTGGGGATAGAATATAATGTCTTCTTTTTTTAGGTCTAAGATTAATCTTTCTCTAAGACTTCCTACTTATTATTGTTACCATACTTTCCTTTAAATTTAAGTGGAAATTTGTAGTTCTTACAAAACTGTAGCCTCTCTTTAGACTACCTAAAGAGGGGGAAATTTGGAAATTATTTTCTTATTGTATAAGATTTTGATACTAAAATAACATAAATATTTACTTTCTCAGCAATTGTATTCAAACAATTAACTCTATTCTTATTTTTTCCCACAATTCGGTAGACTTTCACAAACAAATAAGTGAGATTTTTAAAGCCAGTTCTTTCTTCAGAGGAAGTCATTTATTGTTGGTAATATTATTAGATACAGAACGCTCACTTCTTTATGTTGTTTATGGTTGTTTTTCTTCCATCGGCTCCTGAAGTGGCAGGATACCTTCTGCTCTAAATCTGCCTCAATGGAACATAATAGGAGATACTGCAAAATGCTTAGGACTTTGGGTGGAATGAGTATTTTTTCAGTCTTGTGAAAGACTGAAAGCTTTTACAAGAAACTTTCCAACAGTGGTATAATTGTAAAAAGAAGTGCTTACTTAAATATTTAAATATTCCTGAAAGCATGGATATAACAATTGAGAGTTATAATCAGAAGTAATCAGAAGACACTACCTAAATATATGGCAAGGTTTCCAAAGTCTGCCAACTGGTGAAACTGAAGCATAGCAAAATGTCAAATGGTAATTTGATGTTGATGAATGAAGAAGGGTGAATATATCATTCCTATTATGTTCCTTTGTCTAATCGTCCATTCAGTCTACAAAAAAACTTAATATTTCAAAGAAAAAAGTTACTGCTGCAGGTATTACAGTGTCTATGTTTTATCGCCAGTGATAGCAAATACAGATAAGATATTAAGGAAAAGATTGATAGTTTAAAAATGATAATATTTGTGAAATCCTTATTCCAAACCAAATGTCATCTGCTAAAAATACTCATTCAAATTATTTGTGGATAAGCATAGTCAAACTTGGATTGAAATGCCCACTTCTCAAAGGAAACACCATTGGGTTTCAAAGTAGCAGAGATCCATAACAAATACTGGACTTGATATCCCCATTCAGAAAATGGAAGAGCTTGCTCTGTGGGGACACTCTGTCCCACATTCACATTGGTCCCAGTCCCCATCCACACTGCGTCATCATGTCCTTAACATACTATGGCTTCACAGGGCATCTGCTTGTGACACAAGGACAAGCAATTAGGTGTATCCTATAACCAAGTCTATGGTGTCATCAGCTGTGAATGACATGTCCTCATCTAAGTCCAATTAGAAAAAAACTTGGGGACTTTTATGACTTTAGAAGTAAGCTCTAATTTTCTTTTAGATAGTAATCTCTTAGTTTTTTAGTTGTGATTGTTCACGTTGCCAGAAGCATTAGTTCTTGTTGCAAATTGCTTGTCTTTAAAATGATTTTTTCCCTTTAATTTAGAACAGGTCAAAGCACCCTAAAATACCTCAAATCTGTTGGCCGCTTTATAATTACAAAGTCTAGACCAAGTTACACTATTTAAAATATAAATGAATAATACATCTGAACCGACAGCTGGTATGCCAAGTTGTAGCCTGAGGCTGCTTTAAGATGGTTGAAATGCAGTATAATGTAAATGCTTGGAAGTGAAGGACTATTAATTGAAAGCCAGACTGATGGTGAGGGGGGTGGCATGATGGATAAGGTGCCATTCAGGCTAACCATATGTAGCATATCATCTACAGTGGGTATTTTAAATGTTGATTGTGGACATTTTAATTTCCAGTGTGGAAATGAGCCTTCTAATTATTAAACAGAAGTGTCCCTACATTAATGAAAAAGCTTAATGGTGGAACACATCTTTTGTGTCCTTTTTTGCCTCCAAAAAATCTGGGGAAAAAACATAATCCACTATTTAAAACTAAGCTGAAAATATAATCAGAATAAAACTGATAACACTAGCTTTTTCTTTCTACTTACGATATTTATCTAGTCAAATCTAACTAATTTAGCCTAACATGTTTAAAAATGCTGGCCTGCCCCCCTTACCCTACCCCCATTCTGTGTTCTGACAGACAGCAGAAATGAAAAGCATTTACTTTGTGGCTGGATTGTTTGTAATGCTGGTACAAGGCAGCTGGCAACGTTCCCTTCAAGACACAGAGGAGAAATCCAGGTATTAAATCGGTAGTCTCGAACTAACGTATCAATATGGTTCGAATAAAGCCTGTGAAAACTATGATTAGTGAATAGGGTCTCAGTAATTCAGAGTAAATGTTCTGCACAATGATCAAATGTTTAAAGTATCCTTGTGATAAAAGCAGACTTTGTTGGAGTGTAGATCAGAGTATGTGTTTTTTTATAATCAAAGGAGAGAGAAATGTTGAAAAACATGTTACATGGGAAATTATAGCTCTTTGAAATCTACAGATGATTCTGTCAATTCATTACTCACACACTGCATAATAGATTATTTCAATTATTCACACCAACCCTTTTCTCTTTTTTCCTCCTTTAAAAAATAACATTATTTCTTCCTAAATGTAAAAGCCATACATGTTCATGATGGAAAGTATGAAAAGTATGCAAAAAATACTAAGTACTCAAAATTCCACTGTCCAAAGAAAGCTGTTCAAAGTAAACAAATTTGGTGTATTACTTCCCTGTGTTTTATGTAAACCATACATAAATATCTCTTGGCTCATTATATGGCTTTGTATCATGCTTGATATCTTAATGTAGTATTATTATACAATTTTATTATATTATTAAAAATATCTATTAAACATATGATATTTAATGATTGCATACTATTTCATCTCATAAATGTACAATATTTGTTTAGCTATTTATTTGGGAAGCTTAAGAGGTCTTTAAATTTCTTCCATGAATAATGTTGCAAACAACATTTTGTATACACACTTTCCTACATTTCTTACCATTTTTTGCACATAGGTTTATAGTTGTAAAAATACTGTATCAAAGGGTCTGAATGAGTTTAAACCTTTTATAATATCTTGCCAACTTGCTTTCCAGAAAGTTCATATACATGCACACTCTCATCAACAGTGTAGAAATACTCCTCATAATATCCTCCTCAGCATTCAATCTTTGCTAATTTCATAGGTAAAAATAGTATCTCATTTCTGAGTATTAATTACATTGACTATTTCCCCATGTATTTACCATGCCAACCAACTGTTGATTAGTGGCATATGGATTATTCATGATACAGTTTCAAATTAGTAAGTGTCCTTTTTCTTGCCTTTCTTTGAACTTTTAATTGTCTTCTTTCCACTATTAGCCACCATATAACTAGATAATTGTGCTGTTTTCATATTAATATATGCAAAACAAAACTGGGAACATAAATCTGCTGCCCAAAGAAATGATTTGGGATTCTTCACTCTTTTAAAATATTCAAGTCACTACTCTCTTCTGTGACTATTAGCATAATCATGGGTAGATTAATTAGTAGAAAAAGATTTGTTTAATCCTATTTCAGAAAAAAGGTCAGTTGAGAAACATGTTACTAGAATTCAGAATAATAGTGTATGCAACTATACTAAAACGATGGGATCTCATGACAAGCTGAGGAAGATCTCTCTAAACTACCTATTGAAATACTCTAGATGTCTGCCTTACTGTTTTATATGGTCTTGTATTTTTGTAGTGAAGATGCTTCTCAAATGAGTCTACTCTTGAAGAGAGATTTATGTTGTACCAATCACTGTTCTTCACAGATCGTTCTCAGCTTCCCAGGCAGACCCACTCGGTGATCCTGATCAGATGAATGAGGACAAGCGCCATTCACAGGGCACATTCACCAGTGACTACAGCAAGTATCTGGACTCTAGGCGTGCCCAAGATTTTGTGCAGTGGTTGATGAATACCAAGAGGAACAGGTAAGAGTCTAAACCTGGTTCAAACTTGCACATAAATGTATTAAATAGGTCTAAAATTTCTATTGACATTATAAAGTTCTTATGCTCGTCAAATAGTGCCCATAAGCTCTGATCATTTTGAAGATATTTAGGGTTGTGGATGCTCTCCTTTGTATTATGCCTCCAAATGTCTTAACCCGCACCCCTCGAAACCACTCACCCAACCTCCAGTGTGACATAGACTTTAAATTATTTTCCCAATGGTAGTCCTAGCAATATTTACTTGCTTACTCACTTTCCCTTAAAGTGAAAATTTACTTTTGTGGACCTACGAGGTTACCAATCTAATTTCTACCAAAAGATAGAGCAAATGTAACATTCTTTTGTGGGGTTCAAACCCAACATTAAAATTATCCCCCAGCCAAGGGTAAGGAATGGAAACAGATGCATTCTTTTTCTTGTAGAATAAAATCCAAGACATGCATTTAAAATTACAGCCTAGCTGCACAGCATAGAGAGAGAAGGCAGCAAATAAGAACACAAGCCTATCGGAAGGCATACATTTTAATGTTGGATTTTCTTTGACGAGTGTTGGGTTTTTTGCTGCATCTAGGCTACTGGAGGAAATTATCCGCAAGGGTTTCACAGAGATGGTGGAATTTCACAATTTTTTTGGAGGGTGGCCCACAAGGGGAAGGGAGTTATGCATAGAAAGTAGCTGAAGAAATCAAAAAAATCAGGAAAAGGACATAGATTTGTCTGGATAGAATGGAGAAGAGAGAGAGTGAGAGTAAGATAGGGAGAGAGAGAGAGACAGAGAGAGAGAGGGAGAGAGAACAAGCAAGCAGGAGGAATAGGAGAAATAGAGTTGCTAACCTAAGGTTCTTAAAATAGAGGGTACAACCACAGGAAGATGGTTATCATGGTCAGAGCAGACACTGGGAGAGGTCCCTGTTAAGGACTACGTGAAAGGTGAGAAATCACAAATTTATAAAAATGCAAACAACTGCCCTCATTTTCTAGAATCGGAATGCCACAACTTGGTAAATTGATGTAAAGCAATCCTCACACTCAAGCAGTGTTGGCTACGTGTTTAAGATGAGGTAATATGGTGTAATATGTGCCAGGGAGACTGACAGCAGCTGACGGCTCACCTCCACGGTGCTCTGCACATACTTGATGTTGATATGGGGTCATCTTCTTTGCTTTCCTTGTTGCTAGCAGGTCACACATTTTCTTTAATCCATTATCAAGTGGTCCTTTTGGTGACAATTCAAGATGGTCCTTTGCTTTCCCTCAAATCAATTAACTAACTCTGACCCCATACTTACTAATAAAAAACAGCTGCCTTGCTTGCAAGTCACATAGCAGAGTGGATAGCCTGTATTCATTGAGGCTAACGTCAAAGGTAAGGCAGCTTTAATAACCAATGGCATGCACAAGCAGGGGACTGCAGATGGGTATGCTGGGAAGCGGGGGGGAGCTTTAGCCCACCGATTGTTAGTAGCCCTCTTCCACCAATTTCAATCCAGAACGTTAACGTAGCTTCATGACAAATCCCCTAGCGACTCTCATCCCCTAAGCCCCTTCTACATAGAATCCTGAACCCAAAGTTGCCACTGCTTATAGGTGAGAACCATATTGCCAAAGAGACAGATCTTCAATTTAACTTTCACATTCCTTTCAGGAATAACATTGCCAAACGTCACGATGAATTTGAGAGACATGCTGAAGGGACCTTTACCAGTGATGTAAGTTCTTATTTGGAAGGCCAAGCTGCCAAGGAATTCATTGCTTGGCTGGTGAAAGGCCGAGGAAGGCGAGAGTAAGTCTGTACATTCTTATTTGACATTTTTTGCCTTGATGCAGAAAATTTAAGACTACAGTTATCTATATATGGATCTGGATTACAGAAGCAATTAGTAGTCTTGCAAAGTAAGGAAATAATTCCTATTGATGAAAAACAGTATACAAAAGTTGAGTCCATTTTGTTTTTGGTACTAAGTATTAATAGAGCCAAACAAGTTACATTTTTATCCCCCTTACAGTTGCATTATAATTAGGTATTAAATCTTTGGCCAAACCAGGCCACCTCTGAGAGTAAATAGGGTGTTTTTAATAACCACACCAAGACAAGTTTAAACTAGGACTGTTCCAGGGGAGCTAGAGATAAGGAAAAAGAAGAAACGGTGCTGAAAACTTCCAATGTTTAAAGAAAACATGTAATATTTACAGCTTAACTTTAAATATTTACATATGTGATCAACATATATTTATATGTTAATAAATATTCAGATAAAAATTTGATGAAGACTGAAAGTGACCAAACATAAAATGTTGATAAAATGATATTCAAAGTACAAATAGATAAAAACATCCATACATTTAACTACATATCCAATTTTGTATGGGCCTGTCATATAGATATCTATTAAACAATCAAAGTTGAAAAACAACCAAGACCATTCATTACTTGCTTGGATCTTAACACAACCAAACAGACCCGTGAACCATCTCATTTTCTCCTGATTTTTTTGGAGAGATGAAATATGAGAGACAGAGAATATATGTTCAACTCTGATTTTTAAATTACATTTAAAACAAGCTTACTGAAATTTAAAGAGATCTCAAGATGAAAGAGAACTAGCATAATGGTTGGTTTTTAAAACATTAATAATTAAACTTATAAAACCAATGGTAACATAGTTTCTTACTCTTGACGATATTTTGTAGTGTTTTAAAGGGATAGCAAAAATTCTGCAATTGAAAACCACTGAAAGAGAAAAATCTAATATAGATGAAGCTTTAACTTCTTAATACTGCATTTTGTAAGGCTGTTCCAGCAATCTCTGGTTTTATAGGATATGTTATATTTTGTTGAACTACAGACAAATTAATAATCTCAACAATAGTTCCTGTATTGTCAATATACTAAAATCTTCAAAACAACCTGGAAGATTGACAGGGGCATGAAATTATGCAGGCTTGGTATTAGATCCCAGCTCTACTACTTTCTCTTTCGGGCAGTCACCGGTCCACGTGGGTTTTTATCAGGTGTTTCATAATATGCCCTTTAAAAACAGAATCCTTTCCTGTTTCCTCAAGACACTTGTGCATGTTACCAGTGGTAGACAATCTATGATCATTTATTTGAAATGTCTAATCAAACGCTAATTTTAACCCTTATTTTCTTAGTTTCCCAGAAGATGTCGCCATTGTTGAAGAACTTGGCCGCAGACATGCTGATGGTTCTTTCTCTGATGAGATGAACACGGTTCTTGATAATCTTGCCACCAGGGACTTTATAAACTGGTTGATTCAGACCAAAATCACTGACAGGTGATAGCTTTTTAGTTAATTCTGAAAACCATCAAACTTTCACAAGTACTGATTGCCATACTGCTACAAGCTATTCCCCATGTAGGGGGAAAGTCTGTAATCTCTCGTTATATAAGAAATAATTATGCATGTTTAAGTCATATAAGAGTACATCGTTATGTTTGTTTTGTATCATTACAGTTTGTATACATTTATTCATTTATTCCAGAGACATTTACTGAGTGTCTATTAGAGTCAAGAAGCTAGAAACACAGATAGAAATGAAACATTGGAAATGTTACATCATTCACATATGGTCGCATTAAAAATTGCTATGCATTCTGAAATTTTAGCACAGTGGTGAAATGCAGCATATACAATATTACATGCTTAATAAGAAGAGTAGTGAGAACTGGACACCAAAAAATACTTATCTTGATGAATTTTGATTTTTTAGTAATTATTAATAATTGTTTGATAGCTTTGATGGGCAGATTTTAGGATAAATAATCTTTAAATGAAAATATTTTAAGAGTCCA
The DNA here is from genome assembly GCF_007565055.1 of Rhinopithecus roxellana. Classification (NCBI taxonomy): domain Eukaryota; kingdom Metazoa; phylum Chordata; class Mammalia; order Primates; family Cercopithecidae; genus Rhinopithecus; species Rhinopithecus roxellana. The sequence goes on from NC_044562.1 coordinate 102,563,250, forward strand.
AAGGATGGAGAGATTTACAGACAAAGGGATTAATAAACAACTTTTATCAAAATAAATCACTGAAATACTTTCTGGATAAGGTAACCATATCATCTTCTCATTGTAATTGTGTTAAATAATTTTCTTTTTTTAATCTCTAGGAAATAACTATATCACTATTCAAGATCATCTTCACAACATCACCTGCCAGTCACGTGGGATGTTTGAAACGTTAAGTCCTGTAAATTTAAGAGGTATATTCTGAGGCCATATTGCTTTACATGCCAATAAATAAATTTTCTTTTAGTGTTGTGTAGCCAAAAATTGTAAATGGAATAAAGTTTTGTGAAAATAGTGCTAAAATATCAGCTATAAAATATGAAAGTGCTAGATTCTGTTATTTTCTTCTTATTTTGGATGAAGTACCCCAACCTGTTTACATTTAGTGATAAAATTATTTTTCTATGATATAATTTATAAATGTAAATTATTCCAATCATGACATATCTGCATTATAATAATAGGAGAAGAGAAGAACTGGTAGCCACAGTGGTGAAACTGGAAAGATAACTTTCTTCTTGAAACCTTTGTCTTAAAAATAATCAGCTTTCAATGTATCAAAGATACAATTAAATAAAATTTTCAAGCTTCTTTATCATTGTCTGTTTTCTCTTTATGTCCCCCTTTTTCATGCCCCACTCCTTCCAAGCACCCCTGTTTTCTAAGCTGCAGTCCACAAGTCAAATCTGGTGCACAGGCGTGACTTCATGCTTCAAATGGCTGCACAGAACTTTTAACATTTTGAGCCAACATTGAAAAATCAGGATCTTTCATAGAAAACTATTGATTTGTAGCGTCTCCTGAAAAAGTAGGTCATCAGGCAATATTAGACCCAAAAGGCAAGTCTATCCTGTAGCTAAGTAGCAGCTGCCTCTTACTAAAGGATCAGGTGTTCCCGGGCTTCTGTAGGTCTCCAGCACCTGCCCATGCATGCTCCCACACCCCACCTACATAATGGAGACATCAAGGAACTTACCTCTGGCCCACTTTCCTTGCTTACTGCACCTGCAGGCATTTGAGTTTTCCCATCATGCCTTGTACCCTTTTCTCCCTGTCCTGCAATGGCCAATATCTTGGGACAGTCTGACAGTGATTGCCAAGTCTGAGACTTTTCTTTGCTGTATTTAGCAATTGCCAACTCTCTTTCTCTATCTCTATAGTGCTCCCACAGGGTGGACTTACTCACCAATAAGATTCTAACATTTACAAATTACTTCTATACTTTGATCAGCAGTAGTGAATTTGAACTAATACCTGTAATGATCACTCTTATTTGTTTACATAGTGATGAGCTTTTCCTGAAATGGATAGAAATCTTAAGACCAGAATTGTCTAATTAAGGCTACTGCTAGCTGTAGGATCCTGAGCAAGTCATATAAACTCTCTGGAACTAAGTTCCTCATGTGAAAATACAAAGTTAAAATTGTCCAATCACCATCATTTCTTAAAAAAGTCTTTGATTATAACTGATTTTTTGCCTTACAATGAGATTTCAGTAAAAATAGCATCCTGAAGTATTCATCCTAAAATGGTGGTCATGGAGCAGGTCAGGGCAGAAGTTACCACTGTATGTGTCAAAATTATGTCTGTCAGCTTCTCCAGAATCCAAAACATTGTATCTTCCTCCAAAACACCTCAATGAGGGAGGCTCACAGGCTACAAAAGCATATTCACACATAGGGTTTTTGTTTGTTCATTTTCTTATTTTTTAGGTAGAAGATGGCTACGTTGATTGTTAAAGTATTCAATTGGTAAGATCAAAGTATAGTATTTTTCACAGTTCTCAATGAAGGAGCTCAAGGCAACTTTCAGATGTTCACTATGTTTTATTTTATGCAAAGTGTTATATTTACCACCCCTATACCAGTTATCCACAGGTGACCTAAAATGTCCCATTTATAACTAAAATTTGATTTGGAAACTGAATATATACCTCTGTGTGTGTGTATGCATGCATGCATGTGTGTATGTGTGTGTTTTCATGAAACCAAAGTCAAAATCTTGAGAACACCTCAGGATACACGCAGTGAGGCATCATCCTTCAGAAACGGATGCACTCATACAAAGGAGAGGAGGTAGTCCACAAAGAAAACTGGCACGTAGTGGAGGTAAATGGAAGGGAGAGCATAAGACAGTGAGTGTGAGTCAAGCCCAAAAGAGTGCCAAGGGTCAAAAATAGAAAAGATAAGTCTGTCCTGAAGTTCAAGAGTCAAACAAAGGGATGTCATTGAAAAAGGAAGCTAAGGAAGTGAGTGAGGAGTCATTCAAGTGTAGAAATTAAGTGAAATATATCAGTTAGGTGTTATGTTTGACTGTATGTAATATAAATCCAACCACAGAGACTAAACTGATAAAAAGGTTATATGTTTCGCAAAATCAGAAGCCCAGAGGCAAGAAGATCAAAGGTAAACATGTCAGGGTAGCTTGTGGTCTTTTTCTTTCTGCTCTGCTATCTCTAACAAATGGCTTTCCTCCCATGGTAACTCCAGATTGAAATGTGGCTGCTCCATCTTCAGCTCTTATCTACTTTCCAGGGAAGACACAAAAGGAAAAGGAGAAGGAGAAGAAGGAGAAAGAGGAAGAAGATAAAGACAAAAACGAGAAGAAACGTAGGCAAGGAGAATTGATAATCAGGATGGTGATGTACCAATTTAGAGAAAGCAAAACATTCCCAAAAAATACCCAACAGATTTTCAATTATGTCTTGTTGGCCAAAAATGTGTCCCATGACCCATCCTGGCTACAAGGGAGGCTGGGAAATGTCTCTCAGCTGGATATATTGGATCCCATAGAAAATTCAGGATTCTACTGTAAGAACAAGGGAAAGAATAAATATTATGCAGACAATTAAAATTAAAGGGTATATTTCCACAGCCAGAGTTGAAATACCCAGGGCTCACTTTACTGTCATGTTTGTAGTGTGGGGATGTGTTGGCCTGATTTAAGTTCAAGCAGGTTTCCAGAACCCTGGACTCCCTCAGAATGGAATAAAAGTAAAGCATCCAACAAAGAATTATTGAAGAGGCGGGGTGTGGTGGCTCACACCTATAATCCCAGCACTTTAGGAGGTCAAGGTGGGTGGATCATTTGAAGTCAGGAGTTCAAGAACAGCCTGGCCAACATGGTGAAACACTGTCTCTACTGATAATACAAAAATTGGCTGGGCGTGATGGTGGGCACCTGTAATCCCAGCTACTCAGAAGGCCGAGGCGGGGGCATCGCTTGAACCTGGGAGGTGGAGGTTGCAGTGAGCTGAGATCACCCCACTGAACTCCTCCAGCCTGGGCCACAGGAGAGAAACTCTGTCTCAAAAAACAAAACAAAACAAATTATTGAAGAATATTCAGCATAAAACTTTTACAGCATTTTATATCCTTAATTATAGACAGAGATGAAATAATGAGCACGAAGGAATAAAGGAATCAAGTTGAATGAACATATAATATTTTGTTAATAGAAAATGAGGAGGTAGATACATTCAAAAATATTCAAAATATATTTTTGAATATAAAATGTCATAGGATTCTTGCTGGAGATGTCCTCAAAGTATTTCCATGTGAGTTTAATATGAGACCACAGCCTTGATCCTCAAAGAGTGGACTGCACAGCAGGTCAGATACATCAATATCCACAGGGAAACAGTTACAAAATGCAGAATGTCTGGACCCATCCTAGAGGCCCCATATCAGAATCGACATTTGAATAAGATCCCCAGTTGAATCATATATGCATTGAGGTTGGACATATTCTGGACAGAATAGCCTCTCAACCTCCCCAGTGTTAACATTTTTGCTACATAGTTTTTGTGCTGTGGGGTGACCTGCTCATTGCAGGCCGTTGGTCGGCATCCTTGGATTATTTCTCATAATCACATGAAAAAAATATTATTTGATAAGTCAAATTAGGAATACTCAAGAGTTTTAAATTAAATTGCAATTATTATCTTTCTGCTGAGACTGAGTATACAGTATTTGCTGTTTTGTCATGCTTTTACTTTCTCTATTGCAAATCTTGCAAGTTTTTTGCTTTTATGTTCTAGAATCTGAGTGTTTTTATTCTGTTGATTGCATTGTTTCAAATAAAGAATTAGAGATTTTTCACTAAAAAAAGAAAAGGAAAGAAAAGAAAAGAAAACCTGCTCTTCCACATAACCTTTCCCCACATAACACTTAATAGGTATTTTAAAAATTCTTCTGCAGCCTCCTGATATGCAGAAGCTCCCTCATTCACCTGCAAGTTTAACACTTTTCATGCTATATCACCTTTTGAAATATATAAGCCAGGACTACCTACAAAGGATTTAACGCTGGGCGCGGTGGCTCACGCCTGTAATCCCAGCACTTTGGGAGGCCAAGGCGGGCGGATCACGAGGTCAGGAGATTGAGACCATCCTGGTTAACACGGTGAAACCCCGTCTCTACTAAGAATATAAAAAATTAGCCAGGCGCTGTGGTGGGCGCTTGTAGTCCCAGCTACTTGGGAGGCTGAGGCAGGAGAATGGAGTGAACCCAGGAGATGGAGCTTGCAGTGAGCCGAGATCGTGCCACTGCACTCCAGCCTGGGCAACAGAGCGAGACTCCGTCTCAAAAAAAAAAAAAAAAAAAAAAAGGATTTAACATTTTCTTGACGTTGGGTAATGTGACTATACAGTTCTTTAGCTTTCAACCTTACAGCAGTGCTGTCCATTATGCTTTTATAAATTAGCAGTCATCTTATGAATCCACAAATTCAGCTCCTTCTTGCACTTACAGACACTAGACAGCACTTCAGCACTACATTTGGGAGCCTTTTAATTCTTTTTCTTAAGACAGGGTTTTGCTCTGTTACCCAGGCTGGAGTGCACGGGCATAATCATGGCTCACTGCAGCCCTAACTTTCTGGGCCCAAGCAATCCTCCCACCCTAGCCTCTCAAGTAGCTGGGACTACAGGTGTGCACCACCATGCCCAGCTAACTTTTGTAGTTTTTGTATTTTGCCATGTTGCCCTGGCTCATCTCAAACTCCTGAGTTCAAGTGATCTGCCTGCCTCAACCTTCCAAAGTGCTGGGATTACAGGCGAAAGCCACAGCAACCAGCCAGGAGCCATTTTTAAACACAGAAATCACCAAAGAAAGTACAAAAATGTGAAAAAGTGGTACTGAACTGACTGCTCAAAGGACACTTGTTTATTGCCTGAGAGCTGAAACAAAAAAGGCAGTGTCACCTTTTTTCTAATTCAGCTGGGATTGTGTGCATGGAGGGACTTAAGTTTTCACCACTCTGTACATGTCTGTGAGTAAACATGAAAGTGCTCTGAGTATTGATTTGGGTTACAAATAAATTTTAGAGAGTAGGTGAGTTTGCAAATATGGTGTCTGTAAATAATGAGGATCAACTGCAGTTCAAACAGAAACCAGAGCAAGGTGGCAGATATAATCCAAAATACAATAAAACTAAATATATTTTGTTGTAAACTAAATATGAGAGGATTAAATACTCAAATTGAAAACAAAGGTCATCAACTGAGTACAAACATTCAACCAACAATTAAAAGAAATATATATATAAAAACATAAAAGGATTTTTATTAAAATTGATTCATTAAAATAAAAAGGTTTTAAAATTTATAACATGCAAATACTAACACAAGAAAGTTTATGTGAATATATTAATATCAGAAAGTAGACTTTTTAAAAACTAGCATTCTACAGATAAAGAGGAGCATTTAAAAATGATAGAAGAATCAATTCACCAGTAATAAATAATCATTCTAAATATTTATGCAACAAATAACATAGTTTTAAAAATAGATGAGGTTTAAAATGGCTGAATTGTTTAAAGCTGACGAATCTGTAATTATAGTGGAAGACTTAAAAAACTTGTTTAATAGCTGACAGAGAAAACAGAAAAGTCTGTAAGATTCAATAAACACAATCAACAAGATAAACAATATTTATAAATATCATACCCAATAACAACAAAATGAACACTTTTTTTCAATGTGCACAAATAATATTTACCAAAATTGACTTTATGCTGGATTTTAAAATTTCAACGAATTTCAAAGACTGAAATCACTCAGACTATGCTCTCTAACCACCATGGGATTAAGCTAGAAATCAATAACAAGATATCTTAAAATTTGCAACTGCTTAAAATTAGATAATCACTTCTAAATAACCCATGGGTCAAAGAAGAACTCATAAAGAAAATATTAAAAAATACTTTTGTACTGTCTGCTAAAGAAGATGCAATAAAATTCAAACTTGAAATGCAACTAATACAGTTTTTAAAGGAAAAGTATTGCTTTACATGCAATGGTAAGAAAGAAAAAATTTTGAAAATCAATAGCAAAACTTCTACCTCAAAAGTTTGGAAAAAAGGGGACAGAAAATCTCAGAAAGTAAAAGAAAGAAAATAAAAAAGAGGAGAAAATAATAAAGTAGGGAAAATCTATCATAAAAATAAAAAACTGTAAGTTAGTTGTTTGAATAGATTAACAAAATTAATAAATTCCTAGCAAGACTAGTCAAGAAAAAAAAGAAGAAAAATGTCACTACGTAATAAAGGTGGCATCTCTAAAAATCTTATGGACAATAAAAGGATAATAAAAATATGTTACATACCAACCATATGCCTGATAAATTTGACAGTTAGATGAAATGAAAAAATTATTTTAAAAATGTTACTGAAACAGATTAAAAAATAGAAAAATTTTAATAGTCCTCTATCTATTATGGAAATAGTATCTGTTATTTAAAAAATATCTCTGCAAAAAGAACTCCAAGGCCAGATGGCTTTCCAGGTGAATTCTTCTAAACATTTTGGAGAAAAAAAAATACCAATATTACATAAACTCTTCAAGGCATGGGAGGAAGAAAGGGAATAATACTTCTCAGCTTATAAAACCAGGATAACCTTAATACAAAAATCTGACAGATTTTACAAGAAAGAAAAACAACAGACCAATCTAACTCATGAGAATAAATGAAAAATCCTATATAAACATCAAAGAATCAAATCCAGCAATATATAAAAGAAATAATACAGTAAAGACAAACAAGGTACATTCCAAAAATTCTGGGCTGATTCGTAATTTGCAAAGCGATTGATGTTATTAACAGAAATAGAAACGATGAAATTATATGATTGTCTTAATAAATGAAGTAAACCCATTTGTTGAAATTCAAAACCTATTTATGATTTTTAAAACTTTCAGAAGGAAATAATAAAAGTAAAAAAAATAGGTAGAAAACAAAACAAAAACAATAGCGCTAATAAATCAAAATAATTCTGTGAAGAGAAACAATAAAAGAGAAAATTACTAGTCAACCTAAGCAGGTAAAAAAGAAACCAACAATACCTAAAATAAAATGAATTGGGAAACAACCATTGAAACAGAAAAAATCAAAACAAATAGACTATTGAAAATGTTGAACAAATGTATTTGAAATCTAGAAGAAATAGGTAAAATACTTACAAAATGTAATTTTTAAAAATTGAACTTTGGGGCCGGGCGCGGTGGCTCACGCCTGTAATCCCAGCACTTTGGGAGGCTGAGACGGGCGGATCACAAGGTCAGGAGATCGAGACCATCCTGGCTAACATGGTGAAACCCCGTCTCTACTAAAAAAAAAAAAAATACAAAAAACTAGCCGGGCGAGGTGGCCGGTGCCTGTAGTCCCAGCTACTCGGGAGGCTGAGGCAGGAGAATGGCGTAAACCTGGGAGGCGGAGCTTGCAGTGAGCTGAGATCCAGCCACTGCACTCCAGCCTGGGCGACAGAGCGAGACTCCGTCTCAAAAAAAAAAAAAAATACAAAAAATTAGCCGGGCGAGGTGGCGGGTGCCTGTAGTCCCAGGTACTCAGGAAGCTGAGGCAGAATGGCATGAACCCGGTAGGCGGAGCTTGCAGTGAGCCGAGATCGCGCCACTGCACTCCAGCCTGGGCGACAGAGCGAGACTCCGTCTCAAAAAAAAAAAAAAATTGATACCAGTGGAAAGTGAAAAGTAAACCAATTTGCATAGAAGAAATGGAGAAAAGTACCAAAGAGCTATCTCATAAATAGGCACTAATTCCAGATGGTTTTCCATGTAACCTCTACCGAACTCTAAAAGAATGGATAATTATGCTATATAAATTGTTCCAGAGGCCAGAACAAAAAAAGTCCTAACTCTTTTTATAAAATGAGTATAACATTGATGCCTAAACTTGATAAAGAAAAATGGATTAATTTCACTTACGAATATTGATTTTTAAATCTTTTAAAATTCAGAAAAAAGAATTTAATAGCATATTAAAATTTTTAATAATCCACTGTAACCAAATGTAATGTATTCTAAAATTGTCAAGGATGTCTCAATATTAGAAAATCTATTAATGTAATCTATCATATTAAGAGATCTAAACAGAAACCTTTTATCATGAACTTCACACGTACTGCATAGACCTCTGACAAAAATCAACACCTATTCCTCATTAAAGCGTCAGTAAATGGAATTAACGCATTATATACTTATGTCAAATCTGCATAAGGCACCAGACTAAATGGTGTCAAGAATGTAGAATAACTGGAAGTCTCATATACTCCTGGTGATGGTATAAAATTAGACAACTGCTTAGGAAAATTGACAATTTCTTATACAGTTAAACATACACGTATCCTGTATATATAAACTAATAGAAATATATAAACATCCTAAAATGCCATCTGTAAGATAGATACTAGTTGAATAAATCAAGTTACATCAACAAAATTGAGGAATACATAGTCATTAAATGATTTGAATAAGAATGTTCTCAGTGGCCTTCATAACAGCCAAAAAATTAGAAACAACCCAAATGTCCATCAATAGAAGAACGGGTAGAAAAGATTGTACATATAAAGTTTAAGAACAGGACAGACTAAGCAATGGTGGTAGAATAGTTTAATGGTTGCCTCTGGGAGAAGGAAGTGTGGAACTAAGTAGAAATGAGAATAAAAGAGTTTTCTGGAGTGATGGAAACATTCTATTTCTTGATTGGGGTGTGGATAACCTGGGCAACCCCATATATTTATCAAAAGGCAACAAAATTAATGCTTAAGACCTGTGCATTTCACAATAGATAACTAAATTATGCCTTAATAAATAAATTTAAATACGCAAACCCTATATAAATAAAATGAAATAAAACTACAATGAGATAGTATTTCTAATTCGAAAACCTAACAATACTTTCTGTTGATAAGTCTGTGAGTACACAGAGCCTTCCAAACAGTGAAGACTACCATGCAAAATGTAATAATTGCTCAGGGAGGGGAATTTGACAGTGTCTGCCAAAACTACCCAGCAGCCTCAGTTCTAGAAATTCACCCTAAGGATGCACATCCAAACATTCAAAACTACATATACACAAGGTTATTCTTTGTGGGTATTGATCATTCATTGTGAAAACTGAGAAACCATCAAAATCGCCATCCATAGGATACTAATTGAATGAATCAAGATATGTTCACAATATGGGGAACTATGTAACCATTAAAAAAAAAAGGATGAGTATCAGTTCATAAAGATAGGTATGGTTTTACCAGTGTTATTGATACACTAATTCTGAAACTCCTCCTTCATGTGTGGTGAATGAGAGAACAAATGAGTAAATATATTGAGTTTGTTAGGAAGGGAGAAGGGAGAAACATACATGGAATAAAAAAGGTGAGAGTAAGTGCTATGTGGATTTGAATTGGTGATATTAATATAAATTTATATTCATGAATATATCTGTATTTGTATACATACATATACATGAATATATGTCTGTAGATGTGTGTGTATGAATAAATATGTAAGTGCGTATGTACATATGTGTATACACACATACACACGAATACACACACACTAATTCTGGTTTCAAAACCCTCTAAAAAATTGAAGGCTCCTTAAAGAAATGCTTCAATCCTCCAAGATGTATAAAATGCAAGGTGAGTTTGGAATATCTTATGGTGCCAGAAAACATGGAAGTGCTCAAAAAGACAATGGAAGAAGAGGTATTAATGTGACAATGTTACTAATTGGTGTACCTGGAATGTGAATAGCATATAAATGTTCATTATACTATTCTTTCAACTTTTCTTCAGGTTTAATTTTTTTCTTTTTCTTTTTTTTTTTTTTTTTTTTTTATTATACTTTAAGTTCTAGGGTACATGTGTATAACGTGCAGGTTTGTTACATATGTATACTTATGCCATGTTGGTGTGCTGCACCCATCAACTCGTCAGCACCCATCAATTCATCATTTATATCTTGTATAACTCCCCAATGCAAGCCCTCCCTCCTCCCCCCTCCCCCCTCCCCATGATAGGCCCCAGTGCGTGATGTTCCCCTTCCCGAGTCCAAGTGATCTCACTGTTCAGTTCCCACCTATGAGTGAGAACATGCGGTGTTTGGTTTTCTGTTCTTGTGATAGTTTGCTAAGAATGATGGTTTCCAGCTGCATCCATGTCCCTACAAAGGACGCAAACTCATCCTTTTTTATGGCTGCATAGTATTCCATGTTGTATATGTGCCACATTTTCTTAATCCAGTCTGTCACAGATGGACATTTGGGTTGATTCCAAGTCTTTGCTATTGTGAATAGTGCCGCAATAAACATACGTGTACATGTGTCTTTGTAGTAGAATAATTTATAATCCTTTGGGTATATACCCAGTAGTGGGATGGCTGGGTCATATGGTACATCTAGTTCTAGATCCTTGAGGAATTGCCATACTGTTTTCCATAATGGTTGAACTAGTTTACAATCCCACCAACAGTGTAAAAGTGTTCCTATTTCTCCACATCCTCTCCAACACCTGTTGTTTCCTGACTTCTTAATGATTGCCATTCTAACTGGTGTGAGATGGTATCTCATTGTGGTTTTGATTTGCATTTCTCTGATGGCAAGTGATGATGAGCATTTTTTCATGTGTCTGTTGGCTGTATGAATATCTTCTTTTGAGAAATGTCTGTTCATATCCTTTCCCCACTTTTTGATGGGGTTGTTTGTTTTTTTCTCGTATATTTGTTTGAGTTCTTTGTAGATTCTGGATATTAGCCCTTTGTCAGATGAGTAGGTTGCAAAAATTTTCTCCCATTCTGTAGGTTGCCTGTTCACTCTGATGGTAGTTTCTTTTGCTGTGCAAAAGCTCTTTAGTTTAATTAGATCCCATTTGTCAATTTTTGCTTTTGCTGCCGTTGCTTTTGGTGTTTTAGACATGAAGTCCTTGCCCATGCCTATGTCCTGAATGGTACTACCTAGATTTTCTTCTAGGGTTTTTATGGTATTAGGTCTAACATTTAAGTCTCTAATCCATCTTGAATTAATCTTCGTATAAGGGGTAAGGAAAGGATCCAGTTTCAGCTTTCTACTTATGGCTAGCCAATTTTCCCAGCACCATTTATTAAATAGGGAATCCTTTCCCCATTTCTTGTTTCTCTCAGGTTTGTCAAAGATCAGATGGCTGTAGATGTGTGGTATTATTTCTGAGGACTCTGTTCTGTTCCATTGATCTATATCTCTGTTTTGGTACCAGTACCATGCTGTTTTGGTGACTGTAGCCTTGTAGTATAGTTTGAAGTCAGGTAGCGTGACGCCTCCAGCTTTGTCCTTTTGACTTAGGATTGTCTTGGCAATGCGGGCCCTTTTTTGGTTCCATATGAACTTTAAAGCAGTTTTTTCCAATTCTGTGAAGAAACTCATTGGTAGCTTGATGGGGATGGCATTGAATCTATAAATAACCTTGGGCAGTATGGCCATTTTCATGATATTGATTCTTCCTATCCATGAGCATGGTATGTCCTTCCATTTGTTTGTGTCCTCTTTTATTTCACTGAGCAGTGGTTTGTAGTTCTCCTTGAAGAGGTCCTTTACATCCCTTGTAAGCTGGATTCCTAGGTATTTTATTCTCTTTGAAGCAATTGTGAATGGATGTTCATTCCTGATTTGGCTCTCTGCTTGTCTGTTACTGGTGTATAAGAATGCTTGTGATTTTTGCACATTAATTTTGTATCCTGAGACTTTGCTGAAGTTGCTTATCAGCTTAAGGAGATTTTGGGCTGAGACGATGGGGTTTTCTAAATATACAATCATGTCATCTGCAAACAGGGACAATTTGACTTCTTCTTTTCCTAACTGGATACCCTTGATTTCTTTCTCTTGCCTGATTGCCCTAGCCAGAACTTCCAACACTATGTTGAATAGGAGTGGTGAGAGAGGGCATCCCTGTCTTGTGCCAGTTTTCAAAGCGAATTTTTCCAGTTTTTGCCCATTCAGTATGATATTAGCTGTGGGTTTGTCATAAATAGCTCTTATTATTTTGAGGTACGTTCCATCAATACCGAATTTATTGAGCGTTTTTAGCATGAAGGGCTGTTGAAATTTGTCAAAAGCCTTCTCTGCATCTATTGAGACAATCATGTGGTTCTTGTCTTTGGTTCTGTTTATATGCTGGATTACGTTTATTGATTTGCGAATGTTGAACCAGCCTTGCATCCCAGGGATGAAGCCCACTTGATCATGGTGGATAAGCTTTTTGATGTGCTGCTGAATCCGGTTTGCCAGTATTTTATTGAGAATTTTTGCATCAATGTTCATCAGGGATATTGGTCTAAAATTCTCTTTTTTTGTTGTGTCTCTGCCAGGCTTTGGTATCAGGATGATGTTGGCCTCATCAAATGAGTTAGGGAGGATTCCCTCTTTTTCTATTGATTGGAATAGTTTCAGAAGGAATGGTACCAGCTCCTCCTTGTACCTCTGGTAGAATTCAGCTGTGAATCCATCTGGTCCTGGACTTTTTTTGGTGGGTAGGCTATTAATTGTTGCCTCAATTTCAGAGCCTACTATTGGTCTATTCAGGGATTCAACTTCTTCCTGGTTTAGCCTTGGGAGAGTGTAAGTGTCCAGGAATTTATCCATTCCTTCTAGATTTTCTAGTTGATTTGCGTAGAGGCGTTTATAGTATTCTCTGATGGTAGTTTGTATTTCTGTGGGGTCAGTGGTGATATCCCCTTTATCATTTTTTATTGCATCTATTTGATTCCTCTCTCTTTTCTTCTTTATTAGCCTTGCTAGCGGTCTGTCAATTTTGTTGATCTTTTCAAAAAACCAACTCCTGGATTCATTGATTTTTTGGAGGGTTTTTTGTGTCTCTATCTCCTTCAGTTCGGCTCTGATCTTAGTTATTTATTGCCTTCTGCTAGCTTTTGAATGTGTTTGCTCTTGCCTCTCTAGTTCTTTTAATTGTGATGTTAGAGTGTCAATTTTAGATCTTTCCTGCTTTCTCTTGTGGGCATTTAGTGCTATAAATTTCCCTCTACACACTGCTTTAAATGTGTCCCAGAGATTCTGGTATGTTGTATCTTTGTTCTCATTGGTTTCAAAGAACATCTTTATTTCCGCTTTCATTTCGTTATGTACCCAGTAGTCATTCAGGAGCAGGTTGTTCAGTTTCCATGTAGTTGAGTGGTTTTGATTGAGTTTCTTAGTCCTGAGTTCTAGTTTGATTGCACTGTGGTCTGAGAGACAGTTTGTTATAATTTCTGTTCTTTTACATTTGCTGAGGAGTGCTTTACTTCCAATTATGTGGTCAATTTTGGAATAAGTGCGATGTGGTGCTGAGAAGAATGTATATTCTGTTGATTTGGGGTGGAGAGTTCTATAGACGTCTATTAGGTCCGCTTGGTGCAGAGATGAGTTCAATTCCTGGATATCCTTGTTAACTTTCTGTCTCGTTGATCTGTCTAATGTTGACAGCGGAGTGTTGAAGTCTCCCATTATTATTGTATGGGAGTCTAAGTCTCTTTGTAAGTCTCTAAGGACTTGCTTTATGAATCTGGGTGCTCCTGTATTGGGTGCATATATATTTAGGAGAGTTAGCTCTTCCTGTTGAATTGATCCCTTTACCATTATGTAATGGCCTTCTTTGTCTCTTTTGATCTTTGATGGTTTAAAGTCTGTTTTATCAGAGACAAGGATTGCAACCCCTGCTTTTTTTTGTTCTCCATTTGCTTGGTAGATCTTCCTCCATCCCTTTATTTTGAGCCTATGTATGTCTCTGCATGTGAGATGGGTCTCCTGAATACAGCAGACTGATGGGTCTTGACTCTTTATCCAGTTTGCCAGTCTGTGTCTTTTAATTGGAGCATTTAGTCCATTAACATTTAAGGTTAATATTGTTATGTGTGAACTTGATCCTGCCATTATGATATTAACTGGTTATTTTGCTCGTTAGTCGATGCAGTTTCTTCCTAGCCTCGATGGTCTTTACATTTTGGCATGTTTTTGTGATGGCTGGTACCGGTTGTTCCTTTCCATGTTTAGGGCTTCCTTCAGGGTCTCTTGTAAGGCAGGCCTGGTGGTGACAAAATCTCTAAGCATTTGCTTATCTGTAAAGGATTTTATTTCTCCTTCACTTATGAAACTTAGTTTGGCTGGATATGAGATTCTGGGTTTAAAATTCTTTTCTTTAAGAACGTTGAATATTGGCCCCCACTCTCTTCTGGCTTGTAGAGTTTCTGCCGAGAGATCTGCTGTTAGTCTGATGGGCTTCCCTTTGTGGGTTACCCGACCTTTCTCTCTGGCTGCCCTTAAGATTTTTTCCTTCATTTCAACTTTGGTGAATCTGGCAATGATGTGTCTTGGAGTTGCTCTTCTGGAGGAGTATCTTTGTGGCGTTCTCTGTATTTCCTGAATTTGAATGTTGTCCTGCCCTACTAGGTTGGGGAAGTTCTCCTGGATGATATCCTGAAGAGTGTTTTCCAACTTGGTTCCATTTTCCCCCTCACTTTCAGGCACCCCAATCAGACGTAGATTTGGTCTTTTTACGTAATCCCATACTTCTTGCAGGCTTTGCTCATTTCTTTTTCTTCTTTTTTCTTTTGGTTTCTCTTCTCGCTTCATTTCATTCATTTGATCTTCAATCGCTGATACTCTTTCTTCCAGTTGATCGAGTCGGTTACTGAAGCTTGTGCATTTGTCACGTATTTCTCGTGTCATGGTTTTCATCTCTGTCATTTCGTTTATGATCTTCTCTGCATTAATTAGTCTAGCTGTCAATTCTTCCACTCTTTTTTCAAGATTTTTAGTTTCTTTGTGCTGGGTACATAATTCCTCCTTTAGCTCTGATAAGTTTGATGGACTGAAGCCTTCTTCTCTCCTCTCGTCCAAGTCATTCTCTGACCAGCTTTGATCCGTTGCTGGCGATGGGCTGCGCTCCTTTGCAGGGGGAGATGCGCTCTTATTTTTTGAATTTCCAGCTTTTCTGCCCTGCTTCTTCCCCATCTTTGTGGTTTTATCTGTCTCTGGTCTTTGATGGTGGTGACGTACTGATGGGGTTTTGGTATAGGTGTCCTTCCTGTTTGATAGTTTTCCTTCTGACAGTCAGAAGGACTGTCTGTTGGTCTGTTGGAGATTGCTTGAGGTCCACTTCAGACCCTGTTTGCCTGGGTATCAGCAGCAGAGGTTGCCGAAGATAGAATATTGCTGAACAGCGAGTGTACCTGTCTGATTCTTCCTTTGGAAGTTTCCTCTCAGGGGTGTACTCCACCCTGTGAGGTGTGGGGTGTCAGACTGCCCCTAGTGGGGGATTTCTCCCAGCTAGGCTACTCAGGGGTCAGAGACACACCTGAGCAGGCAGTCTGTCCGTTCTCAGATCTCAACCTCCGCGTTGGGAGATCCACGGCTCTCCCCAAAGCTGTCAGACAGAGTCGTTCGCGTCTGCACCGGCTCCCGCTACTTCCTCTGTTGGTCTTCAGCTGTGCGCTGTCCCCAGAGGTGGAGACTACAGAGACAGGCAGGCTTCCTTGAGCTGCTGTGAGCTCCACCCAGTTCGAGCTTCCCAGCGGCTTTGTTTACCTACTTAAGCCTCAGCAATGGCGGGCGCCCCTCCCCCAGCCTCGCTGCTGCCTTGCGGATAGATCGCGGCAGACTGCTGTGTTAGCAGTGAGGGAGGCTTCGTGGGCGTGGGACCCTCCCGGCCAGGATTGGGATATATTCTCCTGGTGTGCCTGTATGCTTACAGCGCAGTATTGGGGTGGGAGTTATCCGATTTTCCAGGTGTTGTGTGTCTCAGTTCCCCTGGCTAGGAAAACGGATCCCCTTCCCCCTTGCGCTTCCAGGTGAGGCGATGCCTTGCCCTGCTTCAGCTCTCGCTGGTCAGGCTGCAGCAGCTGACCAGCACCGATTGTCGGGCACTCCCTAGTGAGATGACCCCAGTACCTCAGTTGAAAATGCAGAAATCACCGGTCTTCTGTGTTGCTCGCGCTGGGAGTTGGAGACTGGAGCTGTTCCTATTCGGCCATCTTGCTCAGTTTAATTTTTTTCTATAAAAACTTTTATATTTGTATTTATTTATTTATTTATTTATTTATTTATTTATTGAGATGACGTTTCACTCTTGTCGCCCAGGCTCGAGTGCAATGGCGCAATCTTGGCTCACTGCAGCCATCGCCTCCCAAGTTCAAGTGATTCTCCTGCCTCAGCCTCCTGAGTAGCTGGGTTTACAGGCACCCGCCACCACCCCCAGCTAATATTTGTATTTTTAATGGAGACGGAGTTTCGCCACATTGGTCAGGCTGGACTCGAACTCCTGTGCTCAGGTGATCCACCCGCCTGGGCCTCCCAACATGCTGGGATTACAGGTGTGAGCCACCGTGACTGGCCTTTAAAAACTATTTATTACCATTGATGTTTGCTGAGATACCAACTCATTACTCTAAAAAATTATAGATATAGGAAAAGAGAGAGGAATTTGTTATACTTTTTCTGCACCAGTTATTATTCAGAGTAACTAAAAAGTTGGCAAGAGAAAGATTTTTGTATAGAAATGCAGCTACAAAATAGAAAATAAAATTATAGAATTAGCAAAATACCATAAATACCATTTTGCAATCTCAAAAAAAAAAAAAATACTGAATCATGAGAAGATACTAAAACTATTAGGTGAAAAACTGATGTGGAACTGGGTAGTGCATGGATCAAGCTAGCAATATGTGAACCTACTAATTATGATGTGATGTGATAGAACACACCACCCTGAGCTAGTGCTGCCTAAAGACTTGAACTTGAATCTAATGGAAACTCTTAATCTAAATATCAGTTAATAAAGAATATCAAGGAAGCTGTGAACTAAATGCAAAATGTGTAATACTCTATAGGACAAATTATTGAGTTTATCAAATAATTGTAAAAAAAAAGAAAAAAGGAAAGAATCTGTTACAGAAACAAGAGATGGTAAAAATATAGCAAACAAAGGGTGTAGAAAGGCACTGTGTTAAAATTTGGGAAATTTGAAAATAATTTGGGTGTTAAATAATATTATGGAATAATCATTAATTTCTTAATGAGTAATAATGTCCTGATATAGACTTAATTTAGGGATGAATATTAAGAATTTGAGCGAAATAATATAGAAACTTTTTTCAATTACTCCAGCTCCTTTCCCTCTAGTAACAAAAAAAAAAAAGCAGGGAGTGGGGAATAAATAAAACAATACTGGCAAAATGTTGGTAATTACTGAAGTTGGGTAATGGATGTACAGGAGTTTATCATGCTATCCTCTCTATTTTTGTCTGTATTTGAAACTTCTTAATTTAAGAAAAACAAAAAAGAAAAAGCTAATAATGGTTTGGCCAAGGATGTAGCAATAGATTTGAGATCAATGGGCAGAACTGAAATACAATCGGGAGATAACCAACAGAACTAATTGGATGTGGAAGACGAGCAGTGGGCAGTACTGTGCAGGTAAGACCTTTCTCCTGGGAGGGTCAGGAAAGATCCCTGATTTATAGTATTTGTCAATTTGCATGATGTAACTACTCCCACCATGGCGATCTCAAACTGAACGTGGATTTGGGAAGAGATATGCACAACTGCCTCTCCTCAGTAGGTAAGCTCAGTGCCAACACACCCAAGGATTAAAAAAAAAAAGTGATTAAACAAGAATTAGCCTAAGTTTCTGCTTTCAATGGTTGGGTAGAGTAGCTGAGATCCTACGTTAGGTAAGTGAGAGCCCTTGTAAATAGGGGCATTAAAAGTAAATATACATGAGAAGGAGAAAGAAGTCAAATTTCAGAATGGGGGAGTGCAGGGGAGAAGGGGGCACTGGGCACAGGTGCTCCAATCATTACCGTATTTGGAATTTTATATTTTAAGGTTGGTGGTGAGTAAATGGGTGTTCACTTAATCATTCTTTTACCTTTATTTATTTAATTTTTTGAGAGAGGGTCTCACTCTGTCACTCTGATGCCCAGGCTGGAATACAGTGGCATGATCTCAGCTCACTGCAACCTCCACCTCCAAGGTTCAAGCGATTCTCCCACCTCAGCCTCCCAGGTAACTGGGACTACAGGCATGCACCACCATGCCCAGCTAATTTTTCTATTTTTTGGCAGAGATGAGATTTCACTATGTTGTCCAGGCTGGTCTTGAACTCCTGACCTCAAGTGACCTGCCTGCTTTGGCCTCCCAAAGTGCAGGGATTACACGCATAAGCACCGTGCCTGGCTTAATCGTTCTTTATATATTTTTGAGTGTCATAAGTGTATCGTAATAAATTACAAATGAAATAAAAATAAAAAGTAAAAAAAGCTATCATGTTCCAAGTTAGTAATAAAATACCCATGAAGACAAAATAATGATAATATTGAGTAATAATAACTCATTATTTTGAAGCCATAGCAGGTGATTCCGGTTACAATTCTAAAAACTCAGCTCTTCTCACCACCACAAACATTCATGGAATAATATATGCTCACATAGACTACATTTTATCTACCGGTGTTCAATTATAGCATAATATTCTGAAAGGTGAGTGTTTAGGAGCCCCCTAGTCCACATATGTTTCAAAGCTGTCCCCTACATTTCCATGTCTTCAGTCTCATTTCAATTTCTCTGACCATTAAAAATAAAATTCTTGGCTGGACGCAGTGGCTCACACCTGTAATCCCAGCACTTTGGGAGGCCAAGGTGGGTGGATCACCTGAGGTTGGAAGTTCGAGACCAGCCTGGCCAACATGACGAAACCCTGTCTCTACTAAAAACACAAAACATTAGCTGGGCATTGCGGTGGGCGCCTGTAATCCCAGCTACTCAGAAGGCTGAGGCAGGAGAATTGCTTGAACCTGGTGGCAGAGGTTGCAGTGAACCAAGAGCACACCATTGCACTCCAGCCTGGGCAACAAGAGTGAAACTCCATCTCAAAATAATAATAATAGTAGTAATAAAATTCTTCCTTTGGCCATCTTAATAGCATAAGTGCCTTTTGCTTTGAACATATATATCTATATCACCTCCACCTAAGAAGTTCCCATTGGTTTCATAAAAACAACAACAGCAACAACAATAACAACAACAACAACAAAAACTTTAAAATTAAAGGAAAGTAGCAGTTTGGGGAGTGTTTCAGTAATTTAGCTGAAAAATGATAAAGACTATTGAAGAGGACACCAAAAAGTGGAAAGATATTCCATGTTTATGGATTGGAAGAATAAATATTGCTAAAATTTTCATACTACCCAAACCAATCTACAAATTCAATGTAATCTCTCAAAATACCAAAGACATTCTTCACAGAAATAGAAAAAATTCTAAAATTTATATGGAACTGCAAAAGACCCAGAATAGCCAAAGTTATAATAAGTAAAAAGAGCAAAACTAGAAAAATCGTATTATCTGACTTCAAATTATACTACAGAACTGTAGTAACCAAAACAGCATAGTATTGGCTTAAAAATAGACACATAAACCAGTGGAACAGAATAGAGAACCCAGAAACAAATCCAAACATCTACAGTGAACTCATTTTTAGCAAGGGTGCCAAGAGCATACATTTGGGAAAAGACAGTCTTTTCAATAAATGATGCTGGGAAAACTGTATATCTGTATGCAAAAGAATGAAACTAGATTTCTATATCCCACCATATACAAAAACAAAATCAAAATGGATTAAGAACTTAAATCTAAGACCAGAAGCTATGAAAATACTAAAAGAAAACATTGGGGAAACTCTTCAAAACATTGGTCTGGGCAATGATTTTCTGAGTAATACTCCACAAGCACAGGCAACCAAAGCAAAAATGGACAAATGAGATCACATCAAGTTAAAAAGCTTCTTCACAGCAAAGGAAATAATCAACAAAGTTTAGAGATAACCCACAGAATAGGAGAAAATATTTGTAAATATTAATCCCATCTGACAAGGGATTAATAACCAAAATATATGAGGATCCCAAACAATTATCTAGTAAAAAAGTCTAGTAATCTGATTTTTAAACAGGCAAAAGATCTGAATAGACATTTCTCAAAAGAAGACATGAAAATGGCAAACAGGTGTATGAAAAGGTGCCCAACATCACTGATCATCAGAGAAATGCAGATCAAAACCACAAAGAGATATCATTTCACCCCAGTTAAAATGGCTTTTATCCAAAAGACAGGCAATAGCAAATGCTAGAGAGGATATAGAGAAAAGAGACCCTTGTACACTGGTGGTGGAAATGTAAATTAGTACAAGCACTATGGAGAACAGTTTGGAGGTTCCTCAAAAAACTAAAAATAGAGCTACCATATGATCCAGCAATCCCACTGATGGGTACATACTCAAAAGAAAGGAAATGAGTATATCAAAGAGATTCTGCACTCCCATGTTTAATGCAGCATTGTTCACAATAGCCAAGATTTGGAAGCAATCTAAGCGTCCATCAACAGATGAATGGCTAAAGGAAATGTGGTACATGTACACAGAGTACTATTCGGCTGTAGAAATGAATGAGATCCTGTCATTTGCAACAATATGGATAGAACTGGAGATCATTATGTTAAGAGAAATAAACCAGGCACAGAAAGACAAACTTCACATGTTCTCACTTATTTGTGTGTGCTAAAAATTGAAACAACTGAACTCATGGAGATAGAGAGTACAAGGAAAGTTATTAGAGGCTGGGAAGGGCAGTGGAGGAAAGAGAGGGGAAGTGGGTTAATGGGTACGAAAAAAACCCAGAAAGAATGAATAAGGCCTAGTAATTGAGAGTGAAACAGAGTTACTATGGTCAAAAATAATTTAACTCCCCATTTAAAAATAGCTAAAAGAGTATAATTGAATTGCTTGCAGTTCAAAGGATAAATGCTTGAGGTGACAGATATCTCATTTATCCTAATGTGTTTCAAAATATCTCATGTACCCCATAAATATACACACCTATAGTGTACCCACAAAACTAATTTTTTTAAAAGATGAAAGGTTGAATTATAAAACCAAGAGTGAGCAGAAGGAGGTAAGTGAAATTATTATTATTTTTTTTTTGAGACAGGGTCTCGCTCTGCTGTTGCCCAGGCTGGAGTGCAATGGCACAATCTTGGCTCACTGCAGCCTCCACCTCCCAGGCTCAAGCCATCCCCAACCTCAGTCTCCCAAGTAGATGGGAATATGGGTGCACGCCACCATGCCCAGCTAATTTTTCCATTTAATGTAGAGACAAGGTCTCACTATGTTGCCCAGGCTGTTCTTGAACTCCTGGGCTCAAGCGATCCTCCTATCTCAGCCTCCCATAGTGCTGGGATTACAGGTATAAGCCCCTGTGCCTGATCTAGAATCACTTCTTTTAAGGTAATGAAGATGACATGGATAAAAGAAAGCAGTATAGGGTTACATCCTAGATTTCTGGCTTGACTTCAAAATTGTGTCATTCACTGAAAGGTAAAAACAGGTCAAAGAGTGGGTTTTAGAGGCTGAAGGGGAAACAGGAGGTTTAGCTTGGGACACATAAAAGATACCAAGTTGACATCTACTCCCACTGCCACCCACAAGAACCCAAGTTTTTGTGAGACAAGCTTCATGGTCTCACAAAGGAATGATGGGGCAGAGTGAATTACAGTGCAGTAAGAAGAGACAAGGAAGTAAGGGATGCAGATAACAGTATAGATCATTGTGGTCTTTTAAGATTTGCCAGGAGGTACAAGAGGGAGGGAAGCTGTCAGATTTATGTATCAGGGACATAGGTGCAGCAGTGTGGTTGGAAGAGAGGCCGAAATTGAAGCTGTATCTGCATAGTGTTTACTATGATATTAAGAAAATGTACTAATTGGTCAGTAAAAAGGGAGAGGGAGAGGGCTAATTAGCAGAACCAAGGGTTGGTTGTTGGCTGATTAAATATTTGCTGGTCAGTTTAAAATGAGATGACTTGAAAACAAATGTATATATGCTCCCAGCCTCAGCAGACCACATGGAAAGCGTCGTTGGAAAAGGTTAGTATTAAAAATAAAGTTGCACTCTCCTCACTCCCAAACAGAGAGAACTGAGAAAAGGAAGAGGATCATGGAAGCAAAATAGCATCCCTCCTTGTCTCACATGTCAAATTATGTAGGCAACAAAATTCAACTGAAGAATAACACGATGTCAGAAACTTTCATAGGACAGAAGAATTTAAAGCATACTTTGCTGAAAACTAATTCAGAAGTTTTGCTCCTTAGAAATGATATTTCCCCAGGGAAAGTATAGATTCCTGCCAAGACAGAGGGAGCTTTTGCTTTCCCCACTAATGTTTTTGAGTGATCCCTCTCACTTTTCAACAATTATAATTTTGGTTTTGGTGTTTGAAATCATTTCAATCTGACATCTGGAATAATTACATAGCGTTACTAGGAAACCAGTTTTTATTTCCTCAAGAAAATTACATATAGTAACACATCTTCCTTGAAAATTCAATGCTTCAGATTCTTCACAATTTTGTATTCCACTAGAGAAAGTGAGCACAGCACAGTGGCAGGTCATCATGGTAGAGAGAAGATAGACTTTAAAATCAAGCAGGCTGGAGCTTGACCGTCAGCTCCGTCAGCAACTAGCTGCTCTGCTGCACCGCTCCACGCCCCGGAAGAACGGGGCTCGGATAATAATCTCTGCCTTGTGGTTTTGTTGTCATGCTTAAGTGAGATAGCACATTCCAAGCTCAAATACGTGGTACATAGAACCTGTTCAATAAATGGAATCCTCTAGTACATAAATTACTTTAAAACAGTTGATAAGAAGTTAAGGTTATCAATAATCTAGAAAATACCCACTCATTTTGATGTGGTTTTGGATGATGAGAACACAGTATCAAGAAAACCTCTATAAATCAAAAAATGCTCTGTTGAGTAAGACCATGAAGTTCAAGACAAGCACAGATCATTACATTAGTTAATTGTATGTTTCTTATTGCTGTTGTAACAAATAACCACAAACTTAGCTGCTTAAGACAACACAAATGTATTGCTTTACAGCTTCCCAAATCAGAAACCCAAACAGGTTTCAATGGGCCGCGATCAAGGTGTGGGCAAGTCAGGGCCATGCTTCTCCATGGAAGTTCCAGGGGAAAGTCCATTTCCTTGCCTTTTCCAGCTCCTGCAGCTGCATTGCTTGGCTTGTGTCACCTTCCTCCATCTTCAAAGCCCATCACTCTCATCTCTGCCGCCATCTTTTCTCTCCTACCCAGATCCTCCTGGCCTCCACTTGATAAGGACCCCTGTGATTGCATTGGGCCCACCTGAATAATTCCGGACACTCTCCCCATCTCAAGGTCCTTACATCTGCAAAGTCCCTTTTGGCAGGCAAGGTAACATATTCACAGTCCTGGGGACCAGGACACGGACATCTTTGGGGTGGGGAAGCATTACTCAGTCTATCAAGGAAACAAAGGCAAATTACGCAGATATGGCATGTAGAAAGTAGCAGTTTGACAGTAAAAGGCTCGAGGTTTATTGTGGAACCTAATCT
The DNA here is from genome assembly GCF_007565055.1 of Rhinopithecus roxellana. Lineage (NCBI taxonomy): Eukaryota > Metazoa > Chordata > Mammalia > Primates > Cercopithecidae > Rhinopithecus > Rhinopithecus roxellana. The sequence continues at coordinate 102,587,028 of NC_044562.1, forward strand.
ACACCACAAACAAAAAGGAAGTGCTGTGATCTAAACAGCAAATATGATACTGGAGTAAGATAAGACGCAAGCTTTGCTGTTTATTTACAGCTGATTAGGACTTGAGGAGAGCTGCTATTACTAGTTTTATATAATGAGCTATGGGACAGACTCTAAGGAGAAAAAATATAAATTACAGAAGTTATTGAGGAGGAAAAAATAAGTCTTCTGAAAAAATTAAGGAATTGCAACTGTGTAGCTTGGGAGGGAGAAAATAGCACAAATCCTAATAATTAATTGCAAGGGTACAGGTGTGGGCCAGAGGTAATTAGCAGGAAAGATTGATCATGTGTTCTCCATGTTCACAGAGAGCTGAAAAAAAGAGGAAATGAGCCAAACTGCAGTGAGGAGCTGGGCTTTTAAAAAAGGAAGTTCTTGACCATGAAGATCAGACTACCAAGGGAAGCTGTGTAATCTCCATCCCTAAAGAGCTTTAAAAATAGTATAAACAGCCATCTGCACAAGATGATTTATGCATTGACCTTCAGGAGGCGGGCCCAGATCATCTCATGAAGTCCCTTCCAAGTGTGGGATTCTATGATTTAATCAGTATGTGATTTTTCTCAGCTCTACATTTTGTGAGATAACCAGCAGATGGAAGCCACAAATTCCCCAACATCATACCAAAATCATGGTTCCTCACACTGGTAGGGCCCAGTCAAGCTTGCCAAATTGGCATCCGTTGTAAAAATCATTGAAGGACCCACCTCAAACATTTATTTATCTCCTTGTGGGTGTCTGGACCACCCATGTCCACAAAATGCAGATAATCCTTATATCGATTCATGTGCATTTCACTCTGATTTTGCATAAGAGAAAGTTGCATACATTAAAAGCATTTGTCTGGTTGTGAAGCCTGAGACAGCAGCCCTCAAAAATGTTATTAGAGATTTACAGACCCTAGTCTAAGCAGAAATGAGGCTGATTGGACACTTTCCTGAAAAAAAGTTTACAGCACACTTGGGCCTCAGTTGTTCTCACTTAGGTAACAGACATGGTTCTCTGTATATATTTGTTTGTTTATTGAACAAATATTTGGGTGCAAACTGTATTCTAGGTAAAGTACAGAACATTGCGGCAGGGGTGGAGGGTTCAATAATGAGGCAAATACTGTCCCTCCCTCACAGAGCTTAGTGTCTCCTCCAAATAAACAGGCCATTTTGATGCCAAGCAATAAAAGCTATAACACAGTCATGAACAAGGTGCTATGGGATAACATATAAAGAGCAATCAACCCCGTTTTTGGGGACCTTTGGGAGGAAATAATGCCTAAGCTGGGATCTGAAGGATGAATCAGTGCTTCTTGGGGAGCAGGAGTGGTGGAAAAGTATTTCATGGAGAGGGAACAGTGTGGTGAGAAGCTGGTAGAATGCAGCAGTATGGGAGGTCAGAGGCATTGGCGTATGGCTGGAGCATGGAGAACGGGCAGGGAGGAGAGAGTGGGGCTGGGAGAAGGGAGAAAGCAAGGGTGAATCAGAGATGAGGCTTCAGAGGTCATGCGAGGCCTCAAAGGCCATGCTAAAGAACTTGCACTTGATGTGCAGGTAATGAGCAGCTGTTGAATGATACAGATCAGATTTGTCCTTTCAAAAGATTTATTAGCACACTTTTCAATGTAGAGGACAGAAAAAAACATTTACATTTGCTTCAGCAAAAGGAAAGGCTTATCTGAGGAATACTGGGAATCCAAGGAATCCAAGGAGAAACTGAGCATCCAAAAGGAGCGAAGCAACAGAGCTAGGGAGGGGGAGCACAGTGGTGCTGCCTCATTCATCACCCGCTGCTGCTTCTTTGGGCTTCATCCTCTCCACTTGCTCTTTCTGTTTCTCCAGCTTACACTAATGGACACCCAAAGCTTCTGAGTTTTAAGCTCCCAGTCTTGACAATCCATAGATAGACTGGCCCAATTCTCTTGTTTCCAAATTCAAAATTCCAAGGAAGAGGACTTACAGGCCCAGCTTTAGTCTAGGAGCTCATCTCTGGACCAAGGAGCTGGGGCCAGGAAGCTCTGTGCATTCCAACAGGGCAGCTGGTGCTGCAGCCACTGAATGGGAAGGAGAGTACGTTCCCAGCGATGGAAGGCAGGGCTGCTTTATAGATGAGCCATGTGTCCTTGCAGCAGCCTCCATGGATTGACGGTTGGGAAGACTGGAGGCACAGACCCAGTGTGGAGATGGTTGCGTGTGTACAGCTTGTGCCTGAGGCCAAAGGGGAGATGTGCGGTCTCCACTGACACCAGGAACTACCCAACCGCACTGGCCACTGGCCCAGGGCAAGCTCTGGCCCTCCATTAGTCCCCATGGGCCAGAGGATAGGTTGCTCCCCTGGTGTTCTTTATTCAAAACTATAACTGCTGGAAGGCTCTGCTCTTATGTATGAATTTCCAGTCAGCATACTTTTACTCAAATTGTTCTTTTGTTTCATTGTGTTACTAAAAAAAGTCTAACAGGTTGGCATGCTTGTTTATGTGAATGTCTGGAACTGCAATTTCTTGTATGTTCATGCAGGATCACTATATAGGCTACCGTTTATAATATTCTCAGAAACAGTCAGTATTTAAAAATATTTTCTTAAATTAGTGCTGAAGTGTGAGATGTAAACCTTTTTATTAATGAATAATTTACCTCCCTTCAAGTCTCCATCAGGTTTAAATTTCTGCCATTAGACTCTACATAGAACAATATGTATGCAATTACATGTTTAACCACTAGATGGCACCATACATCTTTCATTCTAATTATCTCAGTCACTTAAACGGGATTTGCGTTTTTGTTTTTGTTTATTGCTTTCCACAGAGTCAATGATATTTTCGCACTAGTTATTGAATATTCATTAGTGTCACTACTTATTTGTGATACTGCCTTTAATCATATACTAAATTTTTAAATATGCTAGACAATATTTCCTAGGAATTTCCTTCCTTTATCTGTCAATCCTTACTATATAACCATGCTGTTTTAATTATTTTTGCTTTACAATACCTTCTAAAACCTGCTGTCACCACTATTCATCTTCAATTATGTCTTCGTTTTCAAAATGTTTTTTATCCATTAATTTATCCAAATGAAATTTAGGTTTATTTAATCAGTTTTTTTAAAAAAATCTACAATGGCACTTGTACTGGAATTGCTAATAAATTTAACAGTAGCAATAACAATAAATATAAGTCAATTTGGAAAGAAGTTCCAACTTTGCAATATTTATTTCCTTCAGCAAAATGAATTCTTTGAACCAGTGATGTAGACAACTGCATATACATAGTTTTTGGTGTGTGTGTGTGTGTGTACCTGTGCAGAATAAAGTAACATATAGAGATATAGAGAGAAGCATATTCAAGCATACATTATAATACATGAAAAAAATGGAGGGAAACCTTTTCACATCTAACTAACTCTAGGTAGATTGACTACGTTTATTATTATATAATTCAAATGGGATATTTTGCTCCATTAAACGTAATGATTTCAAATGATATATACAGCATGATAACATATTTGTTTAAAAAAGAGAGACAGAAGAAAACAGGTAGTAAGCTAACTCATTCTCTCTGGGAGGTAAAATTATAGCTAACTCCTAGTCACTTAATGCTTTTCAGAATTTTTTACATTTTCTGTAGTGACATGTATTGCTTTCATAATCAAAAAAGAAAAGCAAATTTCTAAACCTTTAAAACAGTTGAGCTTTATAGGAATTTCAAAGATATACCATTTTCTTATACAGATTGATTTATTGCTCAATTTCTCATTCTCTCTGGGAGGTAAAATTATAACTAACTCCTATTCTCTTAATGCTTTTCAGAATTTTCTACATTTTATACAGTGACTTGTATTGCTTTCATAATCAAAAAAGAAAAGCAAACTTCTAAACCTTTAAAACAATTGAGCTTTATTTAAATTTCAAAGATATACCATTGTCTTATACAGATTGATTTATTGCTCAATTTTCCATAACAATTACTAATTCATTAAATATGTCTAATGATATGCAAAGTAAGGAGAACTTCCATAGCTAGGAGAGACACTTTATGACTTGTGCATGTCCCCTACTAGAGCCTCAGGGAGTTGATGTTATAACATGTTGCAGGTCACAGTGGTTAGAAGTGCTCATGCAGGACCCGTTCACCTCCATTTCTCTAGATACGTCCAACCTCTCAGCCTTCCCAGTCTTCGCCTTCTAGTAAGTGACAAAAATCAGAGTTTCTTAAACTCTCTGGTCTCCAGGCCCCTCTTAAAAATAGGCTATCCCCAAAGGACTTTTGTCTATTCAGGTTATATCTATTAACATTTAACATATCCAAAATTAAACAGAAAGTCCTAAATATTCATTTTATTCATTTAAGTTAAAAGAATAGTTCCATTACAAGTTAACATAAATAATAATTTTTATGAAAAAGATTGTGTTTTCCAAAACAGAAAAAATAACAAGAAAAATGGCATGGTTTTCATTTTTTGAAATCTCTAATTGCTGACTTAATAGAAGACAGGTAGAGTCTCATGTTTGCTTCTGTACTCAGTTTTTGTTTGTTTGTTTGTTTGTTTGTTTGTTTTTTAGACAGAGTCTCGCTCTGTCACCCAAGCTGGAGTGCACTGGCCCGATCTCAGCTCACTGCAAGCTCCGCCTCCCGGGTTCACGCCATTCTCCTGCCTCAGCCTCCGGAGTAGCTGGGACTACAGGCGCCCGCCACCACGCCTGGCTAGTTTTTTGTATTTTTTAGTAGAGACGGGGTTTCACCGTGTTAGCCAGGATGGTCTCGATCTCCTGACCTTGTGATCCGCCCGTCTCGGCCTCCCGAAGTGCTGGGATTACAGGCTTGAGCCACCGCGCCCGGCCTCTGTACTCAGTTTTTATCATATTTTGCTATCATATGTTATCTAGCCTCTGGAAAACTTCACTGTACACTCCCAAGACAAAAACAGCAAAAACAGCAAATGACATCTTAGTTTCATTAGGAGAATAGTTATGACCTGAAAAAAAGGTCTTAGAGAACCCCGGAAGTTCCCAAATCACACTTTGAAATTAATTACTGAGCTGGGTTAAACTAACTGAATTATCATCACTCCACATTCTTTCCTTTTTTCTTTCTTCTCTATTATTCACGAGCTCAATTAAAACTGAAAAAGAATAATGGCAAGAATAAGAACACTAGCATGAAACAATGGTCACTCATTACCCACTTGCTTGTGTGGAATGACCAGAACATGTTTTTTTTTTTAGTCGGAGTCTCGCTCTGTCGCCCAGGCTGGAGTGCAGTGGCTTGATCTCTGCTCACTGCAAGCTCCGCCTCCTGGGTTCACGCCATTGTCCTGCCTCAGCCTCCCGAGTAGCTGGGACTACAGGCGCCCGCCACCATCGCCCGGCTAGTTTTTTGTATTTTTAGTAGAGACGGGGTTTCACCATGTTAGCCAGGATGGTCTCAATCTCCTGACCTCATAATCCGCTGGCCTGAGCCTCCCAAAGTGCTGGGATTACAGGCATGAGCCACAGCGCCCGGCCTGACCAGAACTTTTTTTTTTTTTTTTTTTTTTTTTTGAGACGGAGTCTTGCTCTGCCACCCAGGCTGGAGTGCAGTGGCCGGATCTCAGCTCACTGCAAGCTCCGCCTCCCGGGTTTTCGCCATTCTCCTGCCTCAGCCTCCCGAGTAGCTGGGACTACAGGCGCCCGCCTCCTCGCCCGGCTAGTTTTTTGTATTTTTAAGTAGAGACAGGGTTTCACCGTATTAGCCAGGATGGTCTCGATCTCCTGACCTCGTGATCCATCCGTCTCGGCCTCCCAAAGTGCTGGGATTACAGGCTTGAGCCACCGCGCCCGGCCGACCAGAACGTTTTAAGCCAGATCTGTATGCATTCTGGAAGTGACTGGGTTTGCTGAGGTCATCTCTAACCTCATGCCGCCATTATCACCAGCACTTCCTGGTTACTCCTTGTTAGTCTTTGGAGATAATTAACTAATGATTCATTCTGTCTACCTCCAATTCTCTTCTACTTATTAGTGAGTTCAATATCCCTATAGATGATCATTTCCAATGTCTGTTCTCTCAGTTCCTTGGCCTCCCCACTTCTAGAGATCTCGTTCTCCTCTTTACCTTGGCCACTGATTCCCATGGATTAACTCTTGTGCTTTTACCATAACTGCAAACCCTCCATAATATCAATTATGAGCAGCTTACTATTCTGGTCGATAACTGCTATTTTTTCAACGCATTTCCTGAACCCCAATTCCAATAGTCGGCCAGCCTCACAGACATCTCCAATCTGCCTGGAGCTCTCTTCCTTAATTAGTCACTTGGCTAAATCCATCCTGCCATCTTCAGTCTATTGATCCTGTTGGTTTTCCTTGCAACCTCACTCACTTCCTCATTATCTTGCTTACACTTCATGGTCTGTCTTATAATCACTCCCTTAAATTTGCCCCCAGTTTCTCTACCTTACTCCTGTTCCTCAAACTCTCTTGGATAAAGCCAAACCCTAGTTAAATTGGACATTCTGCCTACACTGTGACTACACTCACACAAATGAACATATCTAGAGTAAAATCCACTAATGACATCAATATAGATTAATGATCATTAACATTATGAGAGTGATTAATACTGCCTAGCAATTGTACTGTATATCCCTAGATAATTTACTGTTCTACTCTCCTACGTGGTTATTTCTTACCTTCTCTCTTCTCAGATTCCAACACCTCCTCCTCCATCCTCATTCCCAGCTGATGGCTTTGCTTCCTGTGTAACTAAGAAAACTGAAGCCATCAGAAGACACCCTACATGTCCTCCCCTGATGCATGTGTGTATACATGTTCCAGCTCTCTTCCTGCGATGTAGTTGAGCCATCTGCATTTCTGAAGGCCAGCCCCTCCAGTATGGCCCTGGATCCCATCTGCTTTAACCTACTTAAGTCATTGTTTCAGCAGTTTTCTTCTCTCCTGTCTCATCAATGTATCCTCTCTTTTTTGTGTGTATTGTCTGGTAAAACCTTTCATCATCCTATTGTCTTTCCAGCTATTGCCCATTCTTTTCCTTACCTTAAGAAAAAAAGTAACAAAACAAAACACAGCTCTTTGAAAGAGCTGTTTATCATTGCCTTTAATTTAGTTCTTTCTGCTCTCTGTTGAATCTACTCTAATTGAAATTTGTTTCATTTTTTTCCCCCAATTTGCTCCTATCAAGCTCACCAGTAACTTCCACATTGCTAAATTCAATGCTCAATTCTCAGGCTTCACCTTCCTTGAAAAGAATTTGACATTTGACAGAATTTTTCACTCTCTCCCTCTTAAAAATCTCTCCTCACCTGGCTTCCAGAACGTGTTGCTGTCTTGGGTTTTCTCTGTGTGACAGCTATGAAGGAAGAAAAGAGCAGAGTGTTGGTTGAACTGGAATGGCACAGGTCTCCGTATTCATTAGAACATTAGGTCAGAAAGAAAAGTAGTTGAAGAGAGAAGGCTCAGGTGTTTCACCTGGGACTGAAAGAGAGTGAGAAAATGACCTTTGCATGAAGCGATAAGAAGACATTGAGCCTGGTAAGATTATCTCAGTGAACGGATGGATATTGACATTCAGCATATCAGGTCCTGAAGATCAAGGATCTAAGCAAAAAGCCAAGAGATGCAGTAATGACAGGGAAGGGTAAAGATAAGGGTAATAATATCAAAAATCCCAACTCCAGAGTGGTAACCAGATTGTGCTAATGCATACATATGTACTACCATGCATATATTTACTGTCTAACTTTTAAAAAGTGTTTTCACATCTATTAATTGATTTCTTCACAGTATCCCTAAGCAATACAACTATTTTTATCCTAATTGTATAGATGAAGAAACTGAGGCTTGCAGAGGTTAAAACAACTGTCTAAGATTATTCCGGAATTTTAACAGAGTTGGGACTAGAAGCCTGATCCAGAAAAATCAAGAAGCAGTTCCCAGGCAGTTCCTTTCTAACACAGAAATCCTGGGCAACTGAGTCAGAAGCATCTGATGGCTTGGTCAAGAGAGATCAGAGAATCAGCATCAGACCTTGAGAGTGGATGCCAGGTATGGATGGCACAGGGCTGGGTGGAAATAAGTAGCAACACTGACAAGCCAGCATCTGTGAAAGGGGCACTTATGAGGGTCAGGACCCCAGTAGAAGCAGATGAGCTGAGCTGAGCTGAAACAGGTAGCCGCAGCAGGTGGGTTCACCTGATTAAGGGGGTACGGTGGAGGTAGAGGAAAACAAGTAATATCTGACAATCATCCCAAAGAATAAATGATCCCACAATTCTCTGTGGAAAATCTGATATTTAGTTCCTGGAGTTGTTAGGCCTCCAGCCTAGGGAAGAAGAAAATATTTGATGTTTGATAGCTGTTGGAGACTGAGCGAGAGATGGGAAAGATGGATTTTTTTCCCTCTTTAACTTAAATTCATTATTTGAGAAATTTTAAACAGTCCATGGAAAGTGCATAATCTTTACAAAGTAGAGGAACAAACAAGTTATTTCCTTGACCTGTCATTTGTCACTTCACATTGGAGCAGGATTTTTGAAATTTCAAGTATAAGAAGTATGTTGAACAAGGACAGCCCATCGTGAAATCACAGCACTCCCCTTCATGTGTTCAGTGGAGTTAACCTTCCCTTGCCCCTACTTGAACATTCAGGTGCATCCCAGGACTTTTCTAGATACTCTTGGATGTGTATATGAGGACAAGAACATCCTACAATCCCTTTAGTAACAAGTGAGTGGAATTCAGTAATCAGAACATCTTACATAACCAGAAACTGAAACTGATTTAGCACTAAACCTTTTCCTGTCCCTGTACCTCAGCTGCTCCACTGTGGATGGTTTATGCTTTATTCTCCACCTAGTGCTTTCCCTCCTCCCTTCTGAAGCCCTCCCGCAGCTTGCTAGTCAGTTTCTGGGTTAAGGCCAGAGCTAGAAGAGAGACATGGTAAAGGGCCAGGAAATGTCCTTCTTGTGCTGGCTTTGGGCTTTCCAGGCCTGGCAAATGTTTGCAGACGAGTCTTTCTTTCACAGGCACTTTCACGGGCATCCTGTAGGGTCCCTGGTGGGCCCCTGCCCTGCAGTCCTGTCCTGGGTTAATGCATCTTATTATGGGTGGTCCAAGGTAGGTAGGGTGACCACCCATCCCAGCTTGTCCAGGAATATTCCCATTCTAGCCTAAAAGTCCTACATCTTGTGCAACTTCTGAGATCCGGGCAAACCAGAATGGTTAGTCAGGGTTTACTCATGAGTCCTTCTGCAGCCCTCAATTATCTGATATTAACTTCAACTTCTGGCTTCTGGCCCTTCAACCATCTAGGGCCCTTGGACAAATTCATAAAAAAACCCACACTGTCTCACTTGCCCAATCACCCCACACAGAGCCAGTCCACAGAAAATATTCCTTTACCCTTTGGAATCTGAAGGTATAAGCTCTCCATTCTGCCTGGATTCAACGTTGGTGAAGGTCATCTCCATGTGCATAGGCAAAGAAGCTCCCTGGCCTTCCTTCCACTTTTCTGGAGAGGATTCAGGATTGTCCTGGGCCCATTAGAACAGATTCTTTCCCGTCACCTCTGAGAAGGCTTGGCAATGGCCTAGGGACCTCAAGGGGTGCCTAGTCTGGGCTTCTTGGAAAGATGAGTATTTTTTGTAGATGTGGTCAAATCTGCTATCACCCTTATGTTGTATCAGCTGAGCCTACAAATTACAAACTTCCCTAACCATGGAGTCCCCTATCTGGGTCTGTTTTATAAGGTGATAATAAATACCTTACTGATTAAATCACCTTTTAAAAACACTAATTTTAAGCTGGGCACAGTGGCTCATACCTGTAATCCCAGCAATTTGGGAAGCCAAGATGGGCAGATCACTTGAGGTCAGGAGTTCGAGACCAGCCTGGCCAACATGGTGACAATCTCGTCTTTACTAAAAATACAAAAAAACAAAAATAGCTGGGCGTAGTGGTGCTCACTTGTAATCCCAGCTATTCAGGAGGCTGAGGCAGGAGAATCAATCACTTTCGGGAGAAGTAAGTTGCAGTGAGCCAAGATCGTGCCACTGCACTCGAGGCTGGACAACAGAGCAAAAACTCTGTCTCAAAAAATAAAGAAAGAAAGAAAAAAATGCTAATTTTAATAAAATAAAGCTGTGAATTTAAATGAAAAAATAAATACAAACTTTTAATAACATACAAGATTTTTAATAAAAAATAAAGATAATGCCTTATCCTCCTGCCTTTACCCTTTTTGACTTTTTACAGCTTAAGTTGCTTCTAGTTTTAAGGAAGGTGATTCAGAACTTTCCAAATGAACTCCTGGAGGTCTCCCTTACTAAACATGGGGTAAATCTGAATGGAGCAACTGATCTTTCCAAATAAGTCATTTCAAAATTCTCCTCCAAGTCAACTCTTTCCATTCTGAAAGTGGTTGAGGGGATTCAAGTCATGGAATGTAAATTTCACATACTGTGATCTGGCTTTGGAATATCACATCAATTCTATCTTGGTGTCTCAGTCTCTAACTTTAATTTTAACACTCTATTACACAAGAAACAAAATAAAAACTAACCCAGTAGGTGGCACCTGCAGAAATATATGCAGAGCATTTGTGGCAGATTGTATTTTCCAAAAATGGCCATAGCAATATTTATGTTCCCACATACTCTCCCAGAACCTTGACATCCTTCCATCAAGCAGTGGAATCTATTATCTCCCCTTTGAATATGGGACACCTCAATGACTTGCTTCTAACAAATACAATGTAGTAGACATGATGCTGCCTGACTTCCTAGATGAAGTAAAAGAAGGCAATATAGCTTTTGACTAGTTCCTCTCCCCACCTCCTTCTATCTTTCTCCTCTCTCTCTCTCTCTCTCTCTCTCTCTCTCTCTCTCTCTCTCTCTTTCTCTCCCTCTCTCTTTCTCTCTCTCTGTCTTAATCTGGACCAGTGATGAAATTTGTGGAACCCAGGAGAAAATGAAAATGAGCGCCTCTTATTCAAAATTAAGACTTTCAAAACAGTGGCAAGCACAGAGCCCTCTTCTGTGTGTTAGCCTTGTGTAACTACACAGGACACAAACCCATGAAGCCATCCCTGTTTAAGATGCTTATCTTTGAAAACCAGCCACCATGTTGAGAGGAAGCCCATCCCAAATGGAGGAGTTATGTGTAGCCATTCCACCTGAGAGCTGCTTAGTCAACTTGGACGGCTCTAACCAAATACCATAAACTGGGTATCTCTAACAACAAGCATTTATTCCTACAGTTCTGGAGGCTGAAATTCCAAGATCATGGTGCTAGCAGGGTCAGGTTCTAGTGAGGGATCTCTTATTGGTTTACAGACAGGCACGTTTGGCTATGTCCTCAGATGGTGAAAGGAGAATGAGCTGGCTCTCTGGCCTCTTCTTATAAGGGCACTAACCCCATTAATGAGTTTTCCTTGCTCCTGACCTAATGACATGCCAGGGACTCCACCTCCAAATGTCATCCCACTGTGGATTAGACTTGAACATACACATCTGTGGGAGACACGAACATTCAGTCCACAGCAATAGTTCTAGAAACGCCCTCAGCAACAGCCAGAAGCACCGCTCCCCCCAGACATGTGAGTGAGCAAGCTATCAGATGATTCCAGCCCCAACCTTTGAGTCTTCTGGATATGGCTCCTGGCCTCATAGAAAAAAAACTGCCCTCGCAGTACCCTGTCCAAAGAATCCGTGAACATGATAAAAGTTTATTTTCCACCTCTAGATTTGGGGTCACTTGTTACTCAGCCGAGTAACTAGAATAGCATGACTTAGAGACAGGACTTATGAAGGATATGCAGCCCAGTCACACCTGCCCTGTCTCTGACATGGCAGCATCTCCCACAAGCATGTCTTCTGATACCATCCGAGTCTTCCCCAGTGTTGCTCCAAGTCTCTGGACTACAACCACCACAACACCCTAGCAACAGAACCCAAAACTCTCCCTCTGCAGCCGTCTGCTGCCTGAAGCATCTGCTGCCTTTGACACCATTTCCAGAATCGAACCTTCATGGTCCTCCACACGAGGCTGTGCAGCTCCCTTCACAGGGCTTCAGCCTCAGGACATGAGGACCACGGAGACCACTCACTCAATACTACAAACAACCCTTCAAGTACAGTCATCACCAATGAGACAAGTCCCCAGCTTCAGATTTGGGGTTACCCTTCCAGCAACCATACCCATTAAATTGGAAATTTACGTGTCATTTACATCAGGGTTTCTATGAAAATGAGTCTGAGACTCTAACTTCATAGTTTTGAAACTCAACCTTTGCCTTGGTTCAGAATCACAATCCAAGCTGTGATCACATACGCTCCATTTGACTTGAATAACTGTTGGGATTCAATGACTCCGTCCTTTCTGCCTGCTTATTTGAGTACCTTTGGAAGCCATATCTGTTGGAATTTAAAACACTCAATCCATAGCAAATTAATATGTCATAGCATAGAGTTTTGTACTTCTAAAAGAAGTACAAAAATAAAAACTAACTAGAAGGTTAGACATTTTTTAGGTTTTACAAATTATGAAACCATGACCACTAAAAGAAACTCATCCATTATACAAAATGATGTTATGAGTTATTTTGAAAAATATAGGAATGTTCTCAAAGTAAATGGTGTTTTTACCATAGTAAATTTATTCCATGCAACAACTAACTGAATTATTTGCTTTGCTCTTGTTAGTTCCCAAATTCAGCTGTTCCTAAGTGAAGATGCCTTTTTCTCTAAGTTTTCCTTTCAGTCATACATTAGTGCCTGTACCATTTCAAAGCCATGTAAACATTAACTTACATAATACATACTTTTTAAGAACCAAAATGTTCTCAAATTTTGAAAATATTTCTTACATTTGTCTTTGGTATCCAATTGCCAAACAAAGTTAAATTCAAATTTCTATCAAACTTGTTTTCTGTATCCAAACCACTCTAATTAAACACACCAAGCATAATAAAAACTAAAATAAAAAATTAAAATAAAATAGCATTGCATCCTTAAAGGATTATGTTGAATTATTAAAAAAAAAAAAAAATCTGCAGTGTTGCTTTTTCTGTTGTTTTTTTTTCTCTTTTCTTTTTCCTGAATCATGTCCAAATTAAACCAAGCATGACTATAAAGAAAGGTTATCAAAATACTCACAGTTCTGGCTCCCTACAGGACCGTTCATAGTGCTATAGTATTACAAAGTAGTAATATAAGTATGTTATGAGGAAATGTGAATTCCTAGCTGGAAAATCTAAATACAGGATGTTAGAGAACAATGGAAAGCCACCCTGCCTAGTGGTGTATGTACAGTTAGAGAAACTGGCCAACCAAATTCTATTATAAAATAAAGAGAAATGATATCATTTTTAAAGCACTTTGGAATATTTTTACAGTATTTGCCTCCAAGTAGACACTCAATTATACATTTGCTAAATAAAATAATACAGATTATCTCATTGTTTTACTCCTCAACAACCTTGCAAAAAGGATAATATTATCACTACTACTCAGGAGAAATTCTGGAGTTCTACAGCTACCATTGTGGTCATTGCTCTTCCAATATTACACATCTGACACCACATTCACTCATTCATTCATCCATCCATCCATTCATGAACTCTTCAAAGCCAAACTTGTGATTAGTGTATTCAAGGAGAACAGGAGAAAGAAATGCAGTGGGGGAACAGACATCTAACCACAGCACTGCATTGCACAATAGTGGTATAATAGAGATAAACTGCTCTGGGTCAGACAAGGCTCCCTGGAGCAACGGACACTCAGCTGAATCTTTAAAGCAGATACTAAAGATATTGTTTCAATCCATTTTGTCTAAATCAGCACTTCTCAAACTACACATGAAGGAACACTAAGATGAGGCTTAATAACAGTAAATATTCTGTAGATGATAGAGTATGCCTATTAGCAGCAGTTGCTCTGGGCTTTGACCTGGTTTGTCATTCATTGCAAATGATTCAGGTTGGCCCACTGTTCCACCAAGGGGCCTGCTGGGTTTGACCATTCAGAACAAGCCTGACATGATCTGGCCCTTTTTTTTCTCTCTCTTCTTTTTCCTGAATCATGTCCAAATTAAACCAAGCATGACCATAAAGAAAGGTTATCAAAATACTCACAGTTCAGGCTCCCTACAGGACGTTCATACTGCTATAGTATTACAAAGTAGTAATAAAAGTATGTTATGAGGAAATGTGAATTACTGCATGCAGTAAGACCCCGTAGGTGGCCAGTTAACTGAATATTCTGAATTTTAAGACTAAGGGACAAGACTCTGGAGCAGAGGGGACACTGTAAGACATTGCATCACACCACAAGTCTCACCCTTGCTGCAGCTAATACCTTGGGTGACTTTTCTTAATTGTTTAAAGAGAACTTAAACATTCTTTAGATGGATTTGAAGATGTGATAAAGGAAGAATTTATTTTAAAAAGAAACTGGAAGTGATAATAAGCTGGATTGCTCTATATTTAAGTAAGAAGCCAAAACAACTTATCAAAGGGCCTTTTGAAGTTGTACAAGGCAAAGTCTTCTCTGCTTCAGGGTGAGACCAAGTAGCGCATATTATGGAAAGCCACTCAGCTCCCGCAGTTTCTGGGAGAACAGAGAAGAAAGCCCATGGGTTGCCCGTTTAAAGTGAATAATCTGAGCACTGAAATGTTGAAAGCTGAAATCAGAATTAGATTAGTTAGAAAAAAAGTTAAAGTGAGAAGGAGCCTCTCCAGGCATCTCCCATTGTACACAGCAAGTGGCCAGGACTCCATAACAACCCTGAGAAGAGCACAAAACTTTGTGAATTAGAAATTTGGCAGAAACCTATGTAGGCCCACCTTTTCCAATGTGTTTCATGTCGTTTTTATAGAAGTCTCAAGTTGGTGCTTGTAATTTCTACTAAAATTTTCCCTCGGAATGAGATTTGTGTTTATGGGAATTGTTTGTGGGAGTTCTAAGGTTTGCTTATGCTTGCCACATTTCTCAATGGTTGGGGCAAGATGGTACAAGTTCAGAGTGGAAGGGGTGCCCTCTCATACATGACAGAGCCCATCTCAGGGCCTGCACTAACATCTAAAGAGACTTTGATATTGAGTGGCATAGAATGTTCTTTATTTCAGGTGATGCTTCAGATGTGCAGAAATCTCCCTGGAAGTTGTGCAGTGTGGTTGTGTGAACACTGAGGCTTCTGCAACAAGGAGTCTGAACAACAAGAAATGGTAATACTCGCTGAGCCTTTGCTCTGCACTGGGCCATCCTGTAACACATTGGCTATCTCATCAAAGAAGTGGGACTCTGGAGAAAGGAAAAATTTCAGCCATTTATGACATTTGGCTCTACTGTGTTTGTACAAACACCAACTCAATGTTTATTGACCCAGTCAGTCCAGTGGAAAATGAAACTGAGAAAAACAAGAAATAACAAAATAGAAAGTGAGTTATTTTCTTAGCATTTTAATTATAAGGAAATTTCATAATTACACACATGTTATCTGTGTGTGCAAGTAATCTTGTAAGCTTATTTACTCATGTAACAAATGTTTTTGAAGTGTTTACAATACACCAAGTACACCAGCCTCATGCCAGGTGCTGAAGACATAGAAGTGAAGCAGTGTTTTGATTTTCTGTTTCTGTGTAACAAACCGCCTCAGAACTCAATGCCTTAAAACTACAATTCATTATGCTCTTTCAGTGAATTCACTGGACTCAGCTGGACAGTTCCCACTTGGCATTGCTCATGTAGTGACAAAGATATAGTGGTTGGAGCTAGAGGCATATGAAGGCTTGACTGGTCTGGACATCCAAGTTGTTTTGTGTGCCCGCAGCTGGGATGGCTAGAAACATCTGAACATCTGGAGCTGTCTAGACCATTCTCTCTCTCTCTCTCTCTCTCTCTCTCTCTCTCTCTCTCTCCCTCCCTCCCTCCCTCTCCCCACCCCCTTCCTCTCTCCCTCCCTCTCTCCCTCCCTCTCTCTTTCCCTCTCTCTCTCTCTCTCTGTGCATATGGCCTATGCACCTGGCCAACGTGGGCTTCCTTAAGCAAGGCAAGCTCAGGTAGTCAGATATCTTCCAAGTTTTTCTGGAGCACAGAGACCAAGCCAGAAGCTGTAAGGCTTCTTACAACCTAGCCCAAAGTCATGCAGCCTCCCTTCCACTGAATTCTATCGACTACACAGGACAAGCCCAGATTCACTGTGGGAGAAGATGACCCAAGGCTATGAATATAAGTGTGGTTAGTTAAGGGACCGTCTTTAGTGAGTAACCAGGACAAACAAGCATCATACCTAGCCTCAAGTATTTATAATAGTTAAATAAACATTGGATTCAGAGCTGTAGTCCTGACTACTAGCTTAGGCTTCGCCATGTGATTGTCAAAGTGATCACACATTTAAAAATAAAATAACAAAAGGATTTATAAATGTTGTGTACAACTAAGTACTTGGCAGCAATTAAAAACTATGCTTTCAGCCAGTCATGGTGACTCACACCTGTAAGCCAGCACTTTGGGAGGCCAAGGAAAGAGGGACACTGGAGCTCAAGGGTTCGAGACCAGCCTGAACAAAATAGTGAGACCATGTACCTAAAAAACAATCAACAACAAAAACAAAACTAAAAACAAAAAAGAAAACTATGCTTTCAAAGAATCTTTGTAAATGGAAAGTATTTGAGTTAAGTAAACAGCAGACCACATAGCCAGTGTATGTAGAGCATCCCCAATCTTTGTTAAAATACACATGCATATACACACACAGGTACATATATAAATACACTCACAGAAACAAGACTAGAAAGAATCCCATGAACATAGTTAAGATGGTTGGGATGTGGGTGATTTTTCCTTCCTTATATTTTTCCAAATTTGCTGTAATGAACATGTATTGCTTTTATAACAAAAATTATGGTATATCATATAACTAACATCCTGAGAAAAAAGGAAAGTGAAGTGTTAATCTTTATACCTATTTCTGGAACTTAAGCTGTCCAAAACTCTACTATAGGAAGATGTCAAATAAGCATGGAATCCTAGTATGATACTTGGTAAAAATGAAGACTTTAAGGTTGACTGTAGATTCTAGCTGCTTGTCCTCAATTTAGAAGACATAATTTACATTGGTGCTGAAGTTGGAAGAGTCCTATCTGGACAATAAACTAAGTTAAAGCTGATGAATATGTTTTAGCATGTGAAATGTACTAAGTTAGTGATAATAACATTGTTTTGCTTGCTTTAGAGCTTTATATAAATAATATCATAATATCATATTTTGTTTTCTGCCTTTCTACTTGTTTTCTCCATAGCACTATTTTATTATCTTTTAAAATGTAATATTTGATACATACAAAATAACTTATTTTTTTTCTTTTGAGATGGAGTCTCGTCCTGTCACCAGGCTGGAGGGAAGTGGCGTGATCTCAGCTCACTGCAACCTCCGCCTCCCGGGTTCAAGTGATTCTCCTGCCTCAGCCTCCCTAGTACCTGGGACTACAGGTGCCCGCCACCAAGCCCGGCTAATTTTTGTATTTTTAGTAGAGACGAGGTTTCGCCATATTGGTCAGGCTGGTCTCAAACTCCTGACCATAGGTGTTTATATATAAAAACTATAAAGAATACCAATAAAATAAACTCTTATGAAGTCCACCACCAACTTCAGAATTAAAAGATTTTAAATGCCTGTCCTCTTCCTCATAGCATCCCTGACATATATACCATGACAATATTCACAGTGATATGCACAATTATAACACAAAACTGAAACCAATGCAAATATCCATCAACTAAAGAATAGTCAGGGCCGGGGCAGTGGTCATGCCTGTAATCCCAGCACTTTGGGAGGCCAAGGTGGGTGGATCACCTGAGATTAGGAGTTCGAGACCAGCCTGACCAACATGGAGAAACTCTGTCTCTACTAAAAATACAAAATTAGCCCGGCGTGGTGGCGCATGCCTGTAATCCCAGCTACTCGAGAGGCTGAGGCAGGAGAATTGCTTGAACCTGGGAGGCAGAATCGCAGTGAGCTGAGATCATGCCATTGTACTCCAGCCTGGGCAACAAGAGTAAAACTCTGTCAAAAAAAGAAGAAGAAGAAGGAGGAGGAGGAGGAGGAGGAGGAGGAGGAGGAGGAGGAGGAGGAGGAGGAGGGATATATTCACCCAATGGAAGACACATCAGGGAAATGAGTGAACTACAGCTATACACAGCTGAGTACAGATAAATCTTAGAAACATAAGTGGAACAATTAAGCCCCTGAAGACCATATATTCAACCTTTGCTCTGTGCTGGCCTCTTCACGTTACTTATTGCCTATCTTAGAAAAGTGGGATTCTCTGATTCCAAAGAACCAAAACTTTGATGGCCATGCCTGAAAATTTGTCCCCACAGCACCTGACCCAGGACACAGTAGGAACCTGCCTCTTCTGCCTCAGCCAGTCCCACAGTTCTTTTCCACAACTCACCTCTCCATTTCAGTCTATTTAGAGTGTCTTTCTTGCTGTTATCTAGGAGATTGTTTTTGTTTGGTGTTTATTTCAGTGATGAACTTCAAATTAATAAAATATGCACATAATTAGTTTATCAAGCAGTCTGAACTGGAAGCGTTCAAACCTAAAACAGTTTTTTTTTTTCTCCTCCAATTTGCTGCATTCAATTGTGCTAGGATAAACCTTCCTTACCAGTTACTTTTAGGTTACTTCCAGCCTAATTTATTTTAATCCAGTTAAAACATTATTCTCATAGTGTTCCCTCCTCTGCCCAGAGCTCATGCTGCTTGACCCATGGCCTGAAACCTGAAGGACATAAAAGGTGTGGTCCTTACTTTCTTTTGGTGTCCCCACTGTCTAGGTGACTGGGTGGGTGGAGGAATAGGAGTTATGTAAAGGGATAATTGAGTCCTGCTTAATGAATGCTGTCATATGGTTCTCTCTGGGCTACACTTTCTTGATGTGGTAGAAGTCAAGACACTAGCTCTTTAGCGGGACACAGTGGAAATTCACTTTGGGGCACAGTGTGTTCTTGTGGGAGAACCCACTCACCACATTGTTTTGGGTATAGGATAGCTGTCCCGATCCACTTATTCCAATCTCTTTATCCAGTTATACACTAAAGTTGGCTCCTATCAGCCAATTGTTAAATTTTCAGGAATTTTGTGAGCTGGTTGTTAATCCATTGGTAGCTTGAAATCGACCACGGTGAGAGAATTTATGCTACAGAAATCAGCAAAAATTACAACTCTAGTCTACTTTATTTTTTCTCTTGGAAAGTCAGTTAAACATATACTAACACTTACTGGAATGTCCATGGCTTTCACCTCCTTTCCCGAGTGACTTACCCCACAGTCTCTTGCAGCTTCATCCAGAGGACAGCCCTTTGGGAAAGGGGTACTGGCAAGATGACTGAAGCTTGATTATTGCATAAAGCATTTGAGTGGCTCAGGAAAACCATGCACCCTTCCCACACCAATGAACAGGAGTGCCCACAATTGCATCGTTGGCTCTTCACACCACCCTGTCATTTCTCTTCGAATTTCTGCTCTTTCTGCACGGATTAGCATAGTAGCAGTTCAGCAATCAACTACATAAGCAGGCATGTGCTCTGGAAAGAAATATTGCCTCCCCTTCTTCTTCCCTTTAGAGTACCCTCAATCTCTGGAAGCAATTGTCTCAGAGGCCCCTTCCCACTCAGAGAGAGAGTCTCATACAAACAGCACTTCAAGGTCTTCTCTCTCCGTTGATTGTCTCAAGGCAGCAGTTCTCAAACTTTTTGATCTCAGGACTCCTTTGCCATCCTAAGAAATACTGAAGATCTCAAAGAGTGTTTGTTTATGTGGGCCATGTCTATTGAGATCTACTGTATTAGCAATTAAAACAGAAACTTTAAAAACATAGCCATCATCTCATTTCATGTAAGCCTCTAAAAATCTCCACTGTAAATTCATGACAGAATGAAAGTGAAAACTGAAAATAATATTTTAGCATAATTATAAAAGTTTTGGCCTAATAGGGTCCCCATGTAAAGGTCTCCTGGACCTTTAGAGCTCCCCATCAACTGTTGGGAGACAATTCTCCATTAATCCCTCATGTTTCTGTGTGCCTTTCAGCATAGGCGCCAACTGTTTTTGATGGAGACTATCTTTTCAAGGATGTTTATATAGTGAACAACCTTGGGAATATAGACAATATTTACCTCCAGAGCAAAGGGCAGGTTTGTTTACTGTCAAATAAAAATAAAGATAATGTCTCCCTCTGTGACAAAGTTTATTTAAAAAAAGACTAATACCCGTTATAAAAGATTCTGTTTCCCACAGCTTGGGGTTCCTCTCTTATAACACAGTCCATTGCATGTGGAGCTATCACCTGATACTTTTCATGTTGCTATGTTGGAAATGGGCTTTCATGAACTTAGTGCAAAACTGATGGTACTCTGGCTACTGCTATGGTTGTGAATAATAGACTGTTGTCTCTGATACAGGAATCTCATGACTTCTGCCAGCATCTATGACTGTGCCAGGCTGACCTACTAGCTTGAAGTAAGATTAAATCTCAGATACTTCATAGTTCTTGACATCTACGTTTTGAAAACCATGTCCTAGAGATTTCTCAATATCTCATAAACATATAAAATGATATTAGTCATGGGCACATCATGAATGAACCTGAAGGTTTTCTGGGGACTGGTACAAAATTTATTACATTATTTTTATATTATGCCATTATATTATGATAAAACACAATACAATGCATGAGAGAGGATACTAAATATTGAATTTTTGTAAAACTTCCAAATGAAATTTTTTCAAAATATTCAGTAAGAAGTGAAGGGAGTTTGCTTCTTTGAACAGAATCTTTATACCAGATATTTGAAAGGAAGTGCCTCCATGTACTTTCTAAACATGGCTTTTCTAATAATAACTATTAGAATGATAAGTTTCTATACATGCCACATTAATATACTAATGTTTTAAAATAAATTATTTTGTTATGAAAGAATAATGTGCATACAGGAACGGTGAGTAAACCTACTCTGAAGGTCATCGTTCCTGTCACAATTTTCATTTCTATGCATATCTTTCACTGTTTGATAGAACAATGATTTTTATGTTCTCCTATACACATCACTGAGAACGAGGATTTGCATAATGCCATTTTGGTTTTTTTGTGTATTTTTTAAAGGTAAAACTTATTGAAGTATAATAATCATACAGAAGAGGAGGCAAATTGTAAGTACCTAATAATTTTCACAGAATGAATACCTCCATGTCGCCAGCAGCCAGATATTTTATAAAACTCTCTAGCTGGGCATGGAGGTATGTGCCTGTAATCCCAGCTACTTGGGAGACTGAGGAACGAGAATCGCTTGAACCCAGGAGGCGGAGGTCCCAGGGAACTGAGATCATGCCACTCACTGCACCCCAGCCTCCAGCCTGTGTGACAGACAAAGACTCTGTCTCAAAAATAAAATAAATAAAATAAAATAAAACTCTCATCAGAGCCCACTTGGTGCTTCCTTAGTCACTTCTCCCCTCCACAGGGAAACCATTTTCCTGACTTCTAACTTCAGATTATATATGCCTGAATAAGATTTTTTAACAGCTTTATTGAGGTATAATTCATATGATATATAATTTGTCCATTTAAGTTGTGTAATTCAGTGGTTTTTAATATAAGTTTGATATCACAGAGTTATGTAGCCCTAACCACAATCTAATTTTAGGGCATTTTCACCATTCCCAAAAGAAAACCCATACTCATTGGCACTCACTCCCTGTTCTCCCTCATTGCCCTCCATCAGCCCAGAATAAGATTTTTATTTTTTTTCTAAGACAGAGTCTCACTCAGTTGCCCAGGCTAGAGAGCAATGGTGCACTCATAGCTCACTGCAGCCTTGAACCCCCAGCTCAAGTAATCCTCCCACCTCAGCCTTGTGAATAGCTGGAACTACAGGAATGTACCACCATGCCTAGCCTAGCTAACTTTAAACAAAAAATTTTTTGTGGGGATGGGTTCTCACTATGTTTCCTAGACTGGTCTTGAACTCCTGGCCTTAAGGGATTCTCCCTCTTTACCATCCCAAAGCACTGGTATTACAGGTGTAAACCACTATGCCAGGCCCAGAATAAGATTTTACAATCTCTCTTTATATTTTTTGGAATTTGGCATCAATAAAACTTTATTCTTTTAAGTAGGTAAAAATGTAAATTCATTTATTTACAACTCATCAAATATTTCCAACAGCTAAAATTATAATGTAGAATCTGAGAATCTAAAGAATCTAAAAGTCATTTCCTCCTTAATAAATCTAGTATTAAAATGTCCTATGAAAATGTAAATAGACTTTTAAATATTAATAAACTTTTCCATTTTGTGTTATCTATTGCTGGGTAACAAGTCATCCCACAATTTAATGGCTTACAACAATCATAAAAAAACAAAATAATAAAACAAACCAATATAACAAACAACAAAAGAATACAAACTTTATATCATCTCACAAAGTTTCTGTGGATCAGAATTTTAGGAATGGCTTAGCTGGGCATTTTTGCAGTACAGTTGTCAGCAGAGGCTGCAAATCATCTGAAGGCTTGCGTGGTGACGGTAGGTCTGCCTCCAAGGTAGTTCACTCTCATAGTTGGTGTGGTAGACTGAATAACGGCCACATCAAAGATGTCCCTGTCCTAATCCCCAAAAATTTGTTAATACGTTAAAAGGGTTTTTGCAAGTGTGATTATATTAAGATCTTGAGGTGTGATTACATTAAGATCTTGAGGTGAAAGATTATCCTGAACTATCCATGTGGGCTCAGTGTAATCATGGGGATCCTTTTAAGAGGGAAGCAAGAGGAGTAGGGTGAGTAGTAGAAGATGTGAAGACAGAAGCAAGAGGTTGGAGTGATACAAGGGAAGACTCATGAGCCATGGAATGAAAGTGGCCTCAAAAAACTGAAAAAGGCAAGAAAGCACATTCTCCCCTCAGAGTCTCCAGAAGCCCTGCCAACCCCTTGACTAGCCTGATGAGACTGATTTTAGACTTCTGATCCCCAAAACTGTAAGGTAATAAATCTGTGTTGTTTCAAGCCACTGAGTTTGTGTAATTCACTATAGTAGCAATAGAAAACTAACACAGCTGGTGGGTTGTTGTGGGCAAGAGGCCTTGCTTTTTTGCCACATGGACATCTCCACAGGGCTTCTTGAATGTTCTCATGACTTAGCAGCTGGTTTTTCCAGAGCAAGGGATTTGAGAGAGCAAAGTGGAGGCTACAGTATTCTTCATGACCTAGTCTAGAATAGAACACTTGATGTTGTTTCCGCAATATCCTACTGATTAGTCAGTGAGCCTTATCCACTGTGGGAGGGGACTGTAGGGCATGACTTTGAGGAGACAAGAACCATTAGAGTCCACCTTGGAAGGAAATTACCACACATATTAATTATTTTAAATCATATTGAAGTTCTAGTTTACAGAATACATTTATGCCTTACAGAGTAGCCACCTTGTCTAGTTTCAAAGCCACTAATGAGCACATCAGCCAGAAACGGAGATATGCAGTACAGGTGAAGACAGAGACTGGGGCCTTAAGGTCACAGGAGCCCCAGCCTAGCTCTCCTGGCACCCTCTCTTTCCCCTCACTGCTGGTCTTGAGTTGGAGCAATGTTCCTTGAGCACCTATAATATGAATTCCCACCTGCAGCTCCATGGACTTTAGCATAGTCTGGATCTCAGAAAGAAGACCCTGAAATAAAGGCTTGCATGTGGGTAGTTTATCAGGGAAACGAGTCCAGAGTGCGGGGGTTAGAACCTGGGAGAGTGAAACAAGAAAAAGGGAAAATCAATCAAAAGATGTGTTTACAAACTGGCTGCCTTTATGGGTGACTGATGTTCAATCCACAGGACCTTCTGGGGTTTCTTCTGAAATGTATCTTAGAATGCTGCCACGCAATAAAAAGGGGAAGCATTGATTTGTCAGTTTCCACCTCCTGCATCAGACATGGCTTTGTAGGCGTTTATTTCCGCACACCTCCAGGCTGTGCATGCATGAGTGCCAAGCTGGTCCTCACTGGAACCAAAGCCATGGCACCTGAGAAGTGTGGGGCAGAAAGCAAGAGGCACATGGGAGGAAAGCTGTCTCAAGGAAAGCTGCTGTCGGGTGGTACCTGAGGGAAGCTGCTAAGTCTGCGTGGAACTGTTCACCACAACAGTGGCTGAAGAGGTAGACTGAGGGGATTTGAAGAGATTCGCAAGTGCTGTTCAGTATTGGCCCTTGGCCAGAATGAGTGGTTTGCAACTGGCTGGTGAAGGAGATAGATGTCCAGATGGCAGAGTGCCACCTTGGTCACATGACCATGCAGTGTGGTTTGCAGAGTAGCAAGCACTATATGTTTCTCCATGCAGACCTCATTGTACTCTCTCTTCCATGAGAAAGGAGAAAACTGTCATTTTGCTACTTCTTATGTCCTAAATGGTGTACTTAATGCCTAATGATGAGCCCTTTAAAGTGGGAAATACTTACCACCACATTTGTCCTCAGCTTTTGGTCTCAATGACCATTTTTAAAGTTTAAGGAAAAAATCCCAACTATGATACTGTTAATGAGTATAAGCATCTGGGTCATTCAGATGATCACCACATTACCAAAAAAAAAAAAAAAAATGCTTTTTAAGTGTCCTAAATCTGTATTTGTGTCTAACAAGATAAATTATCACAGACTATGATAGTTTTATAAAGTAGCAAAAAAGGCTTTGACCATTTTCTCATCAAGAAACTGAGAGGTGGAGTCGGTGCCCCCGCACTCTAAATCCAGGTAGTTGTGGCTTGCTGTAACCAGTAGAATACAGCGGAAGTAACATCCTGTGACTTCTGAAGCAAGAATGGAAGACATGAGGAGACTTCTACTTTGTGAACAGAGACATTTGGAAGCCAAGTCTGGCTACCCTGAGGGTATGATGCTGAGGAAGCTGATGCTGCATGGAAAGGCAAGTGTACAGGCTTCTGCAACAGTTGCAGCTGAGGTCCCCGGTGACAGTCAAGATCAAAGCACCTGTCTTCCCAGCTAAACCCCAGGTATCATGGAGCAAAGACAAAGACAAGCCATTCCCACTGCTCTCAGTCTGAATTCCTGACTCACAGAATCCATAAGCATAATACAGTCGTTGTTTAAGCAGCTAACTTTTGAGGGAGAAAATAAATTAAATGAAGGTCAAATGACATCACAGCACATTGTACAGATGGAAGACACACAAAAGTTGCAGCAGTGAAAAGACATGGAAGAAGTGAATCATCCTAAAACAGGCATATTAAACTCCTTTACGAATAATGAACTCAATCATTTTTTCACACATTTATTTCAGCAAAACTTCCTCCTTTGCATTAAGTTAACATTAATTTGGATTTTAGAGTTTATATGGTTTTGTTTTTATCTTTTATGTAAGTTAATTTTGGTTCTTCAGTTGTGTAAAAATTATAAGGAAAATGAATTTATATATAACTAGTTAAAACTGACACATACAGGAAACACATTACAATAAAAACAATTTAAGTCAATCCTGAAAATGTCCACGAAAATATTTTCATTGAAAGGGTTAGCATAATAATTATATTTGAGAAACACCACTTTTTACTATTATCAGTTACCTTTTGCTTAAAAATTCACCCAAATATCCTATTGCATATATTCTTTATATTAAGTCCAAACAGCCCTTCCAATCCACACCCAAAATCATCTTAGTTTTTTTCTTCCTTTCATCTACTTGCCCTCTGCTCAAGTCCCTGGAGCTTCTCCCCTGTGCCCTCAGGAACTCCTACTCCTCCATAAAGACCCAGCTCAAGTGCTGCTTCCTTTGTGAAGTCTTTCTGGAATTCCTGCAGGATTTGATGCTCCTACAATGTATCAGTCAGGGCCTTGCAGGAAACACATGGCACATTCCAATGAGTAATTGAAGGACATTACTAGAAAGGCGTTGTGACTTCTGAGAAACAGATATAGGCTGTGGAAGAAGTTGAGGACACACTCAGTAACCCACCTCACACTTTTCCTTTCCTTTTATCTGCTACCAGGGTCCCCATTGGCTGAACCCAACTAGATGCCAAAGGGCAAAGAAATTGTGATGGTTAATTTTATGTGTCAACTTGACTGGGCTAAGGGAGGCCCACATAGCTAGTAAAACATTATTTCTCACTGTTTTACCAGAAACAGAATAAGAATGTTTCTGGAACAGATGAGTATTTGAATCAGTAAACTGAATAGAAAAGATCACCTTCACCAGTGCAGCCGGGCATCTTCCAATCTGTTGAAGGCCACAATAGAACAAAAAAGCAGAGGAAGAAAGAATTTGC
Organism: Rhinopithecus roxellana; assembly: GCF_007565055.1. Classification (NCBI taxonomy): domain Eukaryota; kingdom Metazoa; phylum Chordata; class Mammalia; order Primates; family Cercopithecidae; genus Rhinopithecus; species Rhinopithecus roxellana. The sequence continues at coordinate 102,613,375 of NC_044562.1, forward strand.
TTTCTGCTTGAGCTGGGACTTGCATCTTCTCTTGCCCTTGGACATTGCACTCCTGGTCTTAGGCCTTCAGAACTTGGACTAGGACTTACTCCCAGAGTTCTCAGGCCTTTGTGTGTGTGTGTGTGTGTGTGTGTGTGTGTGTGTGTGTGTATGAAAGAGAGAGAGAGATTATACATTGGTTTTTTCCATAAAAGTTACACTGAGTTTGTCTGCCTTCCCGCCTTTTCTTCTACCTCCTCCGCCTCTTCTTCTGCCTCTGCCACCTCTGAGACAGCAAGACCAGCTCTTCTTCTTCCACTTCCTCCTCAGCCAACTCAACCTGAAGGCAACAAGGATGAAGACCTTCATGATGATCCACTTCCACTTAATGAATAGTAAGTACGTTTTTTCTTCCTTATGATTTTCTTAATAACACTTCAATTTCTCTGGCTTACTTTATCATGAGAATACAGTATATAATACATATAACACACAACATGTGTGAATTGACTGTTTCTGTTGTGTGAAGTCTTCCAGTCAACAGTAGGCTATTAGTTAAGGTTTTGGGGAGTCAAAAGTTATACACGGATTTTTGACTGTGCAGAGGGTCAGTGCCCCTAACCCCTGCATTCAGGGGTCAACTGCATATCCTATTGGTTCTGTTTCTCTAAAGAACTCTGACTAATACAAGAACCCACTGGTACCGTCATATAAATCAGCCTCCCCAAGGAAAAGCGCAAAGATGAGAAGGATGGAGAGTGGATACAGGGATGTGAGAGAAAAAAAGTATCCAGACTTTTAACTCATATTTCAATGACATTCTATTGCTATGACCTGTTTTCATGAGTATTTTTCCACTGGACCATGACCCTGACATTGTTATCTCCCTATTCTCCGCACTTGGCAATGGGTTTGGACTTTTAATTTAGGGCTCCTAAATTAAGGTCTCTTAATTAGTGTTCGTTGAGTTAACGAATTAAGTTAATGAATTAGCAAGAGAATGACATGGATATGCAAAGACATGTCCTTGAATGTTGCTCAATTTTTATTATAATGACTTTTCCTTGTAGTTGGTTTATTTCTATCTGTTGAAATCAAATTCTTTTTTTTCTGTATTAAGTTCTTGTGATATTTTTTTCTAAGCAAAGCAGCTGTTTATATGGTAATTTTATTTGTTTAAATCTTATTAATGAGATTTTAGTTATTAGGCCAGCTAGAATCACATCTTAAAACAAAGTTTGTTTTAATCTGTTTTATTTTTGCATACATGATTGTGGAGCAATTTAATTTATAAAATAGGACACATTTATGGCACATAGTTTTAAATTTTCCCTTCAGTTTTGTACTGATTTTCTAAATTCCTTTACACTATTTGTATGGATCTTGTCAATCAAATCTACTCTGTATAAGAGATTAATAGAGGAATGCTACATTATAAGCTTTCCAGTTTCCTTGAATGATTTTTAGTATTCTGTAACACTTTTTTGTAATTAAGATTTAAATACCCAATCCCTCGAGACTTGCCATACAGAGAGCTGTCAATCAAGAAATTGGCAGGCTCTATGAACTGCATGATGAAGTCTTTATCCCTACTCTCTGATGCCTTCAAGACCAGCTTTTGCGAGCTGATCCTTCATTTCACATGTCTTAGAACTCACTCACACTTCTTATGCTTGGAAATGTAACACACAAAGTGACAACGTAATCCACAGCTAATAAGTTAGCGGCTATAAAAATGAACATCCACATTAACTTGCCAAGCATGGAGAATAGAGGTGTTACACTGCACTCGTGTATATATGTCTGCCAGGGCAATAGTACATATGCCTTTGGAGATGCTTCTAAGTTATGCAGAGAAGCCGACAATAATTCTTGAACTTTGTTGTCAGGATCCAGTTTCATTTAAGAGCCAAACCAACAGCATCAAAACACTTGGCCATGATTAGCCACAATCCAGCCAGTGAGAAAAGCATGCAAAACTAGCCATTGGGTTGTAAATTTTGTGGAAATAAAGCTATCTCAGTACACTCTGTTGTGTCCTGGTTTAGGGTATATAGTTTCACTGGGAAAATAATAGTAATGAAGAAGTTCTATCTTTTTTCTGTGTGTCTCTTAGTTCATTACATAGTGAAATAAAGCAGATAGTTACTATCATTATTTAGAGAAAAAATGTAGTCTAAAATTTATATCATTAGTTACCATGTTTAAAAATACAACTCCAATTTATATATTTTATTTCCATTGAAAATATAAAATTGTAAGAGTACTTTTTAGTTATAATGATATTTAAAATAATGCACTGTAAAATTAAGTAGCAGCCTAAAATTTGAACCCTACATCATAGAACTGAGCTCTGCGTATTGAAATCTTTTTTTTTTTTTTTTGATGGGGGGAGGGCGGGGAGGGACTGAGTCTTACTCTGTTGCCCAGGCTGGAGTGCAATGACATAATCTCAGCTCAATGCACCCTCCACCCCCCAGGTTCAAGCGATTCTCCTGCCTTAATTTCCCGAGTAGCTGGGATTACAGGTGTGTGCCACCATGCTCGGCTAATTTTTGTAATTTCAGTAGAGACGTGGTTTCACCACGTTAGCCAGGCTGGTCTTGAACTCCTGACCTCAGGTGGTCCGCCCGCCTTGACCTTCCAAAGTACTGAGATTACAGGCATGAGCCACCGCACCCAGACTTGAAATCTAATTTTACGTTTACTTATCCTGTTCAGTAGGATATGACATTTGACACACAATGCTTTAAACATTTATAAGTTATTGATCTATGCATGTAATTTTAATGTATTATAGGTATGAATATTGTTTTTAATAAATATAAATTATCTTAATTTTTTCTTCAATATGATTTTTAAAATTATGTAGGCTCGTGGTCACATAAATGATGGAGGAGCATCTCAAGCTCACTGACATGGTGAGCAAGGATGTGAGTTAAGTGGAAGCAGAGCTGTGCATCAGAGAGGGGAGGAGCCAGCATCTTTGAGCACCTATTATGACACACGTTTAACAGTGCTTACTTTAGTGCTCACAAGAACCCCACCAGGAGGACATCTTTTATCCCTGTACTGATTTATATTTTGAGATTCAGGAAGATTTGGATAAATTTCTCAAATTGACAGGACTGGCAAATTGTAAAGCTAGGTCTAATTAAAAAGTTATTCTTTTTATTATTCCACATAATCATCCAATATACAGAAAGTAAAGCAGACTGTAATCTCTTCAAAAATAGAAGCTCTGCTCAAAGCACTATTGCGTATTTTCTAGGCCTGTCCTCATTCATTCATTCATTCATTCATTCATTCATTTGCTCATTCAACAAGCCTGCATTCAGTGACTACTCTGAGCTAGGCACTGTGCTAGACCCTGGGAATACAATAGTGACATTTGCAGACTGCAGAGGATTGCAGAAAAGCAAAAAAACAATGAAATACAGTGCAGTTAGTGCTCTTGGAGGAAGGAGCTAAAGGTACCAGGGACACTCAGATTTTCCAGATCTAGGAAGGCAGCTTGGAGGAAGCAGCATCCAAGCAGAAGCTTTACAAACAAACAGGGACTATACAGGTGCAGGCAACTGGGAGTGCTTTCAGGGATAGCGTTCCTGAAAGAGGATCCTGAATAAGCAAATGCCTGGGATGAAGGAAAGGTCAGGAAAAAGAAGGTGGCAGGGAGTGGAGGCGATATTGCAGAGGAATTTACAGACATGTTTAAGGGATTGGAAACAATAGGATCCCACTTGCATTTGAGGACAGTCTCACGGAGCAGAGTAGAGAGAATTGATGGAGCAGTAGGAAATGAGGTGGGCAAGAATCCTGGAGTCAGCAGGCCCAGCTAAGAGAAGTGCTGGTAACCTGCAGTCCTAAGTGGCACTAGGGACTGGGATGTGGGAAGGCCGAGTCTGGCGACTGGATGTGATGGAGGGAGAACACACTGTAGGCTACTAGGAAGGTTGGTTGCGTTCCTCAGAAATACTGCAAGGAAAACACTGAGACAACTGATACAGCTCAAATCCCATCACACAGAACTCCACATGGAAACAATTCTGTTTTGTTTTTTTCTTGAGACGGAGTCTCCCTCTGTCACCCAGGCTGGAATACAGTGGCGTGATCTCAGTTCGCTGCAACGTCCGTCTCCCAGGTTCAAGTGATTCTCCTGCCTCAGCCTCTTGAGTAGCTGGGATTACAAGTGTACATCACCAAACGTGGCTAATTTTTGTATTTTTAGTAGAGATGGGGTTTCACCATATTGGTCAGGCTGGTCTTGAACTCCTGACCTTAAGTGATCTGCCCATCTTGGCCTCCCAAAGTGCTAGGATTACAGGTGTGAGTCACCCCTCCCAGCCATGTAAACAATTCTAAATGACCACTCCCCAGTGATTAAAATCAAGATTTCTCATAAGTGCTAAAGTATAACTCTTCTATTGAAAAAATGAAAACTGCAGCATCCAGAGGGAAAATCTCTAGTAATGAAGTAATCAAGCGTTTTAAGATATTTGTCTTTGAAGGGGTTGGGGAGTTTCAATCTGGCACCCTGGGATTGACAGAGGGGAAATCCATTTTTCTCTCAGATGAAGATGCAGTCATTCTATGATTTTGCATTTTCTTGCCTCCCACAGGATATGATTTACCCCTAGATTAGTGAGCCTGTTAGGTGTCTCCTTATGTTTATTCTGCACCATGCCATCAGCTACTAATTAGTTCCTTTATTAATAAGACTGTCTATGAGATGCACACAGACTGAAGAAGAGCATTCACTGTTTTGGATAATTCAGAGTTGTAAATTATTACTATACCTGGGACCAAAATATAAACAGGGGAGGGACTACTTTTGGACATTAGCCAGAACCTTTTCAAAACAAAAATATTTCATATATTGCTTGGAGTTCTTATTATAACAGTCAACCCAAATTATTATCAGCCATATTTCATTAATTTTACATGTTAGTACTTTTTATTCATGTGCAGGGTAGTTTTAATGTTCTTACAGTATTTCTCATTGAAATATTGCAGTGGACTAAATGTCTGTGTTCCCCAAAATTTATGTTGAGACTCTCATCTCAATGTGCTGGTATTTGGAGATGGAACATTTAGGAGGAGAATAGGTCATGAAGGGGGAGACTCATGAATGGGATTAGTGCCCTTCCAAGAAGAAACCAGAGAGCTAACCTGCTCTGTTACTGCCACATGATGATACAAAAAGTCCTAGTCTGCAGTTTTAAAGAGGACTCTCATCAGAGCTGAAGCATGTGGGCACCCTGACTTCAGATTTCCAGCTTCCAGAACTGTGAGAAATAAAGTTCTGTAGTTTATAAGCCACCTGGTACATGGTACTTTGCTGTAGCAGCCGGAACTAAGACAAATGTACAGTCTCCGGGGAGATAAAGGAAGAGTTCCTAAACCTCGTAGAACACAGTTAAGAGTTGTTTCATAAAATAGTATTGACTCCAAGGCTTATGGTAAACTAATATAAATATATTCGTTTATATCAGTTACCATAATTATAAGGCTTCTATTTAATTACTGGGTACAAAAAGCCATAATTTTGTCATCAATGACTGGTTTTTTTGAGACGGAGTCTCGCTCTGTCGCCCAGGCTGGAGTGCAATGGCCGGATCTCAGCTCATTGCAAGCTCCGCCTCCCGGGTTTACGCCATTCTCCTGCCTCAGCCTCCCGAGTAGCTGGGACTACAGGCGCCCGCCACCTCGCCTGGCTAGTTTTTTGTATTTTTTAGTAGAGACGGGGTTTCACCGGGTTAGCCAGGATGGTCTCGATCTCCTGACCTTGTGATCCGTCCGTCTCGGCCTCCCAAAGTGCTGGGATTACAGACTTGAGCCACCGCGCCCGGTCTTATTACGGCGTTTTATAGCTGTATTTAAAATAGTTTCGAGCTTATCTTCTTAAGTGTACTATGCCACTATTCCAATGTCAATTTTATATTTGACATAATATAGACTGTATTGTTTTATGAACAAACTTTAACATATTAGGTTGTATTACATTAAATATTTATTTTTGTAGGTCAAAAAAGGTCAAGGATCACCAGTTTTGTATGGCTCAAATCTAATATTTCCATGCATTTTTAAAATCCCTTTCCATTATCAGGAACCACTGCCTGATAATCATTAAGTAAAATAACTAAAGCAAGTAACATCCGTATAGTATATATCCCATATGTTATCCCCAATATCATTTTTTAACTCTCGTTAAAAGTAGTTCACCAATCGCTAAGAGTTAACTTCACACAGGGGTGCCTGGGTAGATTCGAGGTCCAGAAATATGATTGTGTATATGCTTGAGTTAAGAGTTTATGATTTTCACTAAAATAATAAAGACTGGTCTGTTTTACAGTAAATTCTGCGTTTGAATAAAACCTCAAAGGGCAATTGCTGAACAGAAATGTCCTACTTACTAATCAATGCCTTTCAAAACAAATAGAAGAAAATGCTACTGAAAATTGTCCACCAGCAATGCCTTCAATGGAGTATACGAAAAAGAAAAAAAAAAAAAAAAAACAGGCTCTTCTTGGGAAAATAGGAAGATCCATGAATTTTAATTTGAGAACCTGGTTTGTCCAGGTTTTATTTCACTCCCCTCAAAAGTGAGAATACTTTGGTCACTTCTCTCTCAAAGCAGCTGGAAGGCCTGGAGAGGACAACAGGACCTCAGAGGTAGATATGCTGGCACACTGGACCCTTGCACTGCTGAGATCCAAGAAGGCAATCACATCTGCTGAGGACAGAGGTCGCTGAAGGGCTAAGGGATGCCATAATCTGCCACTGTAGCCAGAATACCAGGTGTTTCACAAAATCTTTGGGTAGAAACTCTTGCCGTTTATACCTTTTATGAATTATATTTATATGAAACTCTATACTTGTTTAGCAATAGAAAGTAGCTCGAATTTCTAGATTTGTTCTATCCATATGTGCATTCTCAGTCCTTGAAAGCCCTGAGAAAGAAAAAAGAAAGTTTATAAATACAAATTAGACGAGGTAGTCCTTGCCCATAAAGGGTGTATATTCTACTTGGACAGAAAAGATGAATATACATGAAAGAATTACAGAATACATCTCCTTACACAATTCCCCTCTTCCCTAAGGGCATTCATTATTACAATACACTTATATAGCACCTCCTTTCCAATAGCCCAAACACCGGCTGTGGAACAAACTGTTGAATAAATACTTGTCACAATCCCCTTTTAACAAATGAGTCCATCTGGAAAAACAATTCAGGTCCTTCATTCTAATCAAGAACTCTTCTGATTTTGGGATCTACTTTAATCTTTTTATGATAGGGCAATACTTCAGAAATTAAGAAAATAAAGCTGCTAAAAAATTATATTAATGACAACTTCATTCTCATTCATTAAGCATATCATGTGCCCTTGAGGTAGTGTTTTAGATATTCTGTATACCTCTTTAGTATTTACAAAGCTATTTGCAAAGTGTTGCTCAAAAAAGACACTGAAGCAGAGCCTGAAGCAGCAACTTCCCTAGGTTACAGAAAAGTAGGGGCCTCAAGTCCATGTTCCATCTACTACACCAACGTGTCTCTCAAATGTCAATTGCTAGAGAAGCCAGAGAATGGAACGTGAGAATTGTTTGCATATCCATGAAAGCCTGACCCACCCTTCCCACCCAAAGTTTTCAGTTTCTAGAAAAAAATCTACAACAAAATTGTTTAATCTACAGGGAATTGTAAGTGCTCATTTAGAAAAGAAAAATGCACAATACACCAATCCCCCAGGATTTACCATCACTCCTCCCTCTGCCTGGGTCATATGGAACCTAGGATACCCTTTTATAATGTTTTGCTGAAGCTCAGACTGTCTTGTTTCTGGTAAAGTTGTCCTCTTCCCCTTGTCTCAGATTCTCAGAGGGCCTCTAGGCCCTGTTGCACAACCCTCTTCTCTGTGAGGCCGGTGACCATCTGCTCACCATCCTTCAAACCAAAGCCCATTCATGCACAGCCATTTGGGCCACTGGAATGTTGACACCCAGTCTTTTCCTCCTCAAACTCAATTGCAATATATTTTTAGTTGTGTGGATCATATTTTTCAACACTTGAGTCATTTTTTGTGTCTCTGCTTATTTTCCTCCTATTTCTCCATGTTGTGTAATATTCCTTTGAGTTATCTTTTCCCAAGGAACTCAAAGAACTTGATGATTCAGCCCTCCACCCACACACCGCGTGAGGCAGGAGACTCTCCCCCTTGCTTTTCTGAGGTACAAAACTGGCTCAGGTACAGCTCTATTTTTCCAGCTGTCAAGCAGCAGCTGACCAGATTTTTTTCTACGCACTAAAAATTGACACACAGCGAAGTGTGCTGTGGTGTGGGAGGGTGAATACAGGGTCTCAGAAGAGCACAAAGGCAAAAGAGAATCATGGATCTCACAGAGTAGCAAAGACCCTATGCAGACAGACAAACTTAACAATTTTCATATGTCCAGGATCCAAGCTAGCTGCTGGAAATAAATGGAATAAAGTCTAATCTCTGCCCATCAGGAAGGAAATGACACATTGAGTCAGCATTTGTTCACTCAGTGAGTCAGTAAACACTTAATAAGCAATTATTATTGTGCCAGACATTATTCTAGGCCCTAGGAGTCCATCAGTAAACAATAGAGACAAAATCCTTGAATATTACCGGATAATAGTAGATAATTATACAGCTCTGGAGTCAGGCCTCATGGGTTCAAATACTTGCTGTGTAATACTGAGAAGAGGATGTACCTCTCTGCACCTCCATTTTCTCATCTGCAAAGCAGGGATGATAAAGGTACCTACTGCATGGGGCTATTACAAGTAAAGAGCTTACGGGAATATCCAGCACCTAGCATGGGGTCCTGAATGTTAGTAATTATTACATTAGATAATTGCATTACAGAGTGATAAGTGCTTTGTTAAAAAGCAGTGAGGCACAAGGCTGTTGGAGAGTACAGAAGCCATGTACCTTGCTAGGGCAGTGGGTGGGCAAAGCTTCTCGGATGAGATGGCATTGGAGTTGCAATCATTGACTAGGACCTTAGCCACATGAAAAACAAAGGGAATGAACTCCAGGTGGAAGGAACGTTGTGTTTGAAGTTTCAAAAGCAAAAGAGAGAGCAAAACAGAGATTGCATTTCAATTCTTAGAAATGAATGCGTGTAGCTTAGTGTGTAGGTGGCGGGACGTTGGGGAGGAGCCATGAGAAGGAAGGGTAAGCAGAGACCAGAACAGGATAAGGGATTTGGATTTGATCCTGCAGCAGGGGAAGCCACTAGTTTTAAGCAGGAAAGTAATAGAGGCTGCCATGGAGAGAAATGACAAGAGGAGAGGCCAGTTAGATGGGCTGGGCAATGACCTGATCTGGAAGAGAGGAAGGCCTGAGCAAAGGTGGAAGAGAGACCATAGAGAGATATGGACAAAGAGAAGGGAAATTAGAGAGGTCTGCGTGTGGGATAAGGAGCGAGCAGGCATCAAGGAGGACTCCTGGATTTCTGGCTTGGGCCATGTGGTGGTGATACTCTCATGGAGGGAAAGCATGATAGAGAAGGACCTAATTTGGTGACTAGTGGATAGGGGAGTAGTGTTGGCAATTATTAACCCTCTCTGGCTAAATTAGATTTAATAGGCCTATGAGTCATCCAGGTGGGGAACTTCCGGAGGCTCAGACTCCAGAAGAGAGAGCCCAGCTAGAGAAATACAAGCAGAAACCATCAGCATAGAGATATATTTGAAGGCTTGGGAGTCACTGAGATGACTAAGTTCTTATCTCATTAAATCTCTGCAACTCTGGGAAGAAGCTTTTTAAAAAACAGTCAAGGGCACATAATAAAGGTTTTTTAAAAACCGCCAAGGGCATATAATTGGATTGCAGACCCAGGCTTGTCTAACCGTAAAGTCTTCGCTCGTTTCCCTTCTCCCCACGGCCTTGCAGGTGGCCTGGTGAGTGACTGCTAGAAGCAGCTGTTTCCATGTTGCAAGCTTTGGCACATGGCTAAGTTTACTCTAGCCCAGCACTGGTGTAGTTTCTAGAAATACAAACAATAGAGCATGGCTGCCACACTCAAAGCAAGGTCGGAAAGACAGAAACTTAACAGATCATTTTAATAAAATATGCTCAAGGCAGTGAAGGAGATGTGAGCAGGGCACACATTTGGGACAACTTTTGAGAATCGGGAAGGGCCTCTCAGTCTCAAAAGTCCTGATAAAATGCATATGTCAGTCCTATCAACCTCCATCAAGTCTGTATATCAGAATAGATGGTTTTCTTTTTTAATAAATTTTATTTTGTATATAAAAGGTATACAATATAAGATACATATGTATAGTAAAATTATTACTATAGTGGAACAAATTAACATATCCTTTCATTTTACATAGTTACCAATCCCCATCATGGCAAGAGCAGCTATATCTAATCCTTCAGCAAAAATCCTGAAGGCAATACACCAGTATTAACTAGTGGTCTTATGTTGTATATTAAATCTTTCAACTTGTTCATCCTACATTTGCTACTTTATATCCTTTGACCTACATCTCGCCATTTTCTCCCCATCCCCAAGCCTGGTCACCACTGTCTTAGTCTCTATCTCTATATTTTGCATGCTGTCATTTATATATGGAATCTTTAAAAAATGAAATAGGTTAGAATATGAAGTTTGATAGCAGAGAAAGGGAAGAAGAGGTTGGGCCTTTGGAGGGGGACTAGTTGGAAGGAAATACTACAGAAGGGGATTCTTGGCATAAAAGAGCCATTAAAAAAGAGATGGCAGGACCTAGGAGGGAAACAGGGCACTTACAGGATGGAGCCAGGAGGACCACTTCACTCTGAACATCAGATCCATAGCCCAGTGGATTAATGTGGCCTCCAGGAATTCTAATCTCCTCCCTCCGCTTCCTCTGAAAAATGCTTATGTGGGGTTGGGGTTGGGGGCAGTAAAGCCTAGTTATCTGGGACTTAGTCTTGTGTTGTTTCGCTAGCAAGCTCAGATGGATTAACAACTATAAACTGGTTTGTAAAAAGTAATCCTGGAGATGCTCCTGATTTGTTCAACTTAATATTCCCAAGACATTTCCTGGCACAGTAACTTCTCAATAAGTATGAGTCATCCTTCGGCTTCTCCTGAGACCACTTTTAGTTTATCTGCCAACATACTAATCCTAATACTCTGGTGGATATATCAGAAAGTCTCAAATATAAATATACAAATATTTCTAATGAAATCCTCAAAAAGTAGACATTTGAGCATGGGTGTTTTCTCTGGTCACCATCAAAGTAAAGCATTTAACCAGCTCAGTAGTAGGGTTTCTATGTGTAGGATTTCATTTGAAAGACTTTGACTAGGTCTTTTACCAACTTCCTGCATTTCCAAGCACCTTTGACTATTATGGCTACTGTAGTCAAATAGCAGAGACACATCATCTGAATTATTAAAATACTGTGGCTGAAAAGGGTGAGATAAATAATGGTAACACAGTAGGGGTAGTTGAAAACAATAGAGACCAACGAATGAGACATGTTTGTTGCCAAAACACTGGAGTGTAACAATTATTATCAATGGTGTCTTAAATGTGTGAGACCTTGCATGGCTGCATCCCCATTTTGCATTGTGGAAATAAATGAAAACCACCCAAATGAGAGCAAACAGGGTTACTTTTTCAATGTTTACTGTAGCAAGGGAGTCAGTCACCATCACTTAGCAGATGGCAGAGATTCAAAGGCAGGAAGGGCAGGGGGAAAGATTTATAGATAAAACAGGAAAGGGTTCAGGTGTGTTCTGATCAAAGCCTGTCGGCATAAGAAATAGGAGGTAGGCTAACTAAAAACAGGACATCTGACGAGATTGGTGTGGAGAGCATAGAAATCTTTTTCTGGTTGGTCCTGAGTTAGAATGTGGGGAGCATAGAAATCTTTTTCTGGTTAGTCCTGAGTTAGAAGCAAAGTTTATAATCCTGACTATTTTGGGCTGATTGCAATAGAGGTTGTGGGGCAGAGTCCAGTTGTCAGGTACAGTCTGGCCACTGACTGTTTGCATATTCAGTCTCTCAGCATTAAGATTTCAGAGATGAGGCCAGGTGTGGTGGCTCGTGCCTTTAATCCCAGTACTTTGGGAGGCCAAAGCGGGTGGATCACTTGAGGTCAAGGGTTCGAGACTGAACAGGGTCGACGTGTTCAGGTCAGGGTCAATGTGGCGAAACCCTGTCTCTACTAAATATATAAAAATTAGCTGGGTGTGGTGGCAGATGCCTGTAATCCCAGTTACTCGGGAGGCAGAGGCAAAAGAATCACTTGAACCTGGGAGGTGGAGGTTGCAATCAGCCAAGGTCACACCACTGCACTCCAGCCTGGGCAGCAGAGAGAAACTCCATCCCAAACAAACAAGCAAACAAACCAAAAAATGTTTCAGAGATGAGCTTTCCCAGAATGAATTCAGTATTTCTATCATGTGCTGGAAGCAGCACTCTAAAAGAGCAGTGATACTCAGCTGATCCTGAGTCACTGACACGTTCGTGCTGGAAGCGCATATGTCTCCAGAACATGCATTCTGAATAAGGGCAATATTGCCCCCAAGGAATGAAAATTGGTTATTGAGGGCAAAAGCATCACTCTCCCTACAAGTGAAGCACAGAATAAATATAAATATATATATATGTGTGTGTGTGTATATATATATATATGTATTCCACATAGTGCATAAATATAAATACAATAGAGTATATCTGTGCTATTAAAATTTCATGGAGGATGAGCAGGAGAAAAAAAAGTCTAAAAAATGCTTGGGTCTGTAATCCCAGCACTTTGGGAGGCCGAGGTGGGTGGATCACGAGGTCAGGAGATCGAGACCATCCTGGCTAAAATGGTGAAACCCTGTCTCTACTAAAACTATAAAAAATTAGCTGGGCATGTTGGCAGGCGCCTGTAGTCCCAGCTACTCAGGAGGCTGAGGCAGGAGAATGGTGTGAACCCGGTGGCAGAGGTTACAGTGAGCCGAGATCGGGCCGCTGCACTCCAGCCTGGGCGACAGAGGGAGACTCTGTCTCAAAAAAAATAAAAAACAAAAATGCTTGGGTCAGGGAGGTTAGTGTAGAGAATAAATTAAAAACAAAACAAACAAACAAACGAAACAAAACCAACCAAACAAACAAGCAAAAAAAAAAAAACACTGAAACGCCGGGCGCGGTGGCTCACGCCTATAATCCCAGCACTTTGGGAGGCCGAGGTGGGCGGATCACGAGGTCAGGAGATCAAGACCATCCTGGCTAACACGGTGAAACCCTGTCTCTACCAAAAATACAAAAAATTAGCCGGGTGTGGTGGTGCGCGCCTGTAGTCCCAGCTACTGGGAGGCTGAGGCAGGAGAATGGCGTGAACCCGGGAGGCAGAGCTTGCAGTGAGCCGAGATGCGCCACTGCACTCCAGCCTGGGCAACAGAGCAAGACTCCGCCAAAAAAAAGAAAAGAAAAGAAAAAAGCACTGAGAAACAGTCTGCAGAACCTAAGTAAATACTTCCACCCAAAACTGTATTTTTCAGTTGGGGAGCCAAACAGCATCTGACCGTTCCCATTGGACTGCATTTGCCTTGTAATTTCTGGCTCTCCAAACATCTTTCCAATTGGTACTGTTTTTATTTGAAAGACTACAACTATTGTCATTTCTCCTCTCAAAGCATGAGGAATCTCACTAGAATAAAGGTATTTGTATACACTGGAGCAAAAGCTACTATACGATGTCACTAGGAAGACCCAAATTCCCATGTATTTATCATTTTCCCTCTTATATTTCCTTTATAAAGAGCAACTCAAGCAGCAGAAACAAGATGCCAGTTCAAAAGAGATATGATGTGAGTAGTTAAGTCATACTCTGCCATCTTGCCAAGAAAAAGGGGAGTCCTAGATGAATAATTTTAAGCTCTATGTTTAATTCACCAAAATTACATTATAAGCTTTAGATTGCTCTCATTAAAAAAAAAAAACTGTACACTGAAAAATGGTTAAGATGATAAATGTTATGTGTATTTCACCACTAATTTTTTTAAAAAAGAAATGGATGACAGACATTTTTCACTCTAATCCAATAATAAGCATGAACTCTCATTCCTTGATTATTGTTATTCACAAATCAGCACACATAAAAATTAGGAGGCCCTCTTATATACGGTTTTCTGATTATGTGATCCACCACTCAAGAAAGAATAAGTGTTCCCTGGCTTGGCAAATTAGCTGTCTCTTTTTAGTATAGTTTGAGGCCTGCCCCCAGCCCTGTTCTGGTCCTTGCTACTGGTCCTTGCTAATTCTTTCCCTAAATCATGGCAACTACAGTGCAGCTCCACCACTCCACCCTGATCCCAATCCCTGTCTTATAAACACATGCTACTGAACGAGTGAAGGATGTGCACACTGGCAAAAGGAACAACGGCCAGTATCCACGCTGACTCCACATATGCTCTCAGAGTCTGCCATGCTGTTGGCACAACCTGGCCACTCTGTGAACTGCTAACCTATGCTGGTGCACCTATTGCCAGTGAACATACACTGACTGCCTTATGACAGGCTATTCATCTTCCTGCTAAAATGGCCAATGTTCATTGTCCAGCCCACACTAAGGAGACTGATAGTGTATCTTAAGGAGATGATAGGGCAGACAAGGCTGTTAACCGTGCAGCCAAAAACAGGTCCCCTGATTCTTTTTCCACCCAGTTTGTAAACTTGCCTTTATCTTTGGCTGATATTAATGATCATCAGATGGGATATATATATATGTGTGTGTGTATATATATATGTGTGTATATATATATGCAGATATGGGATGACTTAGGTTCTAAAAGATAATTGGGATCTATAATTGCCCTGGGAGTCACAAAATTTCTAACAAATTACTTTCTAGTGCATGACTTGTAACTCTCACCACATGTCTGGAAGAAACCAACATTCCTGAGCAAGTTCTCCAAGGCTCACACTTCCCTTGCAGAACTCCAGATAGACTTTATAGATTCACTTCCAGCTTTAGGCTTTTCTCATGGTTTGGTTATTGTCTGTATGTGTAGTGGGTGGACTGAATGCTATTGGACTAGACAAGTTAATACTACAACAATGGTGAAGAAATGAATAACAGATTATTCCTTGCTTTCACATCATTTTATGGATTTTAAGGAACTCATTTTATAGCAGAGATAAACCACTTGCTTGCAAAAACTCTGGGGTATTCACTAAAATTTCATACTCCATACTATCCCCAATCCTGAAGGCAAATCTAGACATTAAATGGACTTTAGAAAAAGATTTTAGAGAAATTGGACTTAAATTGCCAGAAGCATTACCTCTGGCCCTTATAAAAAGGCCAAATACTCCAAATAGAAAATATGGATTAACCCCTTTTGAAATAGTGTTTGGCTACCCTATGCCTACTGGCATCTCTAAAACCTTCCATTCTTAGACTGAATAGACTGTATGTGGATTTAAGTAAACAATATGATGTTATGTCTAGCTATGTACAGGCACTCACTGATATACTTGGAGCATATCACCATCAGGTAAAAAGGATGTGGCCTCTGCCAACTGACAAGCCTTGCTATCCTTTTCAACCAGGAGACTGAGAGTCCATCAACATTTTTAGAGAAAAGCACACACTGTCATTTCACTGGGAAGGCCCTTATGAGGTACAGCTGACTATCTATGCTGCCATTAAAAGAAAAACCCTCCTGAGTTCACGAAACAAGTGACCCCAAGCTAGATCCTGATCAAAACATCCAAGTCAATTGAAAGATCACCGCTACAGGTGACCGTAAAGTAAGGATTTCAAGGGCTAATTCCCAGGCCCCAGAAGCAGATGGCATTTTTTGCAACATAGACAGCTTTTCCCAAGACCAGGGATGAAGAAATTGTACTCCCACCTATTTTCTCCCCCCTTTTAAGTCTCCCTAATACTCTTCCTTAAAACAAACAAGCAAATATACAAAAATCTCTTCTTTGGTGACAAATGCTTCCCACCCCCATTTGTTGATAGCCTACTTTAAAAGCCGACTGAAAACTGTCTCCCTCTACCTATCCTCCCTCTGCTCCTCCACTACCACCTTTCTTCAAACTGTGTCTCGCTCTTATTAGCCCTCACTATTTTTCTAATAGGTCAGGCAGAGATGCAGCATCTCTTTGTACCAGTCTTCCAAACCCTGGCTACGATAACTAATCAGTCTGACTATTGATTATGTCAACATCTAGATTATGCAGAGAAAAACCCTGAACTTATTTTTGTTCCTGACAATTCAAGTGTCCAGTGGATCAAGTTTGGAGAATGAATGTATGTCAAGGTATGGCATTCACCACCTAAACAACAACAACACATTATTTTTCCTTTCAGTGAGTCAGTTGGACACAGAGGAATCTCTGTAAGAGCTCAAAGACTGTCCTTGCTCTAATAAAGTCGTTAGAAAGGAATTTTTCCCTCTGCAATATAAGCAGGGATAATGCTGGACTTTTCTTAAGTACATACCAATGAGGCATTGCAGTCAAAGCCTGTGATTTGATTCCACCCATGGCACCCTTCAGCCTTTCATGAAGGTCATAAGCAGCTCTGACACTGACTCTTATGATACAAACACTTGCCAAATCACCAGATGTTATAAAAACTTCCAAAGTCAGCCCTATGCAACTTGGGGAGACTCATTAGGCTAGCAGACACCAAAGATTACAAATAAATTGATCAAAATTCTAGACTGACTTGGCTTAATAAAATTAAGCCTTATAGCTGCCAAAACTGAACAGCCTCCTATATCAGATATTTCACAACCTTTTGCATTCCTATGGACTGACAGAATTCATGGAGGATAGACGTGAGCAGATGTCAATATGCTAGAAAACAAGGTGCAATAAACCCCAACCTGTGGTGTCACATATTCCACTCTGACCTTATTTGTGAACAATACTGGTCTTTTTTCTTGTGTGGTAACAAGGTATATGAAGGATTCCCACCTAGATGGTCCAGGCAATGTGGACTCATATATTTAACACCTCTGTCTCCAGGTACCCTACTTTAAATGCTAGCCAAATTACAAACTTGGGCTCTTTTGTTTATAAAGTGGTACCACACAAATGTACTAGATGTACTATTCAAAACTCATGTTTATATCACAATTCTAAGTTCTTTTCAATATTGAGAGCTTCTTTCCCAAGCACTGGAGTATATGAGATTAAAAAAGCAATTCTAAATCTTTCCATAGTTGTAGAATGAGAGCGCAGTATTTCTATGCAAGCATTGAAAGCACTCCAGTCAGAAGCTGATATTTAGCCATTGCTGTATTTCAGAATCCCCATGTCCTTGACGCATTGACAAACACTGGAGAAGAACACTGCTTCTATGTAAATCCTTGGGGACAAATAGAGCCTAATCTGTACCATTTAAAGACAAGACAAATACTCTTCATCAAATAAATAAGGCTAAACCATTTTATTGGATAGCACTTTTCCCAGGATTAGGAGGCTGGTTTAATGGAATGTGGGGAACAATGCTTAGACTGGTTGTTTTCTGGTTTTGAAATCCTTATGACACAGCTACCAACTTGTCATTTCTTTCCACAGCCACCACCTCAGCTTTTAATGTTGGAAACGACTAGTGAAGTTTCAGACAGGGGAAATGGAGGAGTGAAGGATATGTCATCCCAAAATATGTCAAATTGGTATATTGATTATTTCAAGTTGAAAGCATTGGGAGAATTGTAGCATCAGAAAGGGCTAGTTGACCTGTCTTTTCCTGCTTGTGGCAAGCCGTAGATTCCTCTGGAAGGAATATTTCTTGCTGGAGCAAGAAAACAGAAATATTTCTTACTGTGGGAGGAATATTCTCTTACTGGAGCAAGAAAATAGCCCTTGTCAACAGAGACTGGGGATCGGAGGCTGCAATGAACCTGAATAAATATACTGAATGAAGTAGCCCTTATCTTCCAGTAGGTTTACATCCTCCCCTCATATATCTCCTAGTGACTCCCCTAGAAATGTACTGCTCTTAGTCAGATTCCCTTTGTCCTGTGATTTCTTCTCAGATTTGTTATTCTTTGTCTAAAAAGTAAGAAAGTATCTTGCTTTGGCCACTTCAGACTTCAATCTCTCGTGAAGATCCCCATGTGCATGAAAAACCAATAACATCTGTTTGCTTTTCTCTTGTTAATCTGCCTGATATCAATCTGGTTTCTAGATTCAGCTCTATGGCTGAATCTAGAAGAGCAACATAAGAGCTACAGGGGGGTTGGACGTGATCTCTGGCTCCCCTATCCTGCCACCACATCTAGCCCGTGTTCACAATTTGGAGAACACTAAGGAGAAGACATCATTATAGCTACAGACATTTTGTGGAATCAGCCTCCACGGGTTTTTAAACACGTTCTCTACATTAAGTCATATTTTTTTCCCATAAGTCAGGGATAGAATAAGCAAATTCTTCAAATTGCAAAACCAACAGAATATCCAAAGGATACCATCCAAAGAGGAGCACAAAAGTGCCCTTACCCCTCGACTGGGTTCTAGTCTAAAAGGTAGAAAAAGCACTTCTTTATGGAGTGCTGTTAGAAGAACCCCTCATTTGGTATCACTGATAATTGGGTCAAGGAAAACACCATGACCATAGCTGAGAAACAGTTTTTAGAGTCATATTTCAACAAGAATAAATAAGCATGGTTTACATGCTTGTACAACAAACTTTGCAGAGAGGCACTTACCCAATTAATTTTCTAACACGAAGAGGTTACTGACTCTCACCCCAATTTAAGTTCTTCCCTTTCTCATTCCATCCAACAGACACTATTGCCTGGTTTGTTTGTTTGTTTGTTTGTTTGCTTTTATCTAAAGTATAAGTCTCATTGGGTTTCTTTTCTAGGTAAAGCTTCAGTGGCGGCCGGGCGCGGTGGCTCACGCCTGTAATCCCAGCACTTTGGGAGGCTGAGGCGGGCGGATCACGAGGTCAGGAGATCGAGACCATCCTGGTTAACACGGTGAAACTCCATCTCTACTGAAAATACAAAAAAAATAGCTTGGCGAGGTGGTGGGTGCCTATAGTCCCGCCTACTCAGGAGACTGAGGCAGGAGAATGATGTGAACCCGGGAGGCGGAGCTTGCAGGGAGCAGAGATCGCACCACTGCACTCCAGCCTGGGCGACAGAGCAAGACTCTGCCTGAAAAGAAAAAGAAAAGAAAAAAAAAATTCAGTGGCTCCTTGGTACATAGTGAATATTGAACTTAAGACAAGAATATGTCCATGACCAACTTTCATTTCCCAATACTTTTTTGAATACTCTATATCCTGGCAAAATGAAAGTAGTATGTATTCCCTAAAAATCTTCCAGCTTTCTTACTCAAGCCCTTATTTGTGTTATCCCTTGGGCCTGAAACTTCCTTTCATCTATCAAAATCCATAGGATGATCTAGCTAGCTAGTTGCCATCTATTAATACATATCTCTTGGTAGAAATAAATTTTGTTAAAGGTTGCTTCAACCTGGAACACAAGCAGCGTAATCTTCCCGAGTATGGTTGGTAGGGAAAAGAGAAAATAAACCAAAAACAGATGGTGAAGATAACATGGAAGATGTGAGATTTGATCTTCAGTCCAAAGGAGGTGAAATGTGGGGTTTGGCACTAAGACTGCAGGAAGTCATTCCCACACAGGTAGAGCAGCTACTTGTGATTAGGTGGAGGGCAAATGTTCACTGATCAAAGGAACAAATAAGTACCTTTGTATTGTCCTTTACTAATCCTTCAGAACTGAGGACAAGAAGTAAGTCTGTTCCTTTCCCTCCCTGTTCCCCACCACACCTCACCTCCCCACCCTCCACCCTGCCATCTCTTCACATACAAGATCCTATTTCTTTCTGTCTTCCAGTTCCAGCCCCCAAGAACACAGAGAAGGATTTGATCTTAACTTTTCTTCAGTTATCATTTCATGTTTTAATTTATTTAACCAACAGTTACTGACTACTAATATATTTCAGGCACTTTATTAGGCACTGGAGAGAATGATAGATGAGAAGACAAAGGAATAAAGGGAACATTTCCAGTCCCCATAAGGAGACAGTTTAGCAAATAATAAGTACTATATGGAGTTGCCTGGTTATGTGGCTCTTTTTCAAGTTCCCCCTCCCTCTATCCATTCTCCACCCTTCTCTTCCCTGCATTGCACAGCCTTGCAGGGTTGATCCCTGAATATACATTCTCTATTAGCCAGGCTCCTTAGCCCTCTGTCTTTATTGGGCTCAACAGATGGGAAGCACCAGCAAGATATTGAAAGGAGAGAAGAGAGAAAGACTGAGGTATTTACTCCTTAAGCTTTTTATCTGCTTTGTTGTGCTGCAATCTGGCAGTGGCTGAATCCCTTCAAGGCTACAGTTCACCCTAGGTAACCCCAACTCCAAGAGTCAGGTTCTCAAAAGGGGATATTGCCATAAACAGTGGCAGGAACAATATGATAATCAGGGCACTTGACTTCTATGGTGGTGGCTCATTTATCATGAGATACTTAAGAATGAAGTCAGTAGGTAGCATTCTAAATTATAGCTTGATTTAAATAATTAAAATAATTCTAGGTGTGATGGGCAGAAATTTGACTTAAGTTTTCACAGTAGTAATAAATGGCCTCTCACCAAGTTCTCAGACTCAAACCAGTGAATAGATCCAGAAAGCCTTGTTTGAAATGGAGGTCAGATCTTTTCAGGAGGTACTCTGAAATGCTGTCACAGTACACACCTGACATATGACTTACAGCCAAGTTTGAAAATGCCCCATGAAAAGGGACATTCTCAGACCTCCCTGGAGTTATTAAATATGAGCCCTGGGTTTGTGCCAATTTTTTTGGAGTTAAAAACATCACTGTTGTCCTGCTTTATGTTAGGTTTCCAATTGCTGCAGTAGCAAGTTACCATAAACTGAGTGGCATACAATAACATAAATCTATTAACTTACAGCTCTAGGAGTCACAGTCTGAAATAGGTCTTCCTGGGCTAAAATCAAGGCATCACCAAGGCTCTGTTCCTTCTGGAGGCTCTAGGGGAGAATCTATCTATTTGCTTTTTTGCAGCTCTTAGAGCCTTCCTACTTTTCTTTGCTCATTTATCCCCTGACCCAAGAAGGGACATTAAGGTAGGAAAGACCAAGTGAAAGACCCTGGTACTGCCCCTGCACAACAATGTGGAAAACTAAAAGTAATACTGCATCCCTAAGTGCAGAAATTAGTGCCACTATGTAAAAATCTGAAAGATGCAGAGGTGCTGTTTCCCCCATCCCATACTTAATTAACTTTCACATTTAGCTTGTGCAAAACTAGGATGGATTATGGAAAATAGCTCAGTTGTCATTTCAGATGAGTAACTTTACTGAATCAAACAACTTGGGCATCTGAGCTGTTCACCTGCAAACACTTTTTTCTTGAGTCAAATAAGTAAGAAGTATCTAAAATAATTTGCCTTCACCTGGAAGGAACAGCAGTGTATTTTCACCATCTTATTCCAGGGCTGTGACAACTCTTGCTTTCTGTCATATTAAAATCTCCAAAGACCTTGATCATCTTGCCATCCCACAGACCCATATTAGTCCACTACATTGATGACTATGCTACATGGACCTGAGGAACAAGAAGTAGAAAGTTCCTTACATTCTTTAGTAAGATAAATGTGGACAGAGGGTAGAGAATAAAATCCATGGAAAATTTGCGAAGTTTCAACAGCTTCAGTGGTCCAGAACATGTCAAGGTATCCTTTCTAATGTGAAAGACAAGTCACTACACCTTGTACATCCACCATGAAGAGGAGCACTATATGTCAGAACTCTTTGTATTTTGGAGACACCATATACTATGTTTGGCTATACTTCTCCAATCATTTACTCAGCAACTTATGAGGCTGTCTGTTTTGAATGGATCCTGGAGCAAAAAAAGGGCTCTGCATGTTTAAGCTACAGTGCAAGTTGTACTTGGATCTTATGACCTAACAAGCACAATACTTATTTAAAATGTATGTGGCAGCCGGAGATACTGTATGAAACCTCTGGCAAGCCCCAGTGGGAGAATCACAGAAGATATATGAGTCTTAGAGCAAAATCATATACTCTTTGCCAATTTATTAGTTACCTATTGTTGCATAATAAATTACTTCCAAAACTTTAGGGGCCATCTTGGAGGCTGCCTACAATGACCAATGACAATTCACTACTTAAAAAGCAGCAACTCTCTTGCTACTGGGCTCCTGTAGAGACTGCATGATCATGGATCTAGTATATTCATTCATTCACTAGGACTGCTGTAACAAAGTACCGCAAACTGGGTGGCTTAAACAACAGAAATTTATTATCTCTCAGTTCTAGGAGCTATAAATTCAAAATTGATAGATCACAGGATTGGTTCCTTTTGAGGACTATGAGACAAAGAAAGATCCACTGTGATATGGTTTGGCTGTGTCCTCACCCAAATCTCATCTTGAATTGTAGCTCCCATAATTCCCACATGTTGTGGGAGTGACCCAGTGGGAGGTAATTGAATCATGGGGGACAGGTCTTTCCCATGTTGTTCTCATGATGGTGAATAAGTCTCACGAGATCTGATGGTTTTATAAAGGGGAGCTCCCCTACACAAGCTCTCTTGCCTGCTGCCACGTAAGGCATGACTTTGCCCCTCATTTGCCTTCAGCCACGATTGTGAGGCCTCCCCAGACATGTGGAACTGTGAGTCAATTAAGCCTCTTTCCTTTATAAATTACCCAGTCTTGGGTATGTCTTTATTAGCAGTGTTGAGAACAGACTAATACAGTAAACTGGTACCAGGAGTGGGGTGCTACTGTAAAGATACCCAAAAATGTGGAAGAGACTTTGGAACCAGGTAACACGCAAAGGTTGGAACAGTTTGAAGGGCTCAGAAGAAGACAGGAAGATGTGGGAAAGTTTGGAACTTCCTAGAAACTTGTCAGATGGCTTTGGCCAAAATGCTGATAGTGATATGGACAATAAAGTCCAGGTTGAGGTGGCCTCATGCAGGTGAGGAACTTGTTAAGAACTGGAGCAGTGGTGACTCTTGCTATGTTTTAGCAAAGAGACTGGTGGCATTTTGCCTCTGCCCTAGAGATTTGTGGAACTTTGAACTAGAGAGAGATTATTTAGGGTACCTGGCAAAAATTTCTAAGCAGCAAAGCATTCAAGAGGTGACTTGGGTACTGTTAAAAGCATTCAGTTTTATGCATTCACAAAGAAATGGTGTGGAATTGGAACTTACATTTAAAAGGGAAGCAGAGCATAAAAGTTTAGAAAATTTGCAGCCTGATGATGCAATTGAAATGAAAACCCCATTTTCTGAGGAGAAATTCAAGCTGCCTGCAGAAACGAGGAGCCAAATGCTAATCGCTAAAACAATGGGGAAAATGTCTTCATGGCAAGTCAGAGGTCTTTATGCAGCCCCTCACATCATAAGCCAGGAGGCCTAGGAGACAAAAACGGTTTCATGGGCTAGGCCCAGGGCCTTGCTGCTTTGTGCAGCCTTGGGACTTGGTGCCCTGTGTCCCAGCTGTGGCTAAAAGGGACCAATGTAGAGCTCAAGCCATTGCTTCAGAGAAGCAAGCCCCATGCCTTGGCAGCTTACATGTGGTGTTGGGCAAGTGGGTGCACAGAAGTCAAGAATTGAGGTTTGGGGACCTATGCCTAGATTTCAGAGGATGAATGTAAACTCCCAGATGCCCAGGCAGAGGTGTACTGTAGGAGCAGAACCATCACAGAGAACCTCTACTAGGGCAGTGCAGAAGGGAAATGTGGGATATGAGCCCCTACACAGAGTCCCCTCTGGGGCACTGCCTAGTGGAGCTGTGAGAAGAGGGCCACCGTCCTCCAGACGCAAAACCACAGGGGCAGAGCTGCCCAAGCCAATGGGAACCCACCTCTTGCATCAGCATGACTTGGATGTGAGACATGGAGTCAAAGGAGATCATTTTGGAGCTTTAAGATTTGACTGCCTCGCTGAATTTTGGATTTGCATGGCACCTGTAGCCCCTTCATTTTGACCAGTTTCTCCCATTTGGAATGGTTGTATTTACCCAGTGCCTATAACCCCATTATATCTAGGAAGTAACTAACTTGCTTTTGATTTTACAGAGTCATAGGCGGAAGGAACTTGCCTTGTCTCAGATGAAACTTTGGACTGTGGACTTTTGAGTCAATTCTGAAATGAGTTAAGACTTGGGGGACTGTTAGCATGGCATGATTGGTTTTCAAATGTGAGGACATGAGATTTGGGAGGGACCGGAGTGGAATGATATGGTTTGGTGGTGTCCTCACCCACATCTGATCTTGAATTGTAGCTCCCATGATTCCCATGTATTGTGGGAGGGACCTAGTAGGAGGTAAATGAATCATGAGGGTAGGTCTTTCCTGTGCTGTTCTTGTGATAGTGAATAAGTCTCATAAGATCTGGTGATTTTACAAAGGGGAGTTCCCCTACACAAGCTCTCTTGCCTGCCATCATGTAAGACATGACTTTGCTCCTCACTTGCCTTCAGCCATGATTGTGACTCCCCAGCATGTGGAAGTGTGAGTCAATTAACTCTTTCTTTTATAAATTACCCAGTCTCAGGTATATCTTTATTAGCAGCATGAGAACAGATGAATACATACTGCAAGCTTCTCCTTGGCTTGTAGCTGCCATGTTTTCCTGTGTTTCTTCACATCATCTTCACTCTGTCTCTCTCTGTATCCAAATCTGTCCTTTTTATAAGATTATCAGTCATATTGGATTGGGGCCCACCCTAGTGACTTCATTTTAAATTGATTAACTCTGTAAAGACCCTATATTCAAATAATGTCACACTCTGAAGTCCTGAAGGTTAGGATTCTAATATATCTTCTGGGGAGACACAATTCAATCCATAACACCATAACACCAAGTAACTGCACAACCTAGCTACCCTGATGAACTGAGTGTCGCCTAACATACCACATGATAAAATTGGGCATTTGCAGGAACATTCTATTATTAAGTGAAAATTGTATCTACATGATAAAGGAGATAAGCCCACCAGGTCCACAAGACACAAGAAACTCAGACTAGCAGAAAACTTAGACTCTATGATGCCTTCTCCCACTGCCTCAATGTCTCTCAGTGCACACCTATAGCTTCACAAGGAGGTTCCTATAACCAGGCAACAGATGAGGGAAAGGAGTCAACGTTACACAAAGTAAGCTGGCACTAGCAATAAGTAGATGGCTGCTGCATCAGAGTCCCTCCCAGGGATGTCCTGAAGCACAGCAGAAGGGGAAATCTTACTAACAAAGAGAATTCTGGGCAGAACATCTGCTTTTCTATTTTGCAAGGAAAAAGAGATGGCCTGATGTAAGATCTACACTGACTCATCAGTGGTGGCTAATGTGTTGGCCAGCTGCTACCTTAAGGATTTGGAAAAAACAAGATTGAAAGACTGGTGACACAGAGGTCAAGGTGGGGGAGGCATGTGAAAGAGTCTCTTGAAATGGGCACAGGGTGTGAAGATATTTGCGTCTCATGGAGTGCCCTCCAGAGAACAAATTGACCTGTCCCGTAGATGTCAGCCAGCCTCCTGTTAGCTTCCTTGGAGCTTGCTGAATGTACAGTGAGTGCCATGGTGCTGGCATGGAGGTGAAGCACAGGCTCAACTCTCTGGACTTCCTTCACCGAGGCTGATGTGGCTACCACCAATGCTGAGTGAGCAAAATGCTGAGAGCAAAGGGCAGCACTGAGGCCCCTGTGGCACCATTCCCCGTAGTCCGTGTTAGATGGCCTCTCTTCACAGCATCAGCTCACAGGTCCAGTAACACCATTGACTCACCTTCGTCAGCAGTTGGAAGAGGGAGGAGGAGAGTCAGTTTCAGCCTCTGGAGTTGGGGGTGAGTGAGGATACTGATGTATCACAAGCAACTAGTGGGCAAGGGGAAAACATGACTGAGTTCAAAAGCAATGTCTGGATTGGAAATAAAAGATGGAAAATTGAATTAATTCATAATCATGTGGTAATGCCCCATAGGACTCTGCATTCTTAATCTTTTCCCTCTACTGATAGAGAGGCTTTGCTTTTCAGCTGCAGTGGACAAGCTGAAAAGGCCTGATCCTCTTATCTGCAAGAGTGGAAGTAATCAATGGCGGGGGGGGGGGGGGGGGGGCACTAAAGGCAAATGTTGACCTGTGCATTTTATCGTGAAAGTGCCAAGGGTCCAGACCTCACCTCTCT
This sequence comes from Rhinopithecus roxellana, assembly GCF_007565055.1. Classification (NCBI taxonomy): domain Eukaryota; kingdom Metazoa; phylum Chordata; class Mammalia; order Primates; family Cercopithecidae; genus Rhinopithecus; species Rhinopithecus roxellana. Next base: position 102,639,551 of record NC_044562.1, read on the forward strand.
TGTCCCACTTTATCTCCAGTACCTGGAAGAGAGGCTGGCACATTGTAACCTCTCAAACATCTGTGGATGAGTGGAATAAATGGGAGGATGTAGGAATGAATGAACGAATGAATAACCCTTCAGGGAATAATAACAGGGAGCTGGGGGAGGGAGAAGACATACCTGATCTTTTACTCTTCTCCAAAACCCTTGAAAAGACTGAACGATGAGAGGCCGCATAGAATAGCCATTAAGACCTTGAACTCCTAATTTAGGATCTACAACTTCCTAGCTGAATAGCTTGGCCAAGTTATTTATTCTCTGTGCACAGGCTTCCTTCCTGTAAAACAAACACAGTAAATGCTTAGAGCAGCACCTGGGAAAAAGTCAAGTTCCACATAAGTGTTACTGTCATTATTTTTGGCATCTTGATGAGTGTGTAAGCCTGCAAGACAATCGGGAAATTCTCTGGGGAGGGTGAATCCAGATACTCAGCTTCCAAGGGCCATTCATGAGGGAACAATCACCTTTTTTCTTTGCCTTTCATACAGCTTTAGACACCTCACTGCCTCCTAACATAACTTTCACTGGCAAGAGACGGAGGCCTGGGATTTAGTTTCAGTTGCCAGCGGCGAGCTCTGTGAGTTTACCAAAGCCCCCTGCCCTCTCTGGGCCTCGGTCCCTCGCCTGTCCACGCGAGGTTGGAGGAGCTGAACGCCGACGTCCTTTTCAGCTAAGAGGGAACAGGGTCCCCGCGTCGCCGACCCAGGGTCTGCGCATCTGAGGCCGCGCGCCCTTTCCCCTCCCCCACGGCTCCTCTGGGCCCCCACCCAGCGCCCCGGCTGCCGCCCAGCGCCCCGCACCGCCCTCAAGGGGCCCTCGCGGGCTCCCCCCGGCCGGGATGCCCGTGCCCCGCGCCCCGCGCGCCTGCTCCCGCGCCGCCTGTCCAGCAGCCTACGCGAGGCGCCTTTATACCCTGCGGGCTGGGCGCTCACTAATGTTTAACTCGGGGCCGAAACTTGCCAGCGGCGAGTGACTCCACCGCCCGGAGCAGCGGAGCAGGACGCGCCTCTCCGCCGCCCGCTGTGACTTCTGCCTGCGCTCCTTCACTGAACGCACACTTCCGAGGAGACGCCGACCATGAAGGTGAGTTCCGTGCCATGCACTTCCCCAGCCCACGGGGCGAGCTGTGGGGATCCCTTCGCCAAACTCCCCAAATGGCCCCAAAGCTGGCGAAACCGGAGCAGGGACTTCCCTTAGGCGGAAGCCCCAAGACTACCCTCTGACAGGTGAAGGGACGCCCCAGAGCTCTCTCTTAGCTCTCGGACTCTGGTTTCTGCTAGGACCCCGGCGTCGAGCTTTAAATGTCCCGGAAAGCCACCCACAGATCGCACGCCTGAACTCGGCCAGGGGTAGAGAAACCAACACTAATGTGCTCTGAAGGCACAAGTTCAAGGGCACCCGCCTTAGAGAACTCCGACTGGCGCACTCCAGACGCCACCCCCACCCCCAGTCCACGGTGTCCCTCTTCTAACGCACTCCCACCTGCAAATCCTGCTGCCTCTGGAGCAGCTCCGACCCTCCTACGGAAACTGGGGCCACACGCTTCCCTCTAATTGGACTTGATCTGCCCGGCTTGCAGACAACGTGGAAGGTTCTCCTGGGACTGCTGGGTGCTGCTGCGCTTGTCACCGTCATCACCGTGCCCGTGGTTCTGCTGAACAAAGGCAGTAAGTTTGAAACATTTGAAAAAGATAGGACAGTTGGAGCTCAGGTCAGCCTCCGTCTTACCACGCGAAGGGAAACGAGGGATTTTGCGGGAGGTTGGACCAGTGCCCTGAGATGTAGCTGAGAAGGCTTCGCAGGCGTTGTTGCTGCTTGCAGAGCGGCAGCTGGATTCACTTCGCGGGGTCTTCAGTGTTTAGGCTGCAACTCTTGCCGCTTTCACGTCTTGTTATGTGTGATAAATGCATGCTTCCTGAAATTAGGGAGAGTCGGGATTTTAAAAATTTCAATTTTAAATTTACTTTGTAAAGTTTTAGATTTACGTATAATTTTTAAGAAAAGTTTTTGGGTGTGATCTGCAAAGGAAAAAAGGCAATGTTCAAAGAACCCAAAGACAGCAGTAAGGATATCTGAAGTGGATAGGAAAAATGAGAAAGCAAGCCCCAAAATACAGTTTAGAGAAAAGTCGTTGCACGAGGAACCCAGATTGTTTTCCCTCAAGGGTGGTGAGAATTGAGTTGGAGGGTGGGGAGACAGGGAAGTAATTATTTGACCAATTTAGTAGTATTGCAGAGCTAAATCATAAAGCTGGTATACATGATAATATTTCAGAAGGGGCTGGAATCAGTGATGTTTTGGTGGATTCTTTTACTTAAAGACTTTCATATCTTTTTAGCTTGCCTAAATGTATAACACTCAGATAATGGAATACTCACTGTAGGATGCAAGCAAGTGAGAATTACTAGTTTCAGTCTCCCCTGGCATTACTTTCCTTTTAAACACTTGCTTCATTTCAGGATTACACACAACAAATTAACCAGTTAAAGGATTCTCTCTGGATGGTTTAGTCAACTGAGGAATGTAGAGTCTGTGCTTGCATACTCAAGGAATCTTATCTAGATTTCAGGATGACAGTTCAGAATTAGTTTGTGGAGCTATGAAAACCATGCTTGCTGTGCAATTCAAGGCCAGGGCAAAGGTGCCAAAGGTTAAATAACTGAATGGGTTGACCTTCTGCTAGTGAAATTTGAAGAAACCAGTGACTGCTACTATTTTATACCATTAAATGACAGTCCACTTAAGCTTGACTCTTTTTTGTGGACTGTTAGAATATAACTATTTTCATAAAGCAACATTTTGTATAAACCATACATGCAAAGCCTCGTGGGAGAAGAATGTGCTAGTCGTACAATCGATAAATATAGGGCTTACAGGCTTACACTATGTTCCAGGCACTGTGTTAGTTGGCTGCAGATACAAAGATTAAATTTTGTAAATATAAATATAAAGGCCCCGACCTCAAGAACTGTATAAGCTGGTGGGAATATGCAAACAGATACTACTTGTTTTACATATATATGTGTGTATGTATATGTGTGGATACACACATATATATAAATAGAAATAATCTGCATAGCCTGTTTGTCTCCAAAACATAACTGAGGCATCACAGCATTGCTGGAAGTTTGGGTAAAACTGTAATTATCAGAACTTCTGTTAAAGCAAGTTGAAAGGAATACTGTATTTTGATAAGCCACTTGAGACGGCCAGTGAAATGCCCTAGGGATCTGAGGCTTGCTGTAGTTAACTCTGAGGATTTTGTTTTGCTAGGTAGGGTATACAGGCTGGGGAGAGCTGTTTTGCCATTTCTGCTAAACAGCACCTGCTGTCTTCTCCAAATGAAATTTGAACACATTTCAAGAATGGTCTCTTGAGGGGGACTTCCTGAGAGACTCACTTGTTTCCATATAACTACTCTTATGATTCAAAAGGATAACTTAGAGGTGCTTGAGCAAACTGCTCTGGAGGTCAGAAGGAACACTTCTGGGAAAGTCTCCGCCTCCCGGGTTCCTGCCTCAGTCTCCCGAGTAGCTGGGACTACAGGCACGCACCACCATGCTCGGCTTATTTTTTGTATTTTAGTAGAGATGGGGTTTTACCATATTGGCCAGGATGGTCTCTATCTCCTGACCTCATGATCTGTCCACCTCGGCCTCCCAAAGTGCTGGGATTACAGGTGTGAGCCACTGCTCCCAGCCGAGAGACTTCTTATAAGAGGTTTCTTTTGTGGAGAAGCTTGAATAGTTAACATCAGTTTCTGGAGATAAGATATTCCAGAAAATGTGAATGTCTTGTGTTTCAACACAGAGACATGAGATCACGTCCCGTGTTAGGGATTATGAAAGGATCCAGAGCCCCAGAGGAGAGTGAGAAACAGGCAAGAGTTTGATTCTAAGCTGGAGATGATGCAGTGAATGAGGTTTTGAGCACGCCTGAACTGTTGGCCATGACAGTGGGAAGGTGAGTTGCAATGGAGCAACACTGGAGGGGGAAGTGAGGGAAATGGCCCAGGGTACTTACAGTACAGGTCAGAATATGGAGGCTCCAGAGCTACTCAGAAATGTGAATGACTGGACTTCAGTAACTGGTTAAACAGAGGGAGGTGAAGGAGAGGGTAGCTAAGGATATCTCTTGGACAGCCAGGTGGAGATGTTGTTTCATGGTGGCTTTATTTATTTACCACTCTAGTTATTTCTTGTCTGTATTTCTTAATTTGTATGTCTGTGTGTTTAAGGAAAAAAGGGAAGTCATGTTGTTAACACTTCTGCCTTATCATAGGAATAAAGATAAAAGCTCAAGAATGCAGCATTTTCACTAAATCAGCAATACCTTTCCTGGGCTGTGCCACAATAAAGGTCAGCATTCCTTACAAAAAAGTCAAAGTCATCACCCAAGAAATGCCCTCTATGTTGTCAATCAAGCTTTCAAGTAAACAAATACAGAGAAGGAAGAAAGGAAGGAAGTAGGGAGAAAGGAAATATGAAGGGAAAGGAAAGGAAGAAGGAAAGGAATTTGATAGAAAAACAAAGCAAATACCTAAATTACGGGAAAGCTAAAGAATTAAACAGCCAAAAGGAAGGAGGAAGCAAACCCAAGTTCATCTCCTAAGAGGTTGATTTAAGAGGTCAAGTATTTCCATATGAAATGCATACTTTAGCAAAACTAGACACACCCAGAACAGGAGGGGGCCTAGTGAGTGGGGAGCCAGAAAGAGAGAGTGAGAGAAAGAGAGAGAGACAGAGAGAGAGAGAGGCTTAATACTGGACTATTGCCATATATTTAAGAATAAAAACTCCTTGAATTCAGATTATTCATTTCACCAAGCACAATTAAAAGTTCACTCTCTTCTGTGTATATAATAAATGATTATATGTTTTAAAATTTTTTCAATCATCCTACTATAGGAGGATATTGCATATGTAAGCATTCAGTTTCTTCAAGAATCAGTGAGAAATATATAAAAATACTTGTATGGAATTGTAGAACTCTTCATGGCTTAGGGGTAATAAAATTCTCACGCAGCATTTATGATTTCTTTATTTTTTCTTTTACATTATATTATATGCTGAAATTGGAAATATTTGGTTATCTGTCAAATAGTTTTATTATTATTGAATTTTATTATGGAATAGAATTATATCTCTTCTTTTGCTCTTTTCACTGCTTTAAGTAGTAAATTTCCTCTACACCTTCTTTCGGTGGAAAGGAACTTTGACTGCTCACCTATCAGTATCCATCAGTAATAAGAGAAAACCCAAATGTGAAGGAGACAGGAATAATCAGAGAGAAAAGATAGCATCTATGAGGTTTGCCTGAGGAAGTCCAGGATCTCTTCCAGGTTTAAAAGCACAGAAATGAGCCTGAATGAAAGCTTTGTACATTTCAGGGGACAATTTCTGAACAGTATGCTCTGTAAAAACTGGAGCTGACTCCAGCTTGCTCAGTTAACTATTGTCAACCTTTGCGGAATGCTCATGAGGTCAGCAAGTTAGTCTTTTTCAGGCCAGTTATTTTGGCTTTTGCTTCTCTAGCCATAACATATGCCTTAAGTTTCTCTATCTTAGAAATCTCTGCCTCTGTTCTCAAAGGGGATCAGAAAGAGAGAGAAAATGAAGACTATCCAGTTGATGGTCAGAGAAAGATAATATAAAAAGAGTGGAGATGGATCATGTCTTTCAAATTTTATGACTGAAGAAAGTACTGAGGCCCATGGAGAACATGGCTGTAAATAACATGCAGGAGTGCCTTACTTGAGGAAGAGAAGGCAAGCAAGCATACAATAATAGCGAATATGCATTTACTTTTACTAAGTGTTAAATTTGGGGCTGAGGGCTTTCAATGTATTTTTCATTTAACTCGAAGAACAACTCTTTGAATGAGAGGTACTATTACCCTCTCCATTCCTACAGAAGATTTATAAAAACTTCCAGGGGATACTTTAGTTATTTATAATTGCGTAATGAATCGCCTCAGAACTTAAAACAATAAATATTTGTTATCTCATAGTTTCTGTGTGTAAGGAATTTTGGAGTGGCTTAGTTGGGTGGTTTTGCCTCAGGGTCTCTCATGAGGTTATAATCAAGATGTTATCTGAAAGCCTGACTGGAGCTGAAGGGTCCCCTTCCAAGTTCACTCATGTGACTGTTAGCTAGAGGCTTCAGTTTCCTAGTGTATGGGCCCCAGTTCCCCACCATGTGGGAATTATATTATAATTTCATGACTTCTAATCTCTGTGTGCTAAACGTTCTAAAGAAGAGCCTACTGCTGATGCCTTCATTCCTATATAAAGCTGTATACAGGCAATGACTGACATCTCAAGCTTTTGAATGGTTCTGTTTAGTAGTATTAGTAGTAATAATAGGTCCAGATTTACTTACTTGCATGAAATTATACTTAGGATAATATGGTAGCTACTTTCCCTTAGAATGAAGGATCCAAGAGAGGAACTAAGCAGGAAACTGAGCTGCCTTTTATGACCTAGCGTCAGAAGTGGCAGGTATACCATTCCTTCTGCTGTGTACTATTGGTCACACAGACCAACCCTGATACAATGTGGGAGGGCACTATACAAGTGCATAAATACCAGGAGGTGGAGATCATTGGGAACCATGATGGAGGCTGGCTCCAATGACTATCAAAGAAGTTAAGGAACTTGTTTAAAGTTCCACAAAGTTGGGATTCATACTCAGGCAATGTGACTTTACAGCTGACACTCAGTACTGTTCAACTGCATATCATTCTGTCATCTTGTAATCAAGTATAAAATCAACTTGGCCATATTGGCATAATTGTTATAACTTCTCATTTGCATAGCTATATTATCATTTCATGGCTTCTAATCTGTGGGGAAAAGAAAGATCAGACTGTTACTGTGTCTATATAGAAAGAAGGAGACATAAGAGACTCCATTTTGTTCTGTATTTGAGATGCTGTTAATCTGTGACCCTACCCCCAACCTTGGCCTTGCAAGAGACATGTGCTGTGGTGACTCGAGGTTTAACGGATTTTGGGCTGTGCAGGGTGTGCTTTGTTAAACAAGTGCCCGAAGGCAGTATGCTTGTGAAAAGTCATCACCATTCTCTTAATCTCAAGTACCCAGGGACACGTACACTGCCAAAGGTCACAGGGACCTCTGCCTAGGAAAGCTAGGTATTGTCCAAGGTTTCTCCCCATGTGATAGTCTGAAATATGCCCTCGTGGGAAGGGAAAGACTTGATGGTCCCCCAGCCTGACACCCGTGAAGGGTCTGTGCTGAGGAGGACTAGTGTAAGAGGAAAGAAGCCTCTTGGCAGTTGAGATAGAGAAAAGAATCTGTCTCCTGCCCGTCCCTGGGCAATGGAACATCTCCGTGTAAAACCTGATTGTATGTTCTATTTACTGAGAAAGGAGAAAAACTGCCTTAGGGCGAAAGGTGGGACTTGCTAGGGCAATGCTGCTCTTTATGCGCTAAAAAGGTTTATGGAGATGTTTACATATGCATATCAAGGCACAGCACTTTTCCTTAAACTTATGTCACAGAGATCTTTATTCATATGTCTTACTGCTGACCTTCTCCCTACAATGATCCTATTATCCTGCCACCTCCCTTTTTCTTTGATGGTAAAAATAATGATCAATAAATACTGAGGGAACTCAGAGACCAGAGACTGGTGCCAGCGTGGGTCCGCTGTATGTTGAGCGCCGGTCCCCTGGGCCCACTTTTTCTTTCTCTATACTTTGTCTCTCTGTCTCATTTCTTTTCTCAAGTCTCTTGTTCCACCTAACGAGAAACGCCCACAGGTGTGGAGGGGCAGGCCACCCCTTCATAATCTCTGTGTGTTCAGTATCCTGAGGAAGAGCCTACTCTGCTATCTTCATTCTCATATAAAGCTGTATGTATATAGGCAATGACTGACAACTCAAGCTTTTGAATGGTTTTGATTCTTAGTATTAGTAGTAATAATAGATTCAGATTTACTTGCACTAAATTACACTTGCACTAAATTACACTTGCTTTGCTTCTGATGTAAGTTAAATTATTTCATTTGATCTTCACAGAGAAGTTCATGTTAGAGAGATATATTAATATCTTGACTTTTTACATGTGAAAGTTTAGGGGTTTGCAAGTAAGTACTGGATCTTGGGAATGCAAACTTTTTGGCTACCAACCTTCCCTGAGCCTGCTGGTTCCCCTGAATGGCTAATTTATAGAAATGCCTTGGTGAGAGTTTTTTGGAGTTAATGTTTAATCATTACTTTATGGTTGGATGCTAATCCTTTCATTGCTGTAAATCAATATCTTGTAAATATTTTTACCTTTAGTCTTCACAGCTCCATTACGACCTCCAAAAGAGGGTGTGCCTCTCAATTTGAGAGTAACCTAAAACCATGAAATTAGAACTTCTGAGTAAACTGTTTTATTATTTGCCAAACATTGTATTGTTTTATATTGTTCCTCAAAATTGTAACTTCCTAGGAAGCTTTTAAAATTTTGAAGATAAGCTATGTGCTTTCTTTAACTGGGGGCATTAATGTGCACATTTCTTAATTATTTGGTTCAGTGAGGAAGCAAGTAGACCTATGAGTTCAGGTCACATAATTCAGCATCTAAGGCCCTAGAAGAGGAGGTAATGTAAGACAGAGCCAAAGCCACCAGATATTTTACTCATGGCACTCAGGAGCCATGGTGGCTCAGGATACATAATTGAGGTAGAGGGAGTAGGACAGGTGAGTATCAAGCAGGTCTTATCATCCACCCTTTCCCTGACTTCTTAAAACTGGGGACCCCAAAACTGAGCTTAGTGGCCCCTGGGGCCCTAATGCCATTTCTGTGGAACCCTCTTTTCTTGTTTTCCTCAGTTGTTCTAAAGCCCACCCTGCTCAAACTCATCTCCATAAGTGTCATGGATGACTCTTATTTCTCTATTATATTCTTACACTATTTGATTACAGGCATAAACCTCTTTTAGTATGAGATTTAAAACCTCTTCAGGGCCAAGGTCCTACAGTGGCCAGAGACAATATTTTTCAATTCAAAAACATATATGAAATGTTTACTTCATGTCAAGTGTTACTGAAGGTATGGGAGTAGGGGGATATGGCTATTGAAGGTTTACTGCATGTCAAGTGTTACTGAAGATATGGGGGATATGGCCTGCTATGATTGCATATTTGTCTCTTCCAAATGTCATGTTGAAATTTGATCGCCAGTGTTGGAGGTGAGGCCTAATGAGAGGTATTTGCATAATGGGATCAGAGCCCTATCACAGGGGTGAGTTCTTGTTCTATTAGTTTCCATAACAGCTGGTTATTAAAAATAGCCTGGCACCTCCCTCTTTCTTGCTTTCTTTCTCACCAAGTGATCTCAGCACATGCCAGCCTCCCCTTTAACTTCTGTTATGAGTAGAAGCAGCCTGAGACCATCATCAGATGCAAATACCCAATCTTGAACTTTCCAGCCACCAGAATCATGATCCAAATAATCCTTTCCAAAAAAATAAACTACTAGCTTCAGATATTCCTTTATAGCAACACAAAATGAGCTAAGATCTGGCCCCAAGCAGTATAGATAATGTCCCTGTTCCACTGGACCTTTACAATCTACAAAGTAGGCAAATTATAGGCGAGTGCAAAAATAATTTCAGATGGTAACAAATGCTATGACAAAAATAAAGTGGGATAGAGAGGACTGACAGACACAGAAAGGAGTTTCTCTCTTATTCCAAGCATGATTTTGAGCTCCTGGAGGACTTCAACATGAGTGTGATATGATCTTTTCACATTTCAAGAATATGCTCTGACTCTTGTGTGGACAGTAGTTTGGGGTTGGTGTGGTTTGTCCAGGTGATCGATGATGGTGGCTTGGACAAGGACGGTAGCATTGCAGGTGAAATTAAGTTGTTGTTGTTGTTTTTTTTTTAAAGAAATGCAGGATGTATTTTCGAGTAAGACAATGGGCAGGCATGTGAAGAGTGAGGGAAGGAGAGAAGGTAAGGATGGCTCCTCCGACAGCTGGCTAGATAGCTTAATGAAGAATTTCTCTTGCCTCCTGGCTGTTTCCTTTTTGTAAGAGCTTGTCTGCAGAGGTTCCTCTAGTTTAACTCCCCTTTCCTATGGGATCAGCCTTCCCCCTTCAAGGATGTGCTCAGGAACACCTCCTACTTCATATTTACCCAGCACAGACTTGTTGACAGAAGGTAATTCTCCAACTTGGCAAATATTTATTGAGGATTTTCTACATGCCAGGTACTTTGTGGGTCGTTAGGAATAGAAAGACAATAGATATGGCCTTTGTCCTCAAATTATTGACAGCATTAAAGGATGCATAAACATTAACTATAATCAAAAGAGCTAAGTGCCCTTCTAGTAAATGATCAAAGTGCTATGGAAGCACTAGTGACCAAATGATAAATGCTGCCCCGGGAAGTTTCTACATAACCAACCGAGCATAAAGCGTTAATAATTAGTGGGTCTTAATACAATCCTTCCTATCCTTCAGCCACCAAACTGGCTCTGAGGCATGCAGTGCACCTCCATGTCGGTCCTCACTGACTTACAGTCCCCTGATGCTGTAAGAGGATTGTATCAGGATGTTTTGGGCTTCAAGGAACCCAATACCTGGCCAAAAATTATTTGAATGATAGTATTTTATTATTGTGTTGTCATTAGCATCTTTTATAATTGGAAGTGCAGAAGTAAAGTGGTTCTTGAGTTTGTTAATGTAATGGCCTGAACACATCAAGAACACGGGGCCTTTCCACCTTTCAGCTCTGCCATCCTTGGAGTTTTGTCTTTTGACCTCCAGTATGTCATCATCTCATGGTGGAGCATGGCTTCTGCAGCTCAGCCCAGCACTTGCTCATACAGCTCTTTCACAGGGCAGAAGAGGATGCTCTTCCTCATTCATGTTCTGCTGTATCGGGGAGGAAAACCATTTCCATAAGTCCTCTGACCGGACACAAACTTTCAGATCTTATTGGCTACATTTGTGTCACTTGTCCATATCTAAACCAATCACTGGCAAGGAGAAAGAATTGCCGTGATTGAATTAGACTAATCAAGACTCACCTTTCTAGGGCTGGAGAGTATCTTCCTTTGCTAGCACATGGAAGGAGAAGGGCAAATACCGAAGTTGAATTGAAAATTCTGAAAGACAGAAATTGGGGGGACGGCCTATGTAGGCGTATCGTGTATTTGGTTATTGCTCTCTTTTCATTACATTAGAAAGATTTAATTTTTCAACAAAAGAGGACAGACATCAAGCCAGCTCTGATCTCCAAAAATCTGGAGCGGCAATTCTCTCCTTTCCTTCTCCTCACTTTCTTTCCTAACTGGGTTTATTGCAAACCAGTGTGCTTTGTTGCTGCCTTTCTGATCTCAAGGACATTTTGACCTCAGTCCTTTCTTTCTCTTGGCATCCTAAGTGATCAAGAGGAGGAAATAATTGAATTGCAATATTAAAATATAAATCTGAGACAATAGAGCGGGTCAGAAACATCTGAGGGGAATTACTCACAATTTACCCCTAGAAAATCCACATAAACTATCATATTTAATCCAGTTCATAATAGCAGAAAGTGGCAGAAATAGTCAACATAAAATAAGATGGGCAAAGTTTTTAAAAAATGCTAAAACTTAGATCTGCAAAAGTTAACCCAAGAAAGTAGGACTTAAAATATTTAATAACCATAAAAATAAAATAAATAAATGAATAACAGAAGCAAACAAAATAACCTCACAAAAAGCTATAATTTAATCTAACAAGGGCAAAAAAAAAAAAAATCTACTTGATGACTCAAATCTTTATTTTAAAATTTCCAGGGAAAAAATTACTCTGCATGGTAATGATTTTCTTAAAAGGAGAAGAGTTTGGCTGTACTGAAAGGAGAACCCAGAACCCAGCAGCCGGTGGACCTTTATTTCTTCCTGGCAATCTGGCCCTATTTTCCCTGTCTGCTCACTCACTACTTGCTCTTCTAGTGAACTATTCCAGGTATCTCCTCTCCTCTCAAACTTCCAACATCTCCACCCTATGCAAATTCATAGCTAAAGACCTGGCTTCCTGTTTTGATAAGAAAACTGAAACCATTAGAAGAGAACTTCAGTTCTCACCGGCTCATCAATGCATTCACCTGCATCAGCTCCCCTCCCAAGTTAGGGGAATGAATGCTCAGGCTCCTATCCAAGACCAAGCCCTCTGTTTGTGCCCTGGGTCCCATCCCTTTTGCTTACTGAAAGTTTAGACTCCAGCTATCCCTTTGCATGTGGCATCATCATTTTTTCCATCCCTATTTGATCATGAACAGGCAATAGTGTCTCATATTCTTAAAAAAAAATAAGAAGGAAAGTATCTTTTTCCACCCTCATCCCTGCCAACCTACCACTTCCTTTCTCTGCTCTCTTTACCACAAAACTTCTTAAAGAGTTTCTATTATCACCGTCTGTTATCCCTCTTCTTTTTTTTTTTCCTCTTAAGCCCCCTGGAATAAGGGTTATCCCCACCACACCACTAAAACAGCTCAGTTCTTGTCAAGGTCCCTAATCTCTGTGTTGCCGATCTGGAGTTGCTTCTCACTCTGCGTCTCATGTGCCTGTCAATTAGTCATCCTTCTTCTCCACCTCCCCTCGGGGCTCTCGCTCTCTCCTGGTTGTCCTTCTACGTCACTGTGCAGTCCTTCCCAGCCTTCTTAGGTATTCTTCCTGATATCTTCAACTTCTCACCTTGGACTACTCTGGGGCTCCCTTGGCAACTTTCCAATTTTATCTGCAAACCAGACCTTTTACTGAGCTCTAGGTGCAGTATACAACTGCTTACTGGACATCTCCATTCGGAGGTGATATTGGCATCTCGTACTGACATCTTCTAAAACACTTTGTTTTCCCTTAGTACATTTTATCTCAGCAAGTGGCAATTCCACTTTGTAGCTACTGAGGCCAATATCCATGCAAGTTCTCCTCAACTCCTCTCTTTCATTCACAAGTCACATCCAATGTGTCAGCAGTTTTATCATCTGTATCTTCATGTTCTCTCAGAGTTTGACCATACCTCACCACCTCATCTCCTACTACCCTGGTCAAAGACACAATTGCCCTTCCCCTAAATTATTGCCAACATCTCTCTTTCTTTTTCTTACTTCCCCCTGTGGTGTATTCGCAACACAACAGACAAGGTGATTGTGGTAGGCAGAATTCTAAGATGACCCCCAAGAACTCCCGCCTCCCCTCCTGTGTACTAATCTCTGAGATTGTGGCTATGATGGATTTTCTTCCTGTAGTTAAGTTTCGTTATAATGGACAGTCAGCTTTAAGAAAGGGAGATTACCTGCTTGGGCCTGACTGAATCACATGAGCCGTTTAAAAGCAGAGTTTCTCTGACTAGTCACAGAACAGGCAGTCAGGAATCCCAGGCATGAGAAGGATTTGACATGCCATTGCTGACTTGGAAGACAGAGGGGCCATATGGCCAGGAATGTGGGTCATCTCTAGGAGGTGAGACCAACCTGGCTTGTAGTCAACAAGTAAATGAGAACTTCACTCTCACAACCTCAATGAACTGAATTTTGCCAACAACCTGTGTGAGCCTGGAAGCAGGTAATTTTTCCCCAGAGCCTCCAGCTGACAACTCATTCCAGTCAAAACTTTGATTTTAACCTCACAATACTTTGAACAGAGAACTCAGCAAAATGGGCTGGACTGCTGACTTACAGAACTCTGAACTGATACATGTGTACTGTGTTAAGTCACTAAGTTTGTGGTGATTTGTTACATAGTAATAGAAAACTATTAATAATATAGCGATCAAATTGTTTTAATTTATTATTTTATTTATTATTTATTATTTATTTATTTATTTTGAGACAGATTCTTGCTCTGTCACCCAGGCTGGAGTGCAGTGATGCAGTCTGGACTCAACTGCAACCACCGCCTCCCGGGTTCAAGTGATTCTCCCACCTCAGCCTCCCGAATAGCTGGTACTATAGGCACGTACCACCACACCCGGCTAATTTTTTTTTTTTTTTTTTTTTGTATTTTTAGTAGAGATGGGGTTTTGCCATGTTGGCCAGGTTGGTCTCATCCTCCTGACCTCAGGTGATCCACCTGTCTTAGCCTCCCAAAGTGCTGGGATTATAGGTGTAAGCCACCGTGCCTAGGCTGGTGATCGTATTTAAACATAAGTCAAATCATGTCCTTCTCTGCTTAACCCTGTTCATTGGCTTTCCATTGTGAAGGCTCCATGGCACTTGTTACCACCTAACATATGACATTACTTACTCATTTTCTGTTCGTATGTCTCCCCCAGTTAAAATGTAAGCTTCGTAAGGGCAGGAGTTTTTCATGCTTTATTCACTGTGATGTCTCTAATGCCCAGAACACTGAATAACGCAGTGAGTGCTAAGTAAATGTTTGGTGAATTAAAGAAGTTATCTTGGAGCTCAGGCAAGAAAAAATTTTTTAATGAACATTTATTAATGTTGCTGCAATTCTGATTAAAATTCTTATATTTATAAACCACTCAGTACTAAATTGTGTATACTTACAGTTTGTAAGTGCTAGCAACTGTTTGAAAAAAGATACAATACGTTCATCATCATGGCTTATTAATAGTTTAGTTAAGAAAAGACTGTTAAAGTACTTAAATAGATATAAAATTACTTGATTAATTGGCAAAATATGTGGTACAGAAAATAAACATTTTAATAAGATGAGGAGAGAGAAATGAATGTGGACTAAGTAGTAAGGGATAGATCAAGAGGCATGCAGAGGAATAGTAGGAAAATGAAGGCCATGAATGTAGATTGTTTGGTTGAGAACTTTGTCCAGATGGCTTGAGGATGCAGCAGGTTCAGGTAAGTATTTCTTTAAGATCGATACACACTCTGCATGCTTAACCATAGAGCAGAAGTGAGCAGTGGAAAGAAACTGAAGATGCAGCTGGGCACGGTGGCTCACACATGTAATCCTAGGTCTTTGGGATGCCCAGGAGTTCGTTCAAGGCTTTAGTGAGCCATGATAGTGCCACTGCACTCTAGCCTGGGTGACAGAGTGAGACCTTGTCTCAAGTAAGAAAGAGAGAGAGAGAGGAAGGAAGGAAGGAAAGGAGGAAAGAAGGAAGGAAGGAAGGAAGGAAGAGGGAGGTAGGGAGGGAGGGAGAGAAGGAAGCTAGGAAAGAAGGACTCTAGGAAGGAAGGAAGCTAGGCAGGGAGGGAGGGAAGGAGGAAGCAAGGAAGGAAGGAAGGAAGGAAGGAAGGAAGGAAGGAAGGAAGGAAGGAAGGAAGGAAGGAAGGGTGTTTTAGAGGGAAAAGGTAAGATTAAAAAAATTCCTTGGGAACAAGAAGACAAGCATGAGTCACAGATTGGGGTGTGGAACGATCGGGAAGGAAGCTCACCTCTCCCTCGGAGTTCTAAGGAAAGAGTTAAACAATGGCAGGAGGGACAGATACCAGGGAACTGATGAGCTTGGTAGAAAATAAGCTTCTTATGGTAGCTTTTGCTGTAAAGGAGGAATCATTGAATTTTTTTGTTGGCTAATTTAATAATTTTTTCAAAATGTATACTGCAGGACCTGAGTTGTTCAACGTTGTATAATATATAAAATCTAGGAAACATGAAAGAAAGAGAAGAAAAGAAACCTATTTTAAAGCTTACATGACTACTTTTTTATGAGTTCAGGAAAAAGATGATAAAAGTTATTGGGTATTCCCATGGAAAAGAGAATAGAGATGGTATAACTTCCTTTCTAGGAAGCCATAGTGTTGCCATCCTTCTTACTGTCCAGAGCAAACATTCTAGAGTTTTCTGAGAGAATTTGCACTCTTTTGACTTTGAAGCAGAACAAATTAAGTTTCAGCTGACCCAAGTCCTCATGATACTACCAGCCTGCTTATTTAAAATAGTTACAAACACTGAATGTAAACACTCCATAACACCCAATTCACAAAAAATGCCAAGAAAGTATTTACCACATGCAATCACTGTCCCAAAGATTTAGAGAGGTTTAGAAGAGTGATTGTAAGCACAGGCTTTGGCGCCATATTGCCTGATCCAAATGTGGCTTTGGTGCATACTAATCACAGGATTTTAGTCTAGTTACTGGCTATGCCTGTCTGTGCCTCAGTCTCCTTATTTGTAAAATGGGAATGAGCGTAAGAAGAATAAATGAGTTGAAAGTCTACATTGCCTAGAACAACCCAGTAAACTAGAAGAACACCATAAGAATGTGTAATTATTATTCTTTATATATTTATAACATTTTTGTTTGTTTGTTTTAACAGCTCCTGAATGTTTTGCCTGGCAAATACTAGGAATGGGGCAATTCCTGTGGCAGTTTTGTTTTCCAGTGATTGTTTTTTCTTATATCGGGGATGACAAATGCTTGTCACAAAGAATAGCCTCGTTGATTACACTTATAAATCTTCAGGAGACTTCTTCAATGAGTCAGTGTTAGAGCTTTCAGTTTCCATAAACACAGATTTCCTTTACTCAGTTTTCTTTCAAACATGAGCTGATCTTTCTTAGTTTGCACTCTAATAACCTCCACGGAAGTCCCACTACAACTGCTTTTATGTATATGTCAAGAGAAACTAGCCCTCTGCTAAAATAGTTGCATGTTTCATGGACCTGTGGGTCATTTAGTCATATACTTAAGAACTTTGCACCTTTTAAGTGTTTATCATTACCTCGGATTACACAGCCTAATGCCAGTCAACTTCATGGGGCATAAAAGCCCTGTACATATTAGTTTGGGCCATTATTGTATCAGTCTTGTTTATTCCCAGAAAAAAGTTCTATCAAGCAAAGAGGGAGTGACTATAATCAGAAAAAAAAAAAAAAAAAAAAATTTCATTTCACGAAGGGATAAAGCAGTCCTGCCACCTTGCTTAGTGCTGGCTGCCTGTGTGTGTAGCGCTTCCTGACCCTGCTGTGATAGCAGAGGGAACCAGGCAATGTAACTGGGCTCAGTTCGGTCTTAGCCTTGCATTTCTTTACCAACATGTTCATATTTGGGTTAAGATGAAAATAGATATCTGATACTTGAATACTGAGACATAAATATTCTCCCCACTTTCACTTTTCTGCTACATATATTGGAGTCGTATGCTGATATTGTTTCAGGGTAACTGGAGTTTCAATCTCAACATCTGTCTTTCAAATCCAGTCCTGTGAGAAGTTTTTGTTTTTGTTTTAATGTCACTCACAATTTTGGGGAATGTCTAGATGAGGTTGTCAAACTATAGTCAGGACTGGCCACCTGATGTTGTAAAAGTAAAGTTTTATGGGAACACAGCTGTGCCCACTCACTCACAGACTGGCTGTGGCTGCTTGCAAGTTACAATGG
The DNA here is from genome assembly GCF_007565055.1 of Rhinopithecus roxellana. Lineage (NCBI taxonomy): Eukaryota > Metazoa > Chordata > Mammalia > Primates > Cercopithecidae > Rhinopithecus > Rhinopithecus roxellana. The sequence goes on from NC_044562.1 coordinate 102,656,910, forward strand.
CAGACTTGAGTAACTATAACAGAGACTAAAGACTGTAAGGCCCACAAAGCCCACACTATTGACCAACCAGCCATTTAAGAAAATGTGTGCCAACTCCAGGTCTAGATGTTGTATTCTTACCACTTAAAAATACTTTCTTTATAATGTCTAACTTAAATAATGAGATTCAGAAAAACGATTAAGTGTAGAGTTTATTCAAGTGCAAAGCTTGAGTATGACCTCTCGGAAAACATACTCCAGACAAATGGGGTTAGCATTACAAAGTGAGGAGTTGAAAGTTTCACTCATATAGGCAGTCAGCAGGGTTGCAACATTTTCCATACAAGGTCAGTATGTGTATTATAGTGATATTATTGGTTACAGATTGGTATATTCCAACTAAAATTGCTTTAACTTTCCATGAGCAGGGGTGATGATCTGAGGGGTTCCTATCTCTGGCACCACAAGGTCTTGTCTAGTCATTTACGGGAAAAAGCAGAAGTTACAGCTACATGATATGTGACTCAGGCCACATACCTCTCAAGGCTCAAAATAACCTAAAGTTCCAACAGCTTTAAGTTCTATTTAATTTCATCATAATAGGTAAGATGAGTAAGTTCTTATATCAGTTAGGGAAATCACACTAGAGGCCAGGCATGGTGGCTCAGGCCTGTAATCCCAGCACTTTGGGAGGCTGAGGCAGGCAGATCATCTGAGGCCAGGAGTTCAAGAGCAGCCTGCCCAACATGGTGAAACTCCATCCCTACTAAAAATACAAAAATTAGCCAGATGTGGTGGCACATGCCTGAAGTTGCAGCTACTTGGGAGACTGAAACGGGAAAATCACTTGAACCAGGAAAGCAGCAGTTGCAGTGAGCCGAGATTGCACCACTGCACTCCAGCCTGGGTGACGGAGTGAGACTCTGTCTCAAAAAAAAAAAAAAAAGAAAAAAAAAAAAAGAAATCCCACTAGATATTTCAGCAGAGAGATTTAATATGAAAATTCATTACACAGATAAAAGAGCAAAAGAGGAACTCTGAGGTAACTGAGAAAGAGTAACTGCAGGAAGGAGTCACCTCTAGGGCTTGGGAACAAAGAGGAAGAAGAGGAACACAGAAGATCTCAGATCAAAGCTCTAAAGTTTATAATCCCCCCAGCTGCTACCGGTACCTCTGAGAGGCATGATGAAGCAGATTCTGGATATTACAAAGGAAGCTAAAGGCTAGAGCAGGTGCTACTGCTAGGTGCATGCTGTCAGCAAGAAAGAGGAAAGGAGGAGTCCCTCCTCTTCTCTAATTGTCATCTAATTTTTTCTCTATTTTCCCCTATTAACAGAATCTAGCAAGAATCCTGCAGATGAGGCTTCTTGAAAATACAGCTTTAAAACCCTTCCCCAGAATCACTGAGCAAGGAAGGATATGTATATTTGGAGGTGAAAGCCAGTAGGTGACTGGCTCAGGCTTACAGAAGTGTGCTGACCTAACAGTAGCTAATGGTGGTCTAGAACCTGAGTTGTAATAGCCTGACTGTTTCTTCCTGCCTGCTGCACAGATAAAACCAATTCTCTGTGACAGTGATATTGCAATAGAGAATTTCATAATCACAGGACCAACCAAGTGAAAGGACAGGAGACAGTTCTCAAGTTGCCTCCCTCAAAGCTTGGAGGCTAGGGTTTTTAAGGATGATTTTGTAGGCAGGAGGCTAGGGAATGGGTGCTGTTGATTGTTTGGGGATGAAATCATAGGAGTTTCCAAAATGGTCTTTGTGCACTAAGTCATTTTCTGGGTGAGGGTCACAAGACTGCTTGATTTAGTTCCTTGGTATGAGTCACAGGTCCAGGTGGAGTCAGCAGGTCCACCTGAATGCAAAAGTCTGAAAAATATCTCAAAGACCAATCTTAGGTCTTGACAACTTGACAATAGTGATGTTATCTATAAGAGCAGTTGGGAAAGTTACAAATCTTCTGACCTCTGGAATAACGGCTGGTTATCATTTAATTACTAGCCTGAATTCTTGGCAGAATTCAGGCCCTTCCTGTAATCCTCAGTTGTGGCTTCTTCTTAGTCTTAGAAAGGCAATCTCAGTCCTCAGAGTGGGCCAGTTTGGGGAGGGACTATTATCATCCTTGCTTCAAAGTTAAACTATAAACTAAATTTCTTCCATAGTTTGCTTGGCCTACACCCAGTAATGAGCAAAGGTAGTTAGCTTGTGAGGTTAGAAGCAAGATGGAGTCAATTAGTTTAGATTTCTCTCACTGTCATAAGTTTTGCAAAGGCTGTTTCAGAAGCTCCTGTGCTCAATGTGTCTAGTTCTGTCTGGCTAAGCTCACTCCTCTTCCTACACTACAGCCACTTGGAGTTCACATATTGTGTTTGGAGCTGTTGGTTCTTATTTTCAGATTGTCTGACTTTTATGTTTTCATTCAACAACTATTGAGTGCTTACTGTGCACCAGGCACTGTTCTAGGCTGCAGTAATATAATAGTAAACTGAATGAAACAAAATAAAATCAGTGCCCTCATGGAGCTTACCTCCAATTAAGGGAGGCAGAGAGTGAACAATATAAAAAAGTAAAATGTATAATAAGTTAGATGGTATCATTGCTAAGGAAAAAAAGACTAATGCTGGAAAGAGTAGTAGAGAATACCATGGGGGAGAAGGCTGCAGTGCTAGTCCAGGGAAGGAGTGCAGCATTTGAATAAACACCTGAAGGAGGTGAGGAAGCAAGCCCTGGCCGTATCTGGGGGAAGAACATTACAGGAAGAGCATATAGCAAGTGCAAAGTCCCTGAGGCAGGCATGAGCCTGGTGTGTCTGGCCACTGGGTGGCCAGTGTGAATGAAGTGGAAAGGCAAAAGAGGAGGAGGAGGAGATGGAGGAGGAGGAGGTGAAGGAGGAGGAGGTGGAGGAGGAGGGGTGCTAAAACCCATTAAAATGTATTTTTTTTTTTTTCAAAGTGTTGCTATTCGGGGAAATGTGCATTGTACTATTTCAGGTGAACACATTGGAACGTGATTATGTCCCTAACCAAAGTTTGGTCACCTGACAGTCCCAACATTCTACAGCCTCCAGCTAGATGGAATGCATTTATCATATGCCCCGGATGTACCACGGTGTTCTTTTTTTTTTTTTTTTTTTTGAGACAGAGTTTCACTTTGTTGCCCAGGCTGGAGTGCAGTGGCATAGTCTCGGCTCACTGCAACCTCTCGTGCTTCAGTCTCCTGCGTAGCTGGGATTACAGGTGCCCACCACCACGCCTGGATAACTTTTATTTTTGTATTTTAGTAGAGACGGGGTTTCACCATTTTGCCCAGCCTGGTCTCGAACTCCTGAGCTCAGGCAATCCACCCATCTCAGCCTCCCAAAGTGCTAGGATTACAGGCATGAGCCACTGCATCCAGCCGCACCACAGTGTCCTTTTGTTGAGAAGGTAAATCTGCTATTGTGATTGTATTCTAACGTCTCTTATGTATAGTAATCAGAGAAATATCAGTCTTCAGACATCCTCTAATTCCATTAAGTCCAATGTTTTCCCTTCATACTCAAAACTGCTGACTTCCAATATGGATGCTACGGATGGTGTTAGGCATGTATTAATAGAAGGAAGAAAGTGATATGCATTGGCCCTTAGGAAATAATTAGATTGCACTTATCCTAAATATTTTTCTCAATGTAATTATCTCATGCTTTTTTATTAGGATCAGTTTTCATTATGAACACAGTGAAACTTAACTGGCTCTTATTTTACTGCAGTTAAATTCTTAATCTCACTCTTAGGTGCTCCAGAAGAAAGACTCTTTTATATTCTTTTTTGTATTCTGGTTGCCTAGCATATGCTTGGAACAAAACAACAATGCATAGTGTAACATACCTACAGGTGCTTCCTAAGTTCTAAGTCCTGAGCTAAGCATATAACATACGTTACCTCATTTAATCATTAAAAATCTCCATGGGCTATTAGTCTCGTGTTATGGATTTTTAAAATGAAACTTTAAAAGATGTCTTAGTTTGTGCTGCTGTAACAAAATACCACAGACTAGGTAATTTATAAGCAACAGAAATTTATTTTCTCACAGTTCTGGAGATGGGAGGTTTAATATCAAGGCATTGGCATTTGGTGTCTGGTGAGGGCCTTCGTGCTGCATTCTCACACGGCAGAAAAGTAGAAAGGCAAAAAGGCTTAGGCTAGTTCCCTCCAGCCCTTTTATAAGGCACCTAACCATTCATGAGTGAGGAGCCCTCATGACTTAATCACTTCAAATGGTCCCACCTCTTAATATCACAACAGGGATTTAGTTTCAAGACTTGAATTTTGGTGTACACTCGACCATAGGATTCGCCCTTGAATCCCAAACTTCATGTCCTTTTCATATGCAAAATGCATTCATTCCATCCTAACAGCCTCCCAACTCTTAACTTTCTGTAGCATCGACTCAGAAGGCTAGAGGCCAGAGTCTCATCTAAATTAGTTTTCACCTAAATTAGGTGAAACCCAAGGTAAGCTTCACCCTGAGGCAAATTGCTCTCCAGCTGTGAATCTGTGAAATCAAACAAGTTGTGTGCTTCCAAAATACAACAGTGGGGTAGGCATAGGATAGATATTTCCATTCCAAATGGGAGAAATAGCAAGAAACGGTTAACAAGTTCCAAATAAATCTAAAGCCCAACAGGGTAAACAACATTACATCTTGAGGTTTAAAAATAATCTTTGACTCCATGTCCCATGTTTCAGACATGCTAGGGTGGTGATTGGGTTCCCAAGACCTCAGAGGACCACCCACGGCCCCAATATGGCTTTGCTGGGCACGGCCCATGGTGTAGCTCTCATGGATTGAAGTCTTGTGCCTGTGGCTCTCCCAGGCTGACATTGCATGCTGGTGACTACAGTTCTGGGGCCTCAAGGGTGGCCCTGCCCAGCAGCTCCATTAAGCACTGCCCTAGTTGGGACTCTGCAGTAGCTCCTGTGGCAGTTCTCTGCGTGGGCCACTAGCATTTCAGAGGAATCTTTTGAAATTTAGGAGGAGGTAGCCATGCCCCCATGCTTGTGCACTCTATGCTCCTGCAGAATTAGCACCACATGGGTGCTGCCAAGGTTTATAGCCTGTACATGCTAGAGCGGCAGCTCAGCCTGCTTGAGTCACATATGTGGCAGCTGAAGAGTGCTGCACCAGAATGCTGAGAGCAGAGACAAGGAGGTGCAGGGGAGTCAATGATGGGGTCCCATGGGTGCCCAAGGCTACTTTTCTTGACATAGTTCTTTCCCCTAGGCCAAGCTTGTCCAACCTGTGGCCTACGGGTGGCATGTGGCCGGACAGCTTTGAATGCAGCCCAACACAAATTTGTAAACTTTCTTAAAACATTCTGAGTTATTTTTGTGATTTTCTTTTTTTTTTAAGTTATTCAGATATCGTTAGTGTTAGTGTATTTTATGTGTGGCCCAAGACAATTCTTCTTCCCTTGTGGCCCAGGGAAACCAAAACATTGGACACCCCTGCCCTAGGCCGTGGCAGTCTGGGCCTGTGATGGGAGGGGCAGTAGCAATAATCTCCAAACTGCCTTCAGGGTCATTGTTCCATTGTCCTGATGAATAGCATCTGGCTTCCTATTTTCCATACTAATCTCCTTATTAAACTTAAACATTGCTTGGCCACACCCTTGGTATTCTCTCTGAACTTGCGTTTTTGTCTTTACAACCTGAGCAGGATCAGGTCAGGCTGAGACTTTTCCAAATCTTCCCTTATGATTATGAATTGTCTTTAATTTGTTTCTCTCTTCTCACGTTTTCCTATAGGATGTCAGGAGAAACCATTCAGCACCCTGAACGTGTTTTTTTCCTCTGCCAGACATCCTTGTTTATCCTCTAATTCTGCCTTCCAGAAGGGCACAGACACAATGCAGCCAAGTGCCACTTTCTGGTATGAATGACCATTTCTCCAGTTCCAATGAGATCTTTATTTCTGTCTGAGATCTCATCAAAAGGGTCCTTTACTGCCATATTTCTACCAGCATTCTGATCACAATCACTTAGATAATTTCTAAGAAGACCGAGGCTCTATCCACAGCTCTCCTCTTCTGAGCCCTCGCCAGAATTGTGTTTAACACTCTGTAGATGTAATCTAGGCTTTTTCTAGCCTGCTCTTCAAAACGATTCCAGCCTCACCCATTACCCAGTTCCAAGCCACTTCCACATTTTTAGGTATCTGTAACAGCAACACTCCATTTCTCTGGTACCAATTTCTTTCTAGGTCCATTTGTCTTATTATAACAAAATACCTAAGAATGGGTAACCTTTAAAGAACAGAAATGTATTTCTCACAGTTCTGGAGGCTGAGAAGTCCGAGATTAAAGTGCAGGCAGGTCAGTGTCTGGTGAGGTCCCACCCCATCGACAGCATTGTCTCTCAAGGCAGCATCCCCACATGGTGAAAGGTAGAGGGCCACAAAGGCAGCAGCGAGTTCCTTCCAGAGGCCCCGCCTCCAACTTTTTTTTTTTTTTTTTTTTTTTTTTTTGAGACGGAGTTTCACTCTTATTGTCCAGGCTGGAGTGCAATGGCGCTATCTCGGCTCACCAATACTCCGCCTCCCGGGTTCAAGCAATCTTCCTGCCTCAGCCTTGAGTAGCTGGGATTACAGATATGTGCCACCACACCCTGCTAATTTTGTATTGTTAGTAGAGACAGGGTTTCTCCATGTTGGTCAGTCTGGTCTCGAACTTCTAACCTCAGGTTATCTGCCCACCTCGGCCTCCCAAGTGCTAGGATGACGGGCGTGAACTGCAGCACCTGGCCTCCCTTCAGCCCTTTTATGAAGCACTAATCACTTCCCAAAGAGGCCCCACCTCTCAACACTACCACAATGGAGATTAAGTTTCAACGTGAGTTTTGGAAGGGACACCATCTTTCAAATCATAGCAAAGATTCAGTAATTTTCCCAAGGCCCCAAGGCAAGAAATGGACCTGGTTTCAAATCCAGGCTCTCTGATTCAAAGCAACTAGCTGCTGAACCCCTTGACTGGTGTTTGTTGAATCTATGGAGATGGGTGGCAGCCTGCATGTGCTGCTGGAGGATATAGCCACAGGACGAGGGGACATTCAGTCAGTTTCTTTTACCTCCTTGATTTTTCTTCCACCACCCCTGTGTCAAGGCCGTTAATTTGCTAGAGCAAATTTTGAAGTAACACTGGTTTTATTTCTTTATACCCATCATAGATACAAGCATCAATATGGAATGTTAGCTGATTACCGTATGGAACACAGGAACTTTATTATTTTTTTATTTTTATTTTTATTTTTATTTTTGAGATGGAGTCTTGCTCTGCCGCCCAGGCTGGAGTGCTGTGGCCAGATCTCAGCTCACTGCAAGCTCCACCTCCCGGGTTCACGCCATTCTCCTGCCTCAGCCTCCCGAGTAGCTGGGACTACAGGCGCCCGCCACCTGGCCCGGCTAATTTTTTTGTATTTTTTAGTAGAGACGGGGTTTCACCGTGTTAGCCAGGATGGTCTCAATCTCCTGACCTCGTGATCCGCCCGTCTCGGCCTCCCAAAGTGCTGGGATTACAGGCTTGAGCCACCGCGCCCGGCCGGAACACAGGAACTTTATAACCAGATATCTCTTTTGCCTGTTTTTAACAACTTTACACAGTTATGCGCCGTAACAAGCACATTTCTTTTTAGATGTATTTCATTAGCCATTTATTTACCAAAACAGTTTATTTTTGTGGAGTGGAAACATTATATGTCAATTTAATATAGACAAAAATGTTTAGTATGAATGGATGACAATATTCAAAATATCTTGCAATTGATCAAAGCAAGGATATCCCATGGAACTATACTACTATCTTATTTGGATTTTATCATTCTGGAATTATTGTTTTTCAGAAATAATTTTGACACTACAGCAAGGATTCATTAAGATACCTTAACACTTTGATAAGAATTTATTATTAGATTGAGCCATTTTAAATGCCGCTATTCTACCTTTTTTAACTAACAAAAATGGTATTTTCATATGGTTCAAGCTAATAGTTGCTTTAGCTGAAGAAGAAAAGTATAAACTTATAAATCTATATTTTTATTTTTAAATTAAAGATTTGAAACTCGAGTTTCTGTATAAACTGATGGGTAACATATGATTAAGTGCTTTACTTGGCTGCACAATGCTTTGAACTGATAAGTCAAATGAACATGTCCCAGGCCGAACTAAGAAAACCATGCAAGCAGCCAAAGACCTTCATCTGCTGCTGCAGCAGTGCCCTGTCAGTGAGCAAGTAGACAAGGAAGACGAATCATGAGCATGTCTTATAAGAGTTTGACAAAATAGGTTGTAACTTGGCAGCAAACTATGAACTTGCTAAAGGTCAAAACCTGGAGTTGGCACTCTTGTCTCACAGAACTCGCGTATCTTGATGTTTCAAAACTGTCTTCCAATGTGCCCTGCTTATCAAACGGCAAGGCAAAAAACAAGGAACATTTGTGTTGCTCTGCTTGCTCCAATTTAGCCGCACTGCTCTTGGACTGGCAGCTAATATGTGGAAACTGGATTGCAGGGTTATTCTAAAGCAGCGGAGTGAGCCTGACACAGACCAGTGTAAGCCTGGGGCTTGCAGGAATGTCCTAAACTCTAGTTAAGTGTGCCATCAGAGTTGATATCTGGGAAATGAGCCTATGGATCCAATTCACAGGGAGCCATCATGAGCAGAAGGGAACCTGAATGTGGTAGAGATGATGGGCTTTCAAACTGTGGACTGCGCTAGGTGCAGCGGCTCATGCCTGTAATCCCAGCATTTTGGGAGGCCAAGGTGGGAGGATTGCTTGAGCCCAGGAGTTGGAGACCAGCCTGGGCAACATGGCAACAACCTGTCTCTACTAATAATACAAAAATTAGCCTGGTGTGTGCCTGTAGTCCCAGCTATTCAGGAGGCTGAGGTGGGAGACTCACTTGGGCCTGGCAGGTTGAGGCTGTAGTGAGCCGTGATTGTGCCACTGCACTCCACCTTGTACAACATGAGCGAGATCCTGTCAAAAAAAAAAAAAAAAAAAAAAAGCTATAGACTTGTGAGAGAATGAACCCAGCAAGGTCTGAGGAGGGCAGGCGAGTTAAGTGCACAGGGAGGAGCACATCATGAACTCAAGATGAAGCACCCCGGGCAGCAAGTGCTGTCAAAGGAATTTTGCCTCAATTATTTCAACATTCCCAATGTAACTGTGTTGCCTGAAAAACCTGGGTAAATACCTTTAAGTGAGATGCATTTAAATGAGATAATACTATATGTGATCTTTTATAGGTATTAAGTTAATTCCTTTCTTACAAAATCAAGAGTTATTGATAGATGTTCCATGTTGATATATCTATTTTTTTATATATACATATATGTGTGTGTGCAGATCTGTCTAGATATCTACATCAGCAGACTATCAGGATTGTGGATGTCGATAATCATCTGTATTTCAAATTACACTCATTTAGGGGTGTGTTTATGTACATTTTAAACTAATGCCTCTTGATAACAGAGTATAACTCCTTGGCCGGGCACGTTGGCTCAAGCCTGTAATCCCAGCACTTTGGGAGGCCGAGGCGTGTGGATCACGAGGTCAGGAGATCAAGACCATCCTGGCTAACATGGTGAAAACCCGTCTCTATTAAAATACATAAAAAACTAGCTGGGCGAGGTGGCGGGTGCCTGTAGTCCCAGCTACTCGGAGGCTGAGGCGGGAGAATGGCGTGAACCCGGGAGGCGGAGCTTGCAGTGAGCCGAGATCGCACCACTGCACTTTAGCCTGGGCGACACAGCAAGACTCCGTCTCAAAAAAAAAAAAACAAAACAAAAAAAAAAAACACCACATCTTTGGCCGGGCGTGGTGGCTCAAGCCTGTAATCCCAGCACTTTGGGAGGCCAAGACCGGCGGATCACGAGGTCAGGAGATCGAGACCATCCTGGCTAACACGGTGAAACCCCGTCTCTACTAAAAAAAAAAAAAAAAAAAGCAAAAAAAAAAAAATACAAAAACAAACAAACAAACAAAAAAAAACAGAGTATAACTCTTTAATAGTATTTTTCGAATAGTATTCACTTTTTAACTATTTGATGCGTGCAAGAGTGGTCGGATGAATACAAGCAATTGAGAGTATTTTGTGAACAAATCCAGTTCCTGTTCCCAATATGGGTTGAAAATATTTTCTGTAACATAAGGCTTTACTTCTTGTTTGAAGGTTGGCAAATTCAAGGACAGATTTTACCCGCTTGCTATATTTCTACTAGCAAACACGAATCTTCTACTAACTTTTAGGGATGAAATGCAGGAATAAATTGACCAAAAAAAAAAAAAAATAGTTTGCTTTTTTAAAGCTCTCTTTAACTTATTAAACTAACAAGGTTTAAATAAAATCAATAAAGTAATAAAGTGAAATGTAGCATTTTTATGTCTTGAAACAAGGTTGTTTTAGGCAGATACAAGGTTATTATCAGAAAAGATCTGAAGAAATAAAGTTTTTTTTTAATCTTCAGCTTGAACCTGTGTTTTCTTTATTATCGTTACTTACAATGTTGAAAACAGAAAGCGTTGTCATTTTTAACCGAGGGAATGGCCCACCTCAGAAGTCTTCTTATCTTTTTTCTTTTTTTCTTTCAACTATTATTTTAAGTTCCAAGGTACATGTGCAGGATGTACAGGTTTGTTATGTAGGTAAACATGTGCCATGGTGGTTTGCAACACAGATCAACCCATCGCCTTGGTATTAAGCCCAGAGTCCATTAGCTATTCTTCCTGATGCTCTCCCTCTCCCTACCCCCACCCCCACCCCCACCCCCAACAGGCCCCAGTGTTGGTTGTTCCTCACCATGTGTCCATGTATTCTCATTGTTCACCTCCTACTTACAAGTGAGAACACGTGGTGTTTGGTTTTCTGTTCCTGTGTTACTTTGCTGAGAATAATGACTTACAGCTTCATTCACGTCCCTGCAAAGGACACGATCTTGTTCCTTTTTATGGCTGCATAGTATTCCATGGTGTATGTGTACCAGATTTGAAGAAATAAAATTTTAAGAAATTGTTTGAAAGAGCATTCTCTGTAAGAAAATTACAAGGGAGGCATTTCCTGCAAGAAAATTAACAAGAGACAGGGCTGCTGGCTTCCTAGTCCCACAAATTGTAAGAACTGCAGTTACAGGAATTTTATAATGGTGGCTGATTATGTGAGTGTATGTTTGTGTATATGTGGAAAAAGTAGAGGATTTGAGAAAAAATACTTTAAGCTCTTTCATTGGTGGACAGACTCTGGGATTGGAGAACAGGAATCACGTTGGCTTGATTATGCTTCTAGGATGATATCCTACATCAACCAATAAAACCTCTTTGAGTGTGTGCCTACTGTGGAATTGAATTGTGTTAGCTGCTAAAGGTTGCTGTAAAAATTAAAATGAACAAGAAACAAAGCATTGTCTTCAAAGACTACATGGCCTAACTGAGGACACCACATGGGTAGGCAAAGGAAAAGAGTTGTCAACTATTTTGTCATTAAATGACAAGAGCCAAATTAGTAGTGTTGGGGCAAAAGTCAGAGGGGGCAGAACTAAAGTCTTCATGAAAGAGATGGGAATTGGAGGGTAGTGATTCTGACAACCAGAAAAGCAGGGAAGACACTGCAGAGAAGTGGTTTAGAAAAAGGAGCAGAGGTGGAAAAGCCCAAGAAAGTCTTCTAGGTTCAGTGTGTAGGTCATAAGAGTGAATGAGATGGTCCCTGCAAGGAGAGAGTGACATAAGACACTCTTGTGTCAATTGTGGAGGGCTGTGAGTGTCAGGCTAAGGAGTGTTAATCTTCTTCCTGTAGGCAATGGGGAAACATTGAAAACTTTTGGAGAAGGGATCACCAGAATGAAAGTAGTGGTTTAGAAAAATTATTCTAGTGGTGGTGCAGAGAAGGGATAGAATTGGGAGAATCTAATGGCAGGGATACCTGAAAAAAAAAATTTGCAGGAATAATCAAGAAGGTCAATTAGATGGGCATGGTGGAAAAACAGACAGGTATCAAAAATGATTTTCAGACTTTGAATTTGGGTCACCAGTAGTAGAATACAGAACAAATTCTGTTAAGTTCAAAGAAAAGTAATGATATTGATGAAGATCCCCGAATTGGGTGATCAGCATGTCCTAAGGGTCTCTGAGAAGCAGGAGGGCCTGAAACTGGGCCCCAAAGCGTCCGAAAAGGATGATCTAGCTCCAGGCCATCCACCACAGTAGTCATTGAACATGTGGTCACATGTAACTATTAACTTAAAATGTACCTAGTCAGATTGAGATATGCTGTAAGTATAAACTACATATCTGATTTGAGAGTTAGAATGAAAAAAAAAGAACAAGAAAGTTCTCATAACATTTAAATATTCGTTACATGGCAAAACGATATTTTGGATGTATTGCGCTAAATAAAATATGCTACTAAAATTAATTTTGCCTTAAGATTGTGTTTCTAGGCCGGGCGCGGTGGCTCAAGCCTGTAATCCCAGCATTTTGGGAGGCCGAGACGGGCGGATCACGAGGTCAGGAGATCGAGACCATCCTGGCTAACACAGTGAAACCCCGTCTCTACTAAAAATACAAAAAAACTAGCCGGGCGAGGTGGCGGGCGCCTGTAGTCCCAGCTACTCGGGAGGCTGAGGCGGGAGAATGGCGCAAACCCGGGAGGCGGAGTTTGCAGTGAGCTGAGATCCAGCCACTGCACTCCAGTCCGGGCGACAGAGCGAGACTCCGCCTCAAAAAAAAAAAAAAAAAAAAAAAAAAAGATTGTGTTTCTTATATAGCTACTAGAAAATATACTTACATTGTATTTCTATAGGACATTGCTGATCTAGACCTTCACAGTAAAGTGCACTAGTGCAGCACAATACAGCACAGTGAAACAAACACACACACACACTTCATAGTTCAATGATTTTTACTCCATCCATTCAGTCTGAAGTCTTTTAAAATGTGTCTTGCATTTTGTGAGGGTATTTCTGAATTTGGTGAGCAGGGTTTATTGTAGCGATCCATTTGTTTATTTTATCCAAAACTTAGGTTATTCCATCTTACTGAACATTTGGCTCTTTTTCTCAACCAGCAGATGATGCTACAGCTGACAGTCGCAAAACTTACACTCTAACTGATTACTTAAAAAATACTTATAGACTGAAGTTATACTCCTTACGATGGATTTCAGGTAAGAATTTTTTGGGTAGGGCAGATTTTATGCTTATGTTCATTCTAGTTAGGTTGAGATGTAGGGTGCTTTTATGGCACTCAGAAGAGGTAATCCTTGTTTTTAAAAACTCTATGGAGAGTTTTTGTTTTTTGTTTTTTTTTTCTACTTGAAGTGCAAAGGGAGAAAGACTGAAAGAAACTCAAGTATTTCTTTGACATGTACAATAAAAAATTAAATGTGAATTGAAACCTTGACAATAATGATGAAAAAATGAATGAATGTTAGTATAATATCATTCATGTTTTCTCAGCTTAGAAATGCCTATTTGGTATTTGTGAACTTATATTGCATTCTATAATTTTCAGCTTATGAAGATGTTTAGTAACAACTTGAAATTTTGATCTGGTTGTTTTCTCTCTTTAGATCATGAATATCTCTACAAACAAGAAAATAATATCTTGGTATTCAATGCTGAATATGGAAACAGCTCGGTTTTCTTGGAGAACAGTACATTTGTATGTTTAATCACATAATTAATTCACGCATAGAATTCTGGGGATTTTTTTCATTACCTTTGAAATCACGAGTACTGTCATTTCTCAACCTGTTGGACTATTTCTGCAGCATATGGCAAAGTGGATCTTTCTCTCCTTCTTGAAATGCTCCCTGCCTTGACTACTTTTTAGTCTCCTTTGACGATTCCTCTTCCTCTGCCCATATTTTTAAATGTAAGTGTTCCTTGGGGCTCCGTCTTCATTTGCCTCCCTCTTCACTTTGCATGCTCTCCTTTGGTGAATTTCATGCAACCCCACAGCATTACTGCCCTCCTCTCTGGCTTGACTCTCATATACACTCACTTAACAATAACCTTCTCCCAGATCTAAACTTTAATTTCTAATAGACTGTTGGCTCCTACATGTGGATTTCAAACTCAAAATCCCAAGCTAAACTGGTTATCTTTTCTCAGCTGTCCTAGCACACTGAAAGCATCTTATTCTTTTTCGTGAGTTCCCAGTGTTGGTAAAAGTTACTTAATTCTCCTCCAAGCCACTTAAGCTAGAAACCTCGGAATCATCATTGACTCATGTCATCCCCCACAGTAGGTGACAACAGACCCTGTCAATTCTCCCTCTGCATGTCAGGTATGTCGCAGTTTCCATTTCCACTGGACAGTCCTTGCTCAAACCCTCGTTTAATCTTGTGGTAGTGAGTGCTCTAACTTGTGTCCCTATCTGCATTCTGCACTCCCCACATCCAGGCTGATACCAGCCCTCCGTCCTTCCCTCTCATTTCAGCCACTGTGTCACCAGAGTATCTTTGTAAAAGATAGATATGATTCTATCACTTGCAAAAACATAGGTCTAGTTCCACATCTTACATTTAGGTCCCAACTATTTTTCCAATTTGGTGTCCTCTCACCTTCCATTGACACCAGCGCCCCCACAAACTGTATTCCGGTTACACATGACCCTTAAGGAGTCTCTAAACATGACGTCCTTTCCCATGCGTGGCATTTTGCTCACGCTCTTCCGACTGTTGAGAAAGTTCCCTTTTCCTCATCCTAACTCTCGCAGGCATCTTTCCTCTTCAGATTAATCCTTCCCTTTCTGGCTTTCTAACACTGATCACCACCCACCTGGCATCATGGTCATTTGTGTGGGTGAATATGCCACCTCTGCTAGATTAGGAACTCCCAAGGCAAAAGCCACATGTCTAGAACAATACCCCCTATGAAGTAAGTGCACAGTGATGGCAATGAAATGGAATTGTTCAATTTTTCTTTGTTCTTCTTGTTTCACAGGATGAATTTGGACATTCTATAAATGATTATTCAATATCTCCTGATGGGCAGTTTATTCTCTTAGAATACAACTATGTGAAGGTAAAAGAAATGCTTTCTTACTGTAACATTTAAATAATCCAAGATTATTGGATTATTTGCTATGTTATAACCGATTTCAAGTGTATGGATACTTAAAATTAACATCTAAGTAACAGCCAAGATTATTGGATTATAGGCTATGTTATAACCGATTTCAAGTGTATGGATACTTAAAATTAATATCTAAGTAATGTAATGGGCACTAAAACTCATTCATTCAGAATCAGAGTCATTCTCATTCTTAAAGACAAATCCAATGTTTTAAAAGAAATTCATTTTTAGTGCTTTCAAATACTAAAAAGCACAGGTAATATTATATTGTACTTATATGTACTAATAATGTAAGTCAATAAAAATTTTTACTTATACACATATTTAAAAATAAGTTTACATGTCTGATTTGTATGCCTAATGGCAGAGCCCTTTATTTCCTTTGTCACAGCTTTATGTGTAGTAGGATCCTCCATAAATATATGTTTTTAAAAGAGTTAAAGTTGGGCATGGTGGCATGTACCTATAGTCCCAGTTACTTAGAAGAGGAGGCTGAAGCAGGAGGATTGCTTGAGCCCACGAGTTGGAAGCACTGCATTACAGTCTAGGAGACAGAGTGAGATCCCTTCTAAAAAAAAAAGAAAAAGAGTTAAACTTTCCATCCTCCAGAAAAGATTCCACAAGATGGCCCAGACCATCTCCCAACCTTCAGGCCCCACCATAAGCAAACTATTCTAAGGAGGACAGCCTCACCACAGATCATAAAGATTCCACCATGAGCACTCAGCTTCCCCCAGTCACCCAGCCCCACTCCACATCCTAACACGTTCAGGAAAAGTTACAGCTTAATCATACATCCTCTTCATGTTTAGGATGGATGCGGATCACCATAACTTTGACAGCTTTTTGGTTACTCATGGATTTGACAACAGTTGTTCAAGTATAGGAAGTTTTGAGACATATAGTGAAGATTAAAAATTTGTAAAGATATCCTATATTGCAAGCAAAATACAAAGCTGGGGATTCCCACCCTTGACCTTTCTTTTCTAGGATAAATTATATTGAGGACACACCAACACTCACACACCAACTCTGCTGTGCTCAGGCCAAGCAAACCATTCCCTACTGCACTGACCATCTCAGGATGGTGACTCTCAGTCATAACATTTACCCTGGATTTGCTGGGTCGGGCTCCCTTTCCTGGACATGAAGACTCTATGTTCAGTTAAACTTAACTGTAAGTGAATCAGAATCTTGTACCAACTTTAACACATCTGTTGCCAATTAATGGATTATTGTTTGTTTAATTAAGTGCTTCTTATTGCTATCTATAGAATACATTCACTTAATTTACTTGAGAAACTTTTAAAATTTCCCAGTGTCCAGGTTCAATCCCCAGATCAGTAAACAGAAGCTTCTGGGGTAATGCCAGAATCAGTACTGTTTTTTCTTTTTTTGAGACAAGGTCTCGTTCTGTCACTCAGGCTAGAGTGCAGTGGTATGATCATGGCCCACTGTAGCCTCAACATTTTGGGCTTGACTAATCCTCCTACCTCAGCCTTCTGAGTAACTGAGACTACAGTTGTGCACCACCATGCCCTGCTATGCCCTGCTAATTTTCAATTTATTTTTTTTTTTAGAGATAGGGTCTCACTATGTTCCCCAGGCTAGTCTCAAACTCCTGTCCTCAAACAATTCTCCCACCTCAGTTTCCCCAAGTGCTAGGATTACAGGCGTGAGCCACTGTGCCTGGTGAGCATCAGTATATTTTCAACTGTCATAGGTGATTGTAATGGCAACCAGGGTTGAGAACCACTGAATAACAGTTGTCCATGTTAAAGACTAACATATGAAGGTAAGGTAGAAAGAGAAAGATAATTCCAGCTCACCTTACTATATAGCCACGTTCAGCAAAAGCCATTTGATGTGCACTAATGCGTGTATTCCCCTGGTGGCCCTTAGTTGGCCAGCCAGGGGTGGAGATTTGTATTTGTTGTGTCACTGGAATTTACCCGTGTATTTAACTGGCTTTTGCTTTTTACACTCTGTCCCCTTTCCCCTGCCATCTGTACTTCAGACAGTATCCAAAGTACTACTTTTAAATTCTAAATTAGTTTATGCCACACCTATGCCACTTACAGTGGCTTCCCGTCACACTCAAAATAAAACACCAGCTCTTACCCTGGCATCCTGAGTCCTGTGTGATTGAACACAGTCTGCCTGACTGAACACATCTCCTACCTGCTTCTCCTGCACTCTGCATGCTTGGCCAGTGCTTCTCGCCTCACCTTCACCTTAGGAACAGTTGAGGAGCTTTTGAAAAAACATATCTGTGGCCTACCCTAAAGCAACTAAATCAGCATAGCTGTGGGCCTCCAGAGATTCCATGATGCTGAGTTGAGAACCTGTAAGTTCACAGCTCTTTCTTTTTCTCAAACATCACCCTCATTCCCATCTAAGGGCCAAAGCACTTGCTATTGCTTCCTCGTGGAAGCTTCTCCGTCATCTTATGCTTCTCTCTCTTTATTAACTCAGGTCCATATTTGTTGGGTCACTTTGTCAAACATTGCCCGCTGCCACGCTCTTCCACCCACACCCCACTAATCAGTCTCTGTCACGTTAACCCATTTTAGTTTCATCACAACATTTTGTGATATTTTGTCATTGATTTCTTTGCTTATTTGTTGCCTGCCTTATTTGGTGCCATTTTCCCTGTGATTTATTCACTGCCGCACCTCTGTGCCTAGGACAGGGCCACATAGCAGATGCTGAAGATCATTGATAAATGAATACATGTTTTATTGCAAAGTGCTAAATGATAAAGCTATTGAAAGTAGGGATCTATATCTTCAACTTTTTTTCCTTTCAAGAGGGTCCAATAGAATTTTCTGTACAGCATATATATTTTGACTAAGTGACTCTTATGAAATGTATCTAGAAAAAATAAAAGTCTAATTTGATTACATTTCCTTGGAGGTCTACCTTTTAGTGTTTTTTAGGTCCTACTATGTGAATTCTCCATGACTGAGTTAGTGCTATCACTTCTAAGTTGTGGCTACAAATAAACAAACAAGCAAGTGAGTGAGTGAGTGGATAAGTACCCCATAGTCTGGTATGAATGCTCTCCTAGCATCTCTGCTCATTACCTAGTGCTCTGAAAATCCTGATAATAGTTGTCATCGATTCCATGTTGACAATGTTCCAGAACCCTGATAAGTGCTTCCCATGCATTCTCATGCATCTGAGATTGTTGCTGGCATTATCCTCATTTGTCTAAAAAGAAAATTGAAGCTTAGAGAGAAGCTTGCTTCACATTACACAGTGAAACCTTGAATCCACGTTAGAAGACTCCAAAGCTTGTGCTCTTAAATGTGATCTTTCCTATCTTTGCATTCAGCTTCTCTTTGCTATGATACTCTTTTACTCTTTCCCAGTCACCCTCTGTCACTAACCTCAGCCAAAGAATCTCTTTTCCATAATCCTCTCTGCCTCCCCAAGGCCTAATTTATGATTCCTGCGTCTCCCACCCACCTCCATTATATCTCTTGGCACATTCTATCGTGATTCTTTTATTGTCATTTACTATTTCATATCCTCCATTCCACAATAAGCTCCTCCAGGGGAGGGACCCTGTGTTATCCAGTAATGTCTGATAGAAGACAGCTGCCAGTGTTTATAGACTAAATAGAATCATGAATCTGTTTCAAAAGATGAAGTGAACATACCGAACATCGTGGGTTTTCTTTTACAACCCGTGATGGTTTGTCATGCTCAATGATCTCAGTCCATCTTAATATTTTTAGCTGGTACCACACCTTTTGGCTTTAGTGGATATTTTGCTTGAGGTTGCCCAGAAACAAGCATGGGGTGTGTCAAAATAATCCAGAATTCAGGAAAGGAATGTATGACTAGCAAAAAGTAGAACTTAATAAATATTTGTTGACATGAGGGCATAGGAGGGTGAGAAGTGATAAACAGTTAAGGTTAGGAACTCTGACTTTGTGTCTCGGCTCTGCTATTATATAGCTGGGTGTCCTTGGGATACCTCTTTCATCCATCTCATCCTCATTGGTACAATTTGAATTTTCCTGTAATTTGGTGTATTTCTTGAACACTCACTATGTGGCTTGCACTAGAATAGATTCCAAGCATCCAAAGATAAATAAGATACAATTTCTTACCTCTAGGAGTATGGTAGAGAAGGCAGACATACAGACAAGTAACTTATTTGAAAATATCTTTAATTTATATATGCATCTATATTCAGACATAATTTTTCATAAATGCAAATATGTGATCATATACATTTTTATCTTCGGTCTTATTTTTTCCCTTTTTCACTTGGCTCTCTAAAGTCTAATATATATCTCTACATATTTTTATATTTTTCTTCTTGTTCATATAACTCTATGAAAATATATAGGATGTTTTTAGTTATTGCTTGGTCTATAAAAATAAAATCCTATACTTTTTTGTAAATTGCATTTCTCACTCAATGATACCATGTGAAACTCCTTCCAAGTCATCTGGTTAGCTCTGATTCATTTTTTTAAAATTAATATCACTTTATTTTTCAGAACAGCTTTAGGTTTATAGAAAATAAGCAGAGAGTTCCCATATACTCCCTTATCCTCCCTCCCCCACTTTCCCCTATTATTAATGTCTTGCATGAGTGTGGTCCATTTGTTATAGCTGATGAGCCAATATTAATATATCATTATCAATTTAAGTCCATAGTTTACATTAGGCTTGACTCTTTGTGGGTTTTGACAAATATATGTCATGTATCTACCATTATAGTGGTGGATTCTGACAAACCTATGGTTCTTAACAAACATATAATGACATGTATCACCATTATAGTATTATACAGGTGACTTTGACTGTGCTAAAAATCCCCTGTGATTCGCCTATTCGTCTCTTCCTTCCCCCAGACTCCAAGCAACCACCAATTTCTTTACTCTTTCTATAGTTTTACCTTTTCCAGAAACTCATATTGTTGGAATTGTACAATATGTAACCTTTCCACATTGGCTTATTTCACTTAGCAATACGTGTTTGAGATTCCTCCATGTCTTTTTGTGGCTTAATAGCTCATTCTTCTCATCTCTAAATGAGGTTCCATTGTATGGATCTACAACTTGCTTATTCACTCACCTGTTGAATGACATCTTAGTTGCCTCCCAGTTTTGCCAATTATAAATAAAGCTGCTATAAACACTTGTGTGTAGATTTTTGTGTGGGCATAAATTCTCAACTCATTTGAATAAGTAACAAGGAGTTTGCTGGTAAAGGTATTTTCCTCGGAGTTTTCTCTATGTAAAGCTTCTTATATCTGGATTCAATTTGTTTATTAAATGTAAGACTATTCAGAATTTTTCTCACTTTTGAGAAATTATTTTTTAAGAAATTTTTTCTTTTTCTCTAATTTTTAAAATGTATTGGCAAAAAAATGTTTATAATAGTCTCTTATGATCTTTTAATGTCTGTGGAGTCTGTTGTGATATCCCATTTTTCCTTTCTGATACCAGTCATTTGTGCTGTTTTACCCCTAAGTTTTACTACATTTGCAATTTTACTAGTCTTTTCAATGACTTGAGTTTTGGCTTCGTTGATTTTTTCTATTGTTTGTTTTCTACTTTATCAATGCTTTTACCTTTATTATTCCATTTCCTCTAATTACTTTGTATTTAGTTTGATTTCCTTTTTTTAAAAAAATTTATTTCCCTATGCTTCTGCAGTCACAGAAAGTTTGACTTTCATCTCTAGCTTTTTGAGATGGTTGTTAAAATATTGATGATACATGTATTTTAATTTTAATATGTCCTGCCAGGGGGCTTTCAAAAAATTTACAACACTTTACATTTCATCATCAGTGTATGAAGTTAAACATTTCTTCACATCACCATCAGCAATAGCATCATATATCTTTTAAATCTTTTGCCAATAAGATAGGTGAAAAGTGAAAATTTACATTTTTCTAAGTAGGCAATCTTAGCATACTATGGTGAGTGCTAGGGATAATGCTTGTACAAAATGACATTTTTGGTGCACTGTGGTACTGGGAAGGCTCCTTGGAGGAGGTGGTGCCAGAGCTAGGCTGTAGATGAACTCCAGAGGAGTTTCTATGAGATGATCTCCAGGATACTTTTGAGTCCCAAAATTCTCAGAAGAAATGATAAGATATGATAACATGTGAGAATTATACAATCATATATTGCCAAATCTATCATTTTGGTCTCCTATAGTGAGTGGCCAAATTATCAAGAATCACAGAAGCCTGAAATGTCTGTTTTCTTTCATAGCAATGGAGGCATTCCTACACAGCTTCATATGACATTTATGATTTAAAAAAAAGGTCAGTGACTTCCCAATAAAATCTATTAGGCTTTTCTACTGTCATATTTTTAAGGAAACCCCAATGTGAGTTATTCTTTTTGGTAATGTTTCCTTTCATCTTCTTTCCAGGCAGCTGATTACAGAAGAGAGGATTCCAAACAACACACAGTGGGTCACATGGTCACCAGTGGGTCATAAATTGGTTAGTGAGTCTCTCCAGTTGTCAGAAAAATATTGGTTAAATTTTTCATAGGCAGAAGTTACTAACCCTGATACAAAGCAGACATCTTAGGAAGTCAATACTTCACTCTAGAATATAGTGTTATTGCCCAAGATAATATTTTACTAGCTTAACAAAATAAATATAATTCCTGAAAGTATCCATTGGGAATATTTATTCACGGGAAAATGCATATTGAACTCTTAAGTTCTAGTTATCTATTGTACTTAGATATTTTCTGAGTCACACCTGCTTTCTGCTAGTTCTGTGTTCTTCTGTGTTACTATAGATATACCTTTAGGTTCTATAGTGCTAGGAGAATGTCAGAAGTCCAAAAGAATCTTAACAAGAGGATCTAATGTTTGTCTGCAGTTGAACTTCTCTCTTCCAGAATGCAACTGCCTTCCCTCTACTCACTCTCCCAATAAAGAAATATACAAGCACATATCATCCTGTAGAAGTGGTCAGCCTTCTCAGTCTTTGCATATGCTTTAGCATTCAAATAGTGATGGTTGTGTGCTTCTTATTTTTAACACATTATTAATGGTTTTAGGATTATTTTGGGTTTATAGGCTGTACACTTGTAATTTAAGAAAGAGAGGGAAGGAGTAAATGACTCTTCCTGTTTGAATGGAGCATTTGACTATGCTAATCCTTACATTTGCAATAGATAAGTGTTTCTAAAACTCCAGGATAAAAATATAACATGTTATTATAGATATCAATGCTTGTTTTTTTCTTTCTAGGCATATGTTTGGAACAATGACATTTATGTTAAAATTGAACCAAATTTACCAAGTCACAGAATCACATCGACTGGGGAAGAAGATATAATATATAATGGAATAACTGACTGGGTTTATGAAGGTAGAAACTTCAAAGCTTTTTCAAATCAGAAAATCTATAAGCTTTTAAAATAGTTAAGTGTTTCTTTTGCAATGGGAAAATTTAAATGAGATTCAAAATAAGTTGCATTGTTTAAAACGGCATCAAACTTCTCTTAGAACTCACAGCACCAGGTGTCTCCTAGACCAATAACTTAACTATTTCTAGCACTCCTCTGTCCTCATTGCCTGACAATACTCCTTTTGTCTCTGGTTTATTGACACAAAGGGCTTGTCTGTGTAGATAGACCTTTTCTGCCTTTGCTGGAACATAAAAGCCTCCAGATTAACATCAGATTTTTCTCTAACTAGGCCTATCTAACCCAGAAGTTACTAAGGAAAGCTAAATAATCCCATCACATTGAGAAGATGATAAAATAATATCTACAGGTTGGAGAGAAAATGCCTATTTTATAGAGGATTTGTATTTATTTGAACTTGGACAAATTATGATTTCCTGTTTTTAAGAATGAAAAAGCAATTAGAAAGGCTTAGGAAAAAGTGACTAATAAAACTAAAAAAGTTAAAAAGGAATATTCTCCCTTTTAGGATACAGAGTTGTAGAAACTATTAGGAACACATTTTAGAAACTTAGAAAATATTAGAAAAACATTTTTTATGTCTATATTTGCCAAGATAAAAGGCGTTCTGGGGCTGTTCCAAACTGTTCACAAGGTTTCCTCATATTTATTAGAAAGACTCACTATATTTCATTGTATTATTTTTTTCTTCTTTGCAGTTTAAAAAAATAGTTTTTCTTCATGACTTAATTGTAGTTCTTACCAAGTCCAAGTCAACTTTAATTGACTCATTATAACAGCAACAACAAATCACATTGAAAGAAAGATAAATTTTCATGTCCTAGAAATAAGTGCTTGACTAAAACATACAATGAAATTTACTAACACTAGCTACTTAGAGATTCTTTAACCCTTGGACAGTACAAACTAGTCTCCAGGATCATTGAAAAGAGTGGCCTCTTTCCAAAGCTCTGACCCTCCCTCAGAAAGAGCTGGCCCTGTGGAAGATAAGAGGGCAGCTAACACTTTCATTCTTTCTTTTTTTTTTTTTTGAGACGGAGTCTTGCTCTATGGCCCGGGCTGGAGTGCAGTGGCCGGATCTCAGCTCACTGCAAACTCCGCCTCCCAGGTTTACGCCATTCTCCTGCCTCAGCCTCCCGTGTAGCTGGGACTACAGGCGCCCGCCACCTCGCCCAGCTAGTTTTTTTGTGTGTGTTTTTTAGTAGAGACGGGGTTTCACCATGTTAGCCAGGATGGCCTCGATCTCCTGACCTCGTGATCCGCCCGTCTCGGCCTCCCAAAATGCTGGGATTACAGGCTTGAGCCACCGCGCCCCGCCAACACTTTCATTCTTTCTAAAGTAGGTAATCGCTTGAGGGAGACTTTTGCATGTTCATGACTAGGCCATTCTCATGCAGAACAGCTTTACAGTTCCAACTTGGGCCTCTCTAATAGCTTCAGTTCCTAGAAGGAAATTACTATATTGTCAATACAGAAAAATATGTCCTGCATTCCAAATAACCACTAATTCAAGACAAAGATCACTACCTGCTACTTACACTTACAAGTAATTCTAAAAACCAAAATCTTGGTCTGATTATATTGATTTTATGTAACTGCAGCTGTGTTATAGACTGCAATCAATGGGTAAAAGTTACAAAGAACAATAAGTCAACTCAGTATATGAACAAGTTCTTGGTATAATAGCAACCATGACTTGGAGTCATAAGGGCTGGGTTCTAGTTCTTGTCTCAGGCAATTCACTGGATCACTCCATGCCTCAGTTTCCTTCTCTGTGCAATGAGCTATAAATCATCACTCAGAGATATTTGTGGAGACTAAATTTGATACGTTTTGTAAATTCTAAATTGCTACATAAGCGTGTATACATCAATGATACAGATATGAGACAGTCAAAGGAAGAATAGGCTGCTTAACCCGGTAGTAGGTTTTCTGTTACTGGAAATACTAAAATAGAGGCAGGAAAGGGCAATATAGCACGGAGATGAAAAGCATGAGTCAAAGGAGATTTTGATTGATTTTTGATTCTACCATTTCTTAGCCATGTGATCCTAGACAAATTTCTGATCCTCTTCAAGCTTGTCTCACTTTATCAGTGGGTTATTGTGAGCCTTAACTGAGGTGATAGATGTCAATTGCTTATCAATACCTGGTGCATAGTTAGCACTCATTGAATGTCAGCTGCTCATCACAATAATTATTATTACATTTTATTACAGTAATTATTTTCGCTATTATTCTTGTTGAAAAAAAGCATTTGGAAATAACTTGTAAGGAGGTATCAGGCATCTGAAAACTGATTAGAATGCATGATTTCCCAACCCTAAGATTCTAGTTTCTATGCTTTTGCTTTTACATTTACACTTACATGAGACTTGTGGAATATATAGGAGTCTTCACTCAGTCTACTTAACTCCTCCATTCCCAGTTGGTGAACGAGTTTTCAACATATTAAGAGCCAGTGATTAAATGTCCCATGTGTAGACGCCATAATAATCATAGGGACGAGCTATCTTTGCCAGAGATTGAGAAGAAGCCCAACAATGTACTGGAAAGCAAGATCCTGTCGTTTATTTGCCTCGCTCTTTGACCCTCTTCTCTTACCCATCATGTATAAGACCTTCTTCTCCTATATACCAGAGCAGTGTGTTAATCTAAGGGAGTTTTCAGTTTCTGGGCTGGGCAAGGAGATGTTTCTCAGTAGGGGTCTCAATGGAGCTCCTTGCCGTTCTAAATCCATCCTTCCCACACCTTGTTTGTGCCAAGAGTAGTAAACTCTGGGCACCATATTGGTTTGATAGCCTGGAGCTACACACCACCCACCAGTACCCTGCGGGCTCAGTACAAACTGAGCCCAGTTGGGGAGAGTATGCTGGCATGTTGACTGTTTGAAAATTAGAAAGGAGAATCAGCCTCCTGTGTGAAATTTACTTTTAGTATGTTTTGAGGCATAAATTTAGAGGATTATAAGATAAAGAAAAAAATGTAGAGCTTATATTAAATATTGCATGCTAAAATATTCTAAAATGGTCCAACGGGTTACTTATTTTTACAATCCAGATATATCCTTGAAGATTTTATTTTTATTCATTTGTATTACTCTGATTTTGGAAGCCCAGCAAATGCAAAGTGGTTCATTAGTTGAACTCTACTGTAATTACTAAAGCTAATGAGAACAATATTTTGAATGCCAAAGCCAATTTATCAGCTACTTCTTGTAACAGAACAATTTATGTCTTTTTTCAGAGGAAGTCTTCAGTGCCTACTCTGCTCTGTGGTGGTCTCCAAACGGCACTTTTTTAGCATATGCCCAATTTAACGACACAGAAGTCCCACTTATTGAATACTCCTTCTACTCTGATGAGTCACTGCAGTACCCAAAGACTGTACGGGTTCCGTATCCAAAGGTCTGTGCTCCTGTTCGTACAGTGGTTCCATGATTTGATGGGAAGAGAATGGTTTCATTTAATCCCTTCCTGCTAATGAAAATATTGTCAGTCTCTCTTCAACAGCTTGCTGTGATTACTCTTGCTGAAGTCAACAGCATCTGGCAATTTTAAAGTATTTTTATTATCCCAGGAAAGAGTGTGATTTAAGGTTTTGTAATTTCTCCAAAAACTTTGAGGAATGACAAGCAGAAAAAATGGGGAAAATGCTTTTGAAAGAGATAAGGGGAATGAAAATGTTTGAATGGAGGAAAAGAGAGGCTATAATTGAATCAGAAGCTCATCTCATTTGTAGAAGTTGGATTGTGCCCTAGACGAAGTTGCAAAGCTCAGTTATATATCAGATTGTATTACTAATTAACGGGATACATGACTAGTTTTAGTGGTTCTATTATAGATTTGGCACTAATGTAAATTTTTCATGTCCTACATTTGGAATAATAGTGTCACGTCTTGGTTTTCAAAGCTGTTCTCCCCCTCAGGGTTGTGTGTTTACTAAAATTGAAGAGCCTTGTTAAGCAGTGTAAGCCAGGGAAGATGGAGTTTAGAAGGGAACCAGGGATTCTTCACTAGTACCGTAATAATAATGGCTACAGTATTGTCTGCAGGAAAATCTAATAGTAAAGTGTTTTTTTCTGTAAGAAATTTGGAAAAGGGGATTTTTATTTTTACCAACTCACTCAATTTGCTTTATGAAGAGCTGCCATTTTAGGAAGACAGAGGAAGTTAAAAGAAAAAAAAAGATCAGAGACTAAATATGGAGATGTGTTTTCAGTGGAATGTTATTTTTTGATGAGCGAAACTGGCACACACAAAAAAACTCCATAAAGTGTTCTCACTAAAAATATCATATTATTTCTAACTAATCTGTCAATCGAAGATCTATGTGTATATTTAAAAAGGTTTTATAGGTTTCAGTCATAATATTGTTTGTAAAGCTCCATCATAGTGAACCTGAATTTAGAGTGGAAATGATGGCTTCCTAATTGACATCGTTGGCTCAGGTAAACTGATTTTTCTGGTGGATGGTGTCTTTGGCAGAACCCAAGGTGTTCTTCATACTGACAGGCGTCAAAGACTTTTAGTCTCAGGGAGACAGGGTGTATTTGCAAATAATAGAGTTGATTTTAATAGGTTTATCTTTGCTTTCTCAAAGTGATAAATTATAGATATAAACATTCATTATTTAAACAGAAGTGCTTTGGACTTTCCGGTTTTATATATATACTCGGTGTGTGTGTGTGTGTATTGTGTGTGTGTGTATATATATATATATACACGTATTCTGTTTCTGCCTGACCATGAAAAGGTTGCATTTCATGACTCTCCCTTATGTTCATTTTATTTATATTAAATTGTTGGAATTTGTCTGATTGTGATAATTTTATGGCCATAATGCAGACATTTTGTGCTGTTTTAAAATGTGTGCAATGATGTTACATTTTTTTTTGTCAATACCAATTCTGTGATTGTTTTTTCCTAGGCAGGAGCTGTGAATCCAACTGTAAAGTTCTTTGTTGTAAATACAGACTCTCTCAGCTCAGCCACCAATGCAACTTCCATACAAATCACTGCGCCTGCTTCTATGTTGATAGGGTAAGATTCTTGTCCTGAATGCTTAGCTTGTAAACAGTTTTACACTTTCTAGGGAGAACTTTTCAAAAGTGAATGGCAGAGTGGATCACAGCTGTGTCATTCCCACTGACAGTCATTCATTCTTTCCTTCAGCAACTCTTTCTTGAGCATCTTCACGTCCTCAGGCTGGGCACAGCTCTAGAGATGAGGATGACAATGGACAGAGCAGCCGGTCCCTGGTGTCATGCAGCCTACATTCAAATTGAGGGAGACAGATGAAAACCAGATAAACAAAGAACAGTGTAAAATGCCAGTAGTGATAAATGTGGTGAAGAAAACCTGAGCAGAGCGAAACGGATGGGGCTGATGAGGGAAGGTCAGGGAAGCCTCATGGATAAAATGACCTGTGGCAGTGATGTGAAGAGGAGGAGGGCTCCATCCCCACTGATAGCAGGGGGCAGAGGAAGAACAAGTGCAGAGGAGATGTGCTTGGGGTGTTGGAGGAACTGCAAGGAGGCTGGGGTGACTGGAGCCTTTTCAGTGAACAAGAGAGTGGAGCGGACAAGGTCAGGTCCCACAGAGCCTTGTAAGGCCTAGAGAAAATACAGGAAATCTGTGGGTTAAGTTTAGGGAGCTCCAAGGTCATTTTGTGCTCCAAGACTTCACTTGCTGAAATCATGTCAGTGGTTTGAAATTCCACCCGGGAGCACCTTCAGCCCCTTGTTTATTTTCCTGTAAAGGAACCAATGTACTGGGTACAATTTATGGCTGGCTGATAGCTCCATATTCACTCATTTCTGTTATTTATTTGGTCTTGTTGCTTTTTTTTTTTTTTTTTTTTTTTTTTGAGATGGAGTCTTGCTCTATTGCCCAGGCTGGAGTGTAGTGGTGCCATCTCGGCTCACTGCAACCTCCGCCTCCCGAGTTCAAGTGATTCTCCTGCCTCAGCCTCCTGAGTATAGCTGGGATTATAGGTATGTGCCTGGCTAATTTCTGTATTTTTAGTAGAGACGAGGTTTCACCATGTTGGTCAGGCTGGTCTTGAACTCCTGACCTCATGATCCACCTGCCTTGGCCTCCCAAAGTGCTGGGATTACAGGCAAGAGCCACCAGTGCCCGGCCTGTTGCTGTTTTTAAATAACAACTAGCATACATTGAGTACTCACCATGTGCCAGACACAGGGATTATCACATGCTTTATCTTAGGACTCTTTAAAGTCACTCTGTCTTTCCAACAACTATCATCGTGTGCCGGTTCACAGATAAGAAAATGAGGCCTACAGATTAAGAAAATGACGAAGTAGGAATCTGTATTCAAACCTGACTTTCTGACTTGAAAGAACAAGCTATTAGACACTGCTTCGTGTCTCCCTCTGGGTGATTACGGCTGGTGCCCTAAGATTCCCGAAGGCACCGTCACAGCAGGATGGAAGCATCCATTTTCTCTGGGGTTGCATTAACTACATCAGGAAGGCTGTGGGCTGTGCTCTGTGGTTAGTAATACATTATTTTGGTTAGAAATATCTATAGTAACCCATTCATTTGGGGGAAAATCAATTAGTAAGTTTTTAAAAAATTTTCTGGGTTTGTCCAATGGAGTAAAAATTTACCCAAAGGTTTCAAAGTTTGCCTTTTGGTTCCACCCAGTCACCTCTTTAATCATCATTGATGGGTAGCCTCTTTTTTACTGCCAAATGTCCATAGAAAGCCTGTGCCCTTGTAGCACTTATCATCAGTAGATGATAGAAAACATTCAGATAAATGCCCCCAGGAGTGATAGGAGAGGTATGAGCAATAGAATGGAGGCATTCTGAGGAGAAGAACATGGGCTTTTCATGACCCCAGGACCAAAGAATGCCCCCTGGAGAATGTGCAAATTGAGCAGGCTGGCTTCCAGCAAGGCGCAGTGAGGAGGAAGGACACTGAGGTGGAAAAAACAGAGCATGGAAAAGTCAGGGCTTCCCAGGAGAAGACCAGTAGAGCCTGGTGTTGCCTTTTGGTCTGTCACCAATATCTTCCCGTAGAGAGGATGAGTCATGAGCACCTGCTCTGAAAAAGATTCCATCTGGAAGGGGCTTTAGACCTTATCAATGGTTTATAAACTTTTTAAGGACCTGGAAACCTTTGTTCAAGTGAGATATAATACAGAAGTGAATGGCCAGAAAGCAAATGGGAGATTGCTTCTCAGTTTTGGCAGGCCTAGTCCTTGTCTTCCCTCCTTCCCCCAACAGTCCTGGGAGCTTAGACAGAATCTGGAGTGGTTCCAGGACACGGTCACAACACCATTGTGAGGCACACGTGAGAGAACCTCCCACTTTATCGAGAGAGGTAAAGTCATTTGCTCAAGGTCACACAGCAAATTAGTGTGGAAGCTGGGAAAAGGACCGAGGCCTATGCCTGCTGGACGAAAATATTTGAATAATTTAGTTAAAAATGTATTGAGGCCTTCTCATGGGCTGGGACTGTGCTCAGTGCTCTGCTTTTGCTGTCTCATCTATTCTCCAAAGAGATGAAGTCTTTCCCACTTAGAGATCCCTTTCCAAGGCACAGCTGTGTGAAGTGCTGGGCTCAAGAAACAAGAAATTCTCAGGACGGATTTTTGGCCTTATGTAAATTCGTCAATAAGTTCTTGTTCTCAGTAGTTCTTTAAGTCACACTTAAGCCTCACTATGGAGATTTTGTGTGGAATATATATTACCAGAGAATATTGTTTTTTGGAAATGCCACAGGAATGTGTTTTTTAGGGAATTTAAAATATAGCTCTGGTCTCTGTTAACACTGGTAAGGTTGTGGTTTTTCTAGTACTAGACTCTAGATGCCCTCTGGAAAAAATGCACTAGTACATGATGATGCACCATTTTCTGGCCTCATGCAAAGATCCAGCAGGGCCAAGTAAATCCAGGTGAGTTAACCTGCCCAGCCTGTTACCCGGTGATTTACTAGCTCCTGGAGTGGGAAGCCTGGCCAGGATCAGTGCCTCTCCTCCTTCCTCTGCCCATGTTTCCCTCATTAGTTTTCCTGTTAGGCCATATCCCTTCACCACAGAGCCTGCAGCAAGTGAAATCCACAGGAGGATGAGGCTGGTTTGTGATTTTGTTAGGAATTAGCAGAAATGGGTGGAAGCCCTGCTTCTCTGATAACAAATGAAAAGGGCAGCCAGGCTGCGTTTCCAACAACCAAGGCCTGAACTTGAACCAGGGTGAGTCTCCCTGCTACCTGCATTGATTTAGTGCTAAAGTTTAGATTTGTTATGCTTTAAATTTGTTATGCTGCTAATTTGTGTTCATTGTTCATAATGAGAACTGGAAAGCTCAAAAAGTTGAAGGCAAACAGCACATAATGTAAAATCATAAATCTCCTAACTTTTATCTAGAGCAGTACATTCATTGTTGACTGAAGTAAGACAGGTTCTATGCGGTAGAGGCCAATCTTACAATCGTATCTCCAGTGTCTAGCAGGGTGCCTGCGACATAGCACATGCCCAACCAATATTTGTAGAATAAATTAATAGATAAGCAGAGGATGGATGGATGAGTGGATGGATGAATGGATGAGTAAATTATCTAGGTGACTGTGTGTGTGTAGAATAGTGGTTCACGCTGCCAGCACCATGGATAGACTTCAAAATGACCTTGCATAGAAATCCCTCCTTTTTATCTTCTCTCTGCAAAAATGTTGTGGCCTGAATCTAGACGATTGGAGAGGGCATGTTCTACTGCAGTAACCCCACCCAACATCTGTTGAATGGCTCTCGGGCTCATCACACCCAGCTCATGACATACCCCATCCCTTCTCTCTCTGCTCCTGAATGACACAATAGATACAAAGTCTTGCTATGTCTTCTCTGAACTGTTACGACCCTGGCCTATAAAGCTGCAACATCAAAGCCTCAGATTGTCACACAGGAGAAAAAGAAACTGGAAGCTAGTGACACCTGCAAGAGGCACATTAGGACTGGCATGCTACGACTGTGCGGGTGTACGGGTGCTGCAGCACTCAGATCTGCTTCATCTCATCCCACCCATTCCTCTCTTGAGGGATTTGTCAGCGAACCTGGGAGGGTTGGCATCCCCATCAGAGCAGAGGGTGGCATGGAGTCTGCGGCCAGCACTGGCAGTACGCCCGCTTCCTCGGGTGATTCACTGAATTAATCATTCCACGGTTGCAGTTGCTCTTGGTAGCATTTTTCCCTCCAATATTATTACCAGTTGGTAATAAATACCTTATTTTAAGTATCCTTAATGCACCAAAAGAAACATTTACACAAATTAAGGGAATTAATAGTACCTAACAGACATTTATTAAATGCCTACTGTTTGCAAAGAATTATGCTGGGACAGGCAGTCATTTTACAAGGGGATTCTCTGTTGTGTGATTTTTGACAAGTCTTTCTCAGTGCATTCACATATAATTTGCCTTATAAATTTTAGTTTACACACAGCTCTCTAGGAATAGATTTCTTTAAGTGAGGAACTTTACGCTGAAAAGAAGCAAGAAGGTGAAGCTAGCTAGCAACATTTCCCGAATGGATGGGTGGAGGTTTCATAGAGGGAACGAATATGAACAGGGAATCTGAAGCCAACAGCTTGAATTGAATCCCGGCTCCAACACTTCCCAGTTGGGTGATAGTGGGCAAGTTCCTTAAATCCTCTGCTGTTGTATTTCTTTGTCTGCAGACAATGAGCTGCAATACTCACCTTATAGGGTGGTCATGAGCTTATGTCAAGCACTTAGAACAGTTCCTGGCATATAGTAGACTCCACATGGGTGTGGACTCATTATTTTACATCCAAAAATTACTGCATCATTTTAGTATTAAAATCAACCATATTCCCGTTGGACTAATCCAGCTGCAGAAGGTAGAAGAGCTTACTGGCTCATATGTCTAACCTTGGTAAGTTGTCCAGGCTCTCAGGAAGGCCTGGATTGCAGGGACGGTCCCTCTTCCACCCCACCAAAACCATTACATAAGAAAACTACTCAGTATTGGCTTGTTATTGCAGAATAAAAGCAGCATACAGTGTGCAAACATAGATGATAATACTGCTGGCTGGATTTTTCTGGTTTTAAGTGGGACTTAAACTTTTCAGTTAAAAGTACAGTTGAGCCATTGGCTTTATTTATTTATTTATCTATTTATTTTGAGACAGGGTCTTGCTGTGTCGCCCAGGCTGGAGTGCAATGGCATGATCTCAGCTCAATGGAACCTCTGTCTCCCGGGTTCAATTAGTTCTCCTGCCCCAGCCTCCTGAGTAGCTGGGATTACAGATGCGCCCCACCACGCCTGACTAATTTTTGTATTTTTAGTAGACACAGGGGATCACCATGTTGGCCAGGCTAGTCTCGAACTCCTGACCTCAAATGATCCACCTGCGTTGGCCTCCCTAAGTGCTGCTGTTACAGGCATGAGTCACTACGCCCGGCAGGCTTTTTTTTTTTTGTTTTTTTTTTTTTTTGTTTTTTAAATGATTCTTTGACATCTCAGACTGGCATAATCTTGGCTCAGGGCTGCCACCGAAGAGAAGCATGTTTACAAGAAAATTCAAAAATTCCTGTCTGCACCAGGGGTGAACTGCCTTGCTGAGCATGCACAGGGTGCAGAGTACACCTGGGGTCATGGAGAGTAACCCAGGCCATGCAGGGTCCAGGACCATGAACCTTTGATCTGAAATGGGCAGGGAAGATGATTGATGCATGTGAGTTTCCTGGCTGACTTCCCAAATTCCATTACTCAATGTTTTCAAATGGGGAAAAGTTGCTTTTATATTGCTGATTTCTGAACGTGACATTTAACTTATGACTTTTGGTAGATAAAACTATTTAGTACTGGGTGATCCACTAATTATTGTCAATAGTTTTTTCCCCCCATCACCTAACACTTCGCTCAACCAGAACACTTTAAAAAAAGAAGAATATTTCTGGAGCCTAAATTCCTAATCTGTGTCCATGGAATTTTCAGATGTTGTATATATGACGGTGGAGAGGCTTTTCCCACCTAGAGAGAGGTACATCAGTCTCATCAGATTGTCCAAAGGGTTTTTGGCCTGAAAAGATAATAACTACTGATATGGGACAGGAGTTAGCACACCAGGGTTTATGGGCCAAATGCAGACCACTGCCTATTTCTGTGTGGTCCACAAGTAAAAATGGTTTTTACTTTTTTTTTTTTTTGAGACAGAGTCTCACTGTTGCCCAGGCTAGAGTGCAGTGGCTCGATCTTGGCTCACCACAACCTCTGTCTCCCGGGTTCAATTAGTTCTCCTGCCTCAGCCTCCTGAGTAGCTGGGATTACAGGTGTGTGCCACCACACCTGGCTAATTTTTGTATTTTTAGTACAGGCAGGGTTTCGCCATGTTGGCCAGGCTGGTCTTGAACTCGTGACCTCAGGTGATCGGCCCAGATTTTACGTTTTTAAGTGGCTGGGAACAAAAATCAAAAGAGTAATAATATTTCATTATATGTGAAAATTTAATGAAATTCAAATTTTAGCTTTTCAGTGGAACATTAAATGAACTCATTCATTTAATTATGGTCTCTGGGTGCATTTGTGCTACAAAGGCAGAGTGGAGTAGTGACAGAGAAGATGTGGACCACAAAGCTTAAAATATTTACTCTCTGACTCTTAACTGAAAACGTTTTCCAACCTCTGGTCTAAAAAACTAATTTCAGAAAGCTTCGTTTTCTGTTGTGCTTTTCATACTTCCATTTTCTTTTCACGGATTTATTGCCTGTCTTGGGTAAAGTGTATTCGCCTTTCCGTGTTCTCATTTAGCTCCCCTGCATTGGGCAGACGCAGAAGCATCAGACCGGATGAGATGTCTGTATTCCCCAGCATGGAAAGAGGTGGTTGCACTCTCAGCCCCTGTGGCCTGGCGGTTTGTGATGAGTGCAGTGAGACCTGGGAGAGTGGTGTGGGAGAAGGAGGTTTCCAAGAAGACATCGTGAATGAGGGGACATTTAGGCCAAGACCTAAGGAAGTTAGAGCTTGGCAGCCACTTCAGGCTGAAGAGCAAGACCGAACAAAGAGGGAGCAACTGGGGAACCTCATGGTGTGTTGTGAGAATACTAGCCACCCAGACTCGGTAGTATATAGGTTCTCCAGAAGCAAGAAAATGGGCTGAAATGAAAAGGGACCCTTATTTATGGAAATGTGGTGCTCTGCTGCTGAGTGAAGGGGTTCGGTCTTGTTTGAGTACCTGCGGCTTGCAGCAGGGTAGCATGGAAGCCCGTTACCACTAGGCACATTCGCACATTAAGTGTTCCCAGCTGTAAAATGGGGATGATGAAGCTGTGAGGGGCTTAAAGGGCTTTATCCAGCACCTGACCCATCCCAAGTGCCCAGTAAATGTTTGTTGTGTGATTAGGTGTCTGCAAAGGGAGTGGAGATGGGAATTGATATATGAATTCCGAGGAAGGACAAAGCTATAGTCCTTCAGTATGACAATATGACAGTTCCCACAGGTCAGCAGAAGGCTTTCCTTTCTTCAGTGCTGCATTCCATGGACATATAATTAGCGCCTGTTTTGAGTCAGGCATTCTGCTAGGCCCTGGGGACACCCTGTAAAGAACTTACAGTCAAGCAAGGAGAAGGGCAGGCCCAGTCTGTAAAGGAGAGAGCAAGTGGATCTTGTGAGAGCATCTGGGATGGGGACGAGATGCGGCCACCAGACCAGGCAGGAAGAGGGGGATGAACACACTCATTTGGAACCCTCTGACAAAAAAGAGCAAAGCTGCGATCAGACACTTGAGAGCAGGGATTTGTGAATAGTCATCCAAAACCACACTGGGGGAGGAGGAGGGAGCAAAAAACATAAAGCATCCATTGCCAATAATGTGAGGGAGGCCAGCAGAAAAGTAAATGATGAATTCCATACACTTCACTATAAATCAGAAGGTGGTTCCAAAATTTTTTTTTCAGTATGTGTTGGGGAGGATGTACTGCTAGAGATACCTCTGTTTACATAAATTTATGTGAAAATACCACAGGGTTCTTTCATTTCTTTTCAGGGTTCATGGTTTGACTTTTGAGAAATGTCTTTTTACAATATACTTTGATTTTCAAAGTTTGTGGAGGTGTGAGTCAATTTTTTCCCCTTTGAAAATGAAGTTGAGAAAAGGGTCAGCTGTAGTTTCACCCTAATAGAAAGAATTTTCTGGAGAAGCACGTAAAATACCAGAAATACTCAAATCTTAGCCAGTGTCCATGGCCTCACTTCCCCCAAGACAGCAGAAAGGAGATGCAAAAACATCACCCTTGACTCCCTGGCACCACCAGCGGCCAAGTTGAGGACTTGATAAATCCTGAGCTCGCGGTTTGAGTCACACATGTTAAGCCACTGTAGAATATTGTTGCTGCTTTTCCTGTTGGATATATTTTAATTTTCATTCCAAATTAAACTGTACTTTAAGCTTTAAGAAAAGGTGAAATATTATATTAAATGGTTTCATTAACCATTTATAATTCTATTTCCCATTAAGATTGATTTCTTTTCACTGAGTAAAATGTCTATTTGTACCAAGGTCTGGCAATAGTCATATTCATTCTCTCTCTCTGTTATTCCTTTCTTTCTTCCTTCCAGGGATCACTACTTGTGTGATGTGACATGGGCAACACAAGAAAGAATTTCTTTGCAGTGGCTCAGGAGGATTCAGAACTATTCGGTCATGGATATTTGTGACTATGATGAGTCCAATGGAAGATGGAACTGCTTAGTGGTGAGACTGAATGGGGATGTTCGGCTTCTAAAGCAACATGTGATCAGAGGGTCTGTGCAGTCGGGGAGAGAGAAGGCTGGGAATCAGGAAATGAGGTTTGAGTTTCTCTTCTTTCTGACTCTGTCTGATTCTGACGTAATAAAATCTTGAATAAAACTCCTAGATAACCTGCCATCCCGAGGTGCTTCTATTTCTCCTACACTGACTAGTCATATTGTTTTAGTTACGGATACTATCACTCGGGAAGGGGAGAAGGGGTGACTGGCCACAAGATAGAATCTGATATCAATATTTTAAAAACCAAAGAGGGCCAGCAGCTGCAAGCTCAACAAAGTGTGTTTTAATAAATATAATAAAGGGAATGGGGAATAGTTGGCTGAGTGTGTGTGAAACAAAACAAAGACATGAGGCCACAAACCCATTACCATACTGTCACTGTCTGTAAGCAGGAAACAGCTTTAGATTGCAAATAAATAACTGCCAGTCTGAGAGGGTGGCAATCCTGAGGCCAACTCATCCAACCTTGAGGTGCTGGGAGGCTTCTAGCCAGGAGACCACGAGCTCCAACTAAGATGATGGTCAAAGTTAAAGTCCCACTGGGAGCCCGCAGGCTAGGAGGGGTGGATCCTGGAAGAGGTTTGCTGGCATATGCCAAGGACACCTCCCCAATCCCCCTTATCTAGTCACAGACCCTGTGCCTACACACCTACCCTTCCTACTCCCATCCTGACTAGGCTCAGGGCATATTCTCACCTCCCAGAACTGGAGCCCCACATAACTTGATTCACTTATTTATTTATGTAACAAACATAGAATTCTTGTTATGTTCCAAGCTCTGTGCTAAGCTATGGATTTTTTTCTAAAGTGAATTAGTTAGCATGCCTGCCCCCAAAACGTTTCTGTTCTAGTTGGGAATATTATCAAAATAAATAAAAAAAACTGCCACTTACAGTATACCAGGCATTGTGGAAGCTGAGGATCAATGTTTGAGGAGCTGGCTCAGGTCACAGGACACAGTCAGAATTCAAACTGCAAAACCCAAGCTCTTTGCTTGCTGCCAATGAAATACTCATAATACCAAGGTTGTACCATAAAAGAGTTCAACCAAGTACAGAGGGAACAGAGGGCAAAAGAAGATGATCAGCTCTACTGAGGGCAGGCGGGATGGGGAAGGAGATGATGTGGGAGAGCTATAGAGTAGCCTGGGATAAGTTGCCATGTGCTGAGCAGATAAGGACAGAAGGCCATATGAGCAGAGAGCTGTGCAAAGGCATCCAGTGTGAATAGCTTGGAAGATGCAGGAACTAAGGACTGGGGGAGAGGTGTAGTGGGGAGCACTGAGGCTAGAGATATAGGCAAAGGCTCAGGTGCCATTCTGGGAGTTTGGACTTATCTCGTAAGAAATGGGGAGCTGTTTCAAGGTTTTAAACCAAAGAGTATCACAATGGGACAGGCCTATCTATTGCTAACTAACGTAGCAGAGAAGAGCAGCAGGATCTCCAACAAGGAGATTCTGGCAACAGACCCCAGGCAACCTGCTGAGGACATGAACAAAGTCCTTAGCTGTAGAGAAGGACAGTAAAGTCAAAGAACTAGGTGACAGGGGCTGAAGGAGGTGACTATGAGGAGGGCAAGAATCTAGAATGACCCCCGGGTCTCCAGCTTGGGTGAATAGGTGCCACTAACTAGAAGAAGAATGAAGGAGTAGAACAGGTTGGTGGGACAGAGGAAAACGAATGAAATTCTCTTTAGTTCTGTGCATTCTGGATTTAAAGCACCAGTGGAGCTTCCAGAGGGACCCAGGATATAACTTTTGGCAAGAGAGGCAAATGATCTAATGTAATGACTTGAAAAATACTAACATAAATAGAAATATACGAATGGAGATAGTTTTCAATTATTATAAGTACAGCTCTATTTATATTACCACAAATTATGGCTATAGATTTCATCTTATTTCTCTTTGAAATGCTGTCATTGTGTCTTTCCCTTCCTAGGCACGGCAACACATTGAAACGAGTACTACTGGCTGGGTTGGAAGAGTAAGTGTTATCAGTTGTGGGGTTTTATGGATGAGTTAGCTACTCAGCTATTTGATATGCAGCTATTCAAAACTAGGGCTCTAAGTGATACGTTATTAATAGCAATATTAGTTAACTTATTTCTCAAAATATGTAAATGCTCCCTATAAAGATATCTTTTTGTAGAGAATATATAACACACACAGTTGGAAAAAGTAAGGGGACAAGTGAAAAATCAAAATCAGAGCAGACAAAACATAATGCACTCCCGGCAAGTTGTAGCTCCCAGCGAGTTAAAGGGTAACCATGGCTGAAAGTCGGCCAAGGTGTCCAATGTGGTCGTTGACCTCACATTTGAAGTTATGTGCTTTAAAGACAGAAAACATACGTTCTGTCCCCATCCTGCACAGATGCCTAAGGAGAGGTGACAACCAGCAAAAAAATTCAGCAGCAACCACAGAGTGCCCACTAAGCACCTGTCTTTGGAGGAAATAATACTCGCGGGCTTATGCTTTATTAGGCATCCAGATGCAGAGCTTTATCCAGGAAAGTGTGGTGACCCTTAGGGACTTGTCATGCTTCTCAGTCCCACTGAGTTATATACTCCTTGTACAGAATTACCACCCAGATTGCGATGACCATGGAATATAATGAGTTGATGAAGGAACTCCAGTCATCATGTCGCCTTGCATAGTAGATGAGGAATGAATCTCACTTAATTTTTATGATCACTTCGATTAAGCCCCTTTAAGAGGGAAATAAAGTGACCCCCAAAATGTAAAGATTTTAAACCTCTTGGATCATAGAGGTGAGGTCCCCAGTCCAAGACAACCCTTTCCAGCTGGGCTTGGAGCTCCGGCAGCATTCACACGTCCTTTTTCTTCAGGCATTGATTGGGCAGAGGGGAGAGGTTTGCCAACATGAAAAGTGGTTTCCTCCATGGCAAGAGACACGCTACACTTCCTCACGACTCTTTGAAAAAAATATGTTTTTTCCTCTCTGTATTTAACCAGACAGATGCCACTTTTCACACATTTCTACTAGGCACAACTCCATCCAGGGGAAACAGGGAAATGTATTAAAAAGATAAGGCTGTGAACACAGGTCTAGAGAGGGGAATGTGTTTCAAAGCTCTGTAATGAGAACACCAAGTGTACCGCACGCCTCAGCTTGCTCCATAAATGAATTCGCTTTGAATCACTAAATAGAAGAGGGAAGCAATTTTCTTCCTTCCCAAAATGGGAGCTGATGAGAGAGGAAACATCGAGGGCGAAGTGAACCAACAATTTTAAAAGACCATCTCCTACCTGCTCTCAAATGTAGCTAGGAAATCAAAATCGTAAACCAACATATTCCTTTCAGGCTGGGATAGACTCTCTTCTACTTAAACTGCATTATGTTCTGAGTACTATATTTTATTGAACTGTAAAAAAACGGAAATTTGTTCTGTATTTCTATACAAATATTTTTTATAAATTGTTGATCATATTTAACAAAATGAAAAGGCTTATAATAAAAATATATGAATGTTTTCCTATGAAATATACAACAGACATTCCTTATAGTATGTAGTCCAGAAATGGTTAAATACTAAGTCTGACTTTTGAAAAGAAATATGTGTAAAAACAGGAAAGAAAAATATCCCCAAATTACAAACCACCCCCAACCTGAAACAATAAAAAATAATACGTCTGTTTCAAGAGAGCACATTTGTGACACTGAGGAAATTTACTGCTCCAAACTGAAAGGTTAATGCTATTTTCCAGGTGCTTGCAGCCAGAAGTCATAGTTATCATCCATAGAGAAAAGATGTCTCCAAATCAGCAACAACTTCTATTTATTGTTTTCTACAAGCCTCTTTATATGCATTCTCTCATTTACTGCTCACAAAAATTACCTATGAGTATGGTGTTTTTATTCACATTTTATAGAAAGAGAATTTTCTTTTTGAGGCACTTTAATTTAATTTTAATTTGGCGTATAAATGGAGCATGGATTTTTCAGCATAGGTATTGGAGAGGACTTTCTAAAACTAAAGTTGGTACTGAGATGAGACCTGTGCTTTAATGTTCTTTTGTTTTCTATTATTTTCTAGTTTAGGCCTTCAGAACCTCATTTTACCTCTGATGGTAATAGCTTCTACAAGATCATCAGCAATGAGGAAGGTTACAGACACATTTGTTATTTCCAAATAAATAAAAAAGTGAGTATTCTTACATAATTTATTTCATGTTGACCTCTTTTTTCTTTTTCTGGAAACCAATTTGAAGTGGAAATCATTTGGTAAGGCTGATCAATGTGTATAAAAATCAGATTAATTTAAACTTCTCAGTGGTGTATTGTGTAACGTGGAACGAGGTGGGGAAACCCAACAAGAAAATCCAAGGTTATTTGAATTCCTGATATAAATGATTTAATCCTCCACTTTGAACAGAGAGAGTGTCGAATCAATCTTTTTTTTTTTTTAAAACACATTAGAACTGCACATTTATTACAAAAGGAGCCTGGGAAGTCATCGGGATAGAAGCTCTAACCAGCGAGTATCTGTGAGTATTGTAACAATTGACAGGATATAAACCTACTTGTTATAATCGTGCCCTCTTTGCCCAGAAGTAGGAAAAAAATCTCCTACAAATAAAGAGTAGTCTTTTTGGAATGTGTTCAATACTTTTTTTCTTTTTAACATACGGAAGCCTTAATGATTTTCACATATGCTTAGCAGATTTGATACCATGCCACCAGGCAGCTCTACCTCTTGCTCTTACCTGCTTTACATTACAAGAGCTGTATCCTCTTTTACTTGAACGTCGTGGAACGCTGAACTAGCAGGCAGGGGCGTCTTGTTAAATTTCAGCTGGCAGTGATTTTTTGGAAGGCTTGGAAAGGCAATTTTATCTGTCCATGTCCCGGCCTTACTCTCTGCAAAATGGAAAGCTTTGCAGAGGCTGTCAACTGCTATATGTGAGTTGGTAGAAAAGGGGGTGTTATTTTTCATTAGAATCTTAGGCCCTTTTATGATTCTTTATTGGTCTAATCGCGGAGGAATTTGGCCGCCGCCCCAAGTAGCTTTTGAAGGCCCTCTTCAGCAGTGGCTCTGCCTCTCTCAGGAACATGGGGCTCCTGCTATCTAGTAGCTTATGTTATAAGACAGAAAATAAAGCAATCGGGATCAATGAGTGGGGTCTCAATTTCAGACTAACTGTCCAGTCCTATTTTTTGACAGAAGCCTTCTTTTGAATTTTTACTTGTCCCTCTAATTAAGGAAGAAATCCCTGGTTTTACATATTTTAGTCTGTTAAGAACAAGACCTTTCTGTGTAGAGATGACGGAGAAAAATGGCTTCTGGGGGGTGAGGGCCATGGAAGCAATGGCGGAGGGCGGCGGGCACCCGTGCGCGTGCTCGGTGCACACTTAGGCTTGGGGTCTGAGTGTGGTGGATCGCCTCTGACTTCTTAAAAAACATAATTAATATATATTTCATTTTTTTCTCTTCCCAGATACTACATTAGTAATGAATATGAAGGAATGCCAGGAGGAAGGAATCTTTATAAGTAAGAGCTTGACTTGAGTCATTTCAGCTGACGAACAATTTCTGAACTCTAGTTTTATTTTTTGCCTTGTCCTAACAAATATTAACCTGGTATTGCTATTGAGTACTTTTTATTCCTTCATAAGTCAATCTACATGTCCACAAAAGAGAATGGCTTTATTCAATGTTTTGCCATATTTCCAAACAATGGGAGGTTTGAGGTTACTATTAATTCATGTATTTATTTCAAGTTAAAAAAAAGGGGGGGGGGGTCCTGAAGATTGCGTTGGCATTCTGCTGTCTTTGAAACTAGAATATGGCTTTATTCAGTTCCTTCCTTTCACTTGTCTTTTCTTCAAGCACTTAATTTCCGTTGTTGGTTTTACAGAATCCAGCTTAGTGACTATACAAAAGTGACATGCCTTAGTTGTGAGCTGAATCCGGAAAGGTGTCAGTACTATTCTGTGTCATTCAGTAAAGAGGCAAAGTATTATCAGCTGAGATGTTCCGGTAAGTCTGAGCTCCCCGGGAGGGAGGGCAGTCGCCGCTGTTACTCACTTCCAAGCAGCTCCCTCTGTTCCTTTTGAATCTGAGGAGCTCTTGAAATCACCTAAGTCCCCTTCTCTCCACTCACATTTAAGTAATGAGCATAAACAATCTTTTCTTCGCCTTATCACTGAGAGACTTGCATAGCTTGCTTTAGACCGAACACATACACACACACACATGCACACACACCCTTGTGTATAACAGAAGCACTTCAGTCTTAAACACATACATATTGTAGGGTTTTAGATGATTGTTTTATGCACTCGTCCCTTTCAATGAGAAAATATACGTGGCTGGTGCATGTCACCCAACATGCTCACTGCTCCATCTTCTGTTGCTGTTGCTATTATTAATTACAAATGAAGAAACCCAGGCAAGGAGTGGCCAAATGACTTTTGCAGGTGGTCACACAGCGAGTTACAGGCACAGCAGGATTCAAAACAGGCCTCTGCCTCCCTAGCACTCCCTTTTAAACAGTATGCCAGGTTACTTCTCAAAATGGGAGAAAGGATCTGGATATTCTGAAAAGAACTGTCCACAACACAAAAACAAATAAATGTTTTCAAACCATTTATCTGAGTCTTCCCTCACTAGTATATTTTATTATTATGCTTTTCTTTATGGTTCTTTACTATGATTGTTTTTAGCAATTATTTCTTGGGCATGCACTTTATTCTAAGCACTGTGCTAAAAGCTTTATATTCAAGATCTTGTTTAATCTTTAAGAAATCTCTATCAAGTAGATATTATTATCCTCATTTCCTCATATGAGGAAATCAAAGCACAGCTCTGCTGTCCTAAGTCACAGAGCCAGTGAGCCAGGATTCATCCCCAGGTATGGAAAGTGCCTTCACTGTGTTTCTAATCCAGTATGAAAATTAATATTATCATCCAAACGCATAAAATTAAAGAGCTCACAAAATAGCTTTTCTATACATTACCTTCCACTCTGCAACTACCACAGTTGGGATAAATAGTGACGATATGGGCTTGTGAGAAAAACACTTTTGCATGCCAGAAAGGAATCGCTTATCCAAGTCAGGCACTATGCAGATGTGCCGCCTGGCTCTGGGACTCCGTGGGAGTGGGGGCAATGGGGGAAAACCCATCCCTCGCTAGGGAGGCTGGCTCCAGGGCTCTGCAGCCCACCTGGGCAGAGCCTGAAAAACCCTGAGAGATCACGGATTTAGAGTGGGGAAGGACGTCAGCTCACATTTTAGTTTGCGGATGAATATATTAAGTTAAGAGATGATAATGTGCCCAAGGTGCCTAGCAGGGCACAGATACATTTCCTATTTCATTCTACTGAGCCCTGTGCCTTTCCAGTAACACTTCTTACTCTCAAATTGCAACTATTTTAAAGAGGGAGGGAGGAGAAACAGCTAACATGTATGAAACTTCTTATCCATTATAATATTTATATGTTCCTTCAAAGTTAAATGGTAACAAATGATATTTTTGAAAAGTCATGTATACTATCTTTTCCAAAGAAGTATTCATCCAAAATATTTTTCCCCTGATTGTGTTAACAGGTCCTGGTCTGCCCCTCTATACTCTACACAGCAGTGTGAATGATAAAGGTATTTTTTCATACTTTACTCTTCATTCGTTTTTAAGAAAGTGTGTTGAATAAGACCAACATGTACTTAGCATTGTGTGATTTTCTTTGGCTTTGTGTCTTGACAGTGAGTTGAACACAAACCTTATAACCTGAAGTATGTGTAGTCCGTCAGTGAATTTCATGTTTGCTCATTATTGCACTGTATAATCCACATTTTTCACATTGTAATGAATGACTGCTGTCTCCTGTGTTTCTTTAGGGCTGAGAGTCCTGGAAGATAATTCAGCTTTGGATAAAATGCTGCAGAATGTCCAGATGCCCTCCAAAAAGCTGGACTTCATTATTTTGAACGAAACAAGTAAGTTAAATTCCTTTGGAACAGTACTTTTCATGGAAACACCAATGCACTCTAACTAAAGTAATTTGATCTGAAAATATGTATTTTATGTTATATATAAATCTAGTTTAGAAGGTTATTTCTCCGTGAAATGTCTTGTCAAAAGAAATACTAGTTTTACATCCTTTTGTCTTAAAATACAATACCATTCTACATAAAACTTATTCTGTCAAAAGGGAAATGATTTGGAGAACGTGCTCTATCGTTAGTTCACTTTTATCCCATTAGCGACTCTATTATTCTACTAGTAGTAATTGTATGTTTAACTTAATGACATCCTAACGTATTTCACCTTTAACCCAAAGAGATCAAGGATATCTGAGATGGTTGTATAAAATAATTCATGTTAGCTATAAAATATTGAAACTTCAGTCTCAGAAGAGAAATTTTGAATTTTTCCAAACCCTCCTGACCTCCCATAGTGTGGTCCCCAGCCTGGTTGTGTAATCATGGAGTACATTCAGAGACCAGTAAGAACAATGAGGTTCTTTGAGTAGAAAATCTAGTTATTTATTGTTTGTTTTTCTTTATTTTTTCCACTCAAGGCTAACAGCTTATACGGGAAGGAGGAATCTGTTATACTAGGATTGATTCGTTTTAGGCTTTAAAAAAATTTAGGATAATAGAAAAGATTCAACACATCTAATTTTAAATA
This sequence comes from Rhinopithecus roxellana, assembly GCF_007565055.1. Lineage (NCBI taxonomy): Eukaryota > Metazoa > Chordata > Mammalia > Primates > Cercopithecidae > Rhinopithecus > Rhinopithecus roxellana. The sequence continues at coordinate 102,701,871 of NC_044562.1, forward strand.
TCAGGAAAAGCACAGGAAAGTATAGCATCCTCATGAAGAACAGTTTAGAGCAGTGCTACTCAAACTGAATGTGCATGTGAGTCACCTGGGACCCTGTTAACAAGGACATTCTGACCCAGCAGGTCAAGGAAGGTCCAGGATTCTGCATTTGTAATAAGCTTCTAGGTGATGCTAGTGCTACTGACCCTTGAGCCACATGTGAGGGGCAAGAGCTTAGAGTTTTCCAGAGCTAACATTGACAGCCTGGTACAGAAGGCACTGAATACTGAGATGTGACATTCTATTTCAGTCATGAACACTGGGGAACCCCTGCAGGTTTTTAGGTCAGGGAAGCCACATTAGCAGACGGATGACTTGAGACAGGAGGTAAGATGGAGCTGTGGGGATGGGGATGTCCCATTGGGAGGTGGTTATAGCCATTCAAAGTACAGAAAGGAAGGATGAAAGGTAGGTCAGGGAGGAGGGAGCTGGGAAGGCGTGACTCTGTGAATAGAAAGAACCTCCCGAAACTAAAGACTGTACATCTCCAAAAAAGTGGGACTAAAACACCTTCCCATCAACTAATGCCAGTTCAAACAAAGCAGAGATCAAATGATGGGTTTTGCATATTCATTAAAAGTATCATGGTCAACTGATAGTTTGGTGTTCTACTGAAATTATAATAGAGACTTAAATTTTGCTCTTATAAGCACATTTAATCAGAAGGCATGACAATAGTCAGCAAAATATAAATTGAAGATAAATCTATCTATATATTTTACTCCCAAATCTTTTTTTCTTTTCAAGTAAAATAATTGTAACAAACATAAACAAAAAGGAAGATAAATGTTAGATAAAAATAGCTCTAGAGATAAGAATTTTTTGCCTACAGTTTAAATCTCCTGAATCTGGAATAATTTTATTTAAATGTGGAAAAACACTTTTATAACTCATCTTTTATTTGGGAGCAAAGGAAACTGACTCATTATTTAGGGACAAATTTTATTAAACTGATGTTAAATCAAGCACAGAGAATGAAACAGACCCGTGGGAGATCATACAGAATGTACGCAACAGTTTGCTCCATATAAACCCGATCTCATTCTGTGAAACGCAGAGCTGAAAATGGGAACTCAGATTTGCGGTCTGGGATGGCAATAAGAATTACAAAAATGTTATTAAATCAGAATTCTAAAATAGAGTTGGGGCCAACTAAAAATCCTAAACAGCTTCAAGGAAATTCAAGAAGAGGAAAACATTTTGGAGGAAAACTTAGAACATAAGCCATAAACAAACTAGATCAGTAGATCGGATGCCAAAGAACAGAATCATAAAAACAAAACATTAGAAATTCTAAGATGCACTTTTATTTTACTAGGCACCAATGTATTTAATAGATACATTAGAAACAATTTTATGTTTTAACATTAACTAGTATTTTAACCTGAAAGAAAATGTTGTAATAGCTTAAAAATGTGCTGAATCCAAGCAGTTCATTTTCTTTTTCTACTCTCATTTAACAAATTGTTAAACTCTAGAAATGACTTGCTACTGAGGGAGATGAGGAACAAAATCTTGTACTAATAATTTTTCTTACCTCACTAATTAATCTTTCTGTTTGTTTAGAATTTTGGTATCAGATGATCTTGCCTCCCCATTTTGATAAATCCAAGAAATATCCTCTACTATTAGATGTGTAAGTATTCAAGAGAAGGGAGCAACTTAGAAATATTCAGTCATATATATTTTTCTCAGAGCAGCTTACTGAAAAATGGAGCCAAATGCATCCTTTCCCTCTTCCTGAATCACTGTTTACTATTTCCTCCTTTCATTGTACAGCCACAAAACTCAACCTGTGTTTTCTCACATCTTCTTAACACAGAAGAGAGATACTCCTTTTCTGTCATAATGGCATATAGATTTTCTTTTGTTTTGCTTCTCTGAACTCCAAGGGAATTTCAAAGGATTTCTTAAGTCTGCATTTTCATCCTTAACCTCCTGGACATTTTAACAAGTAAGAGATGGGCATTAACAGTCTTTACAGTTCCCTTACCCTAGCTCCCACTGGCTGCCTCATGTTTCTCTTCCTTTAGTTCCTGAAGTATTACTGCCGGCTATTTTCTATTCCTTTTTTTTGGTGAAGAGAAGTGATAGAGGAGAATGTTCATTATAAAAACTTCAAGTCTTTGAGAAAGTTATGAAGTCAAAAGTCTTTGAACAGTGAATATGAACTCATATGAATTCCAAGTACGACAGCTTTGTAAAATATTTTTTATAGTCATTAGGAATACACCCTACTTTAATTTTTCTAAAATTGCCCTACGGTCACCCATGATGCCATAATGTCAGACTCTTCCTGTCCTGGCTTGCATCATTTCCTATATCAAAAACAAAATGAAACAACACTTGTGCAGGGACCTGCTGAATGCCAGGTGCTTGGCATCATTTGCTTTATTCACACAGCAAGCCCATGTAGTAAGTTCTGTTGTTCCATTATACGGAAAAGACATTGAAGCTCAGGGACATAATGTCTCTGTTGTTACTAGCAAGAAAAAAAAAAGTGGGGAGAGGAAGGGAGGACACAGATACTAGTATCAGACACAGCTCAGCTTTGATGCACTATATTCACAGTTTCATGAAAACCAAACATAAAGAAAGGAAAAGACAGGTATTTTAAAATTCCAGATGCACTATCTGATTTCTTTTCAAGTAAAATAATTGTAGCAAATGAAGTCAGTTCATTCGTGACACTAATTTGTTTTAGGCTTCGGCTCCAATGCTAAAAAAGCATCCTTTAGAGTGATATTTTTATCTTCTTTGACTTCCTAGTAAGTAATGATTTGATCTCCATTAGAAAAGGTTTTAAAAAATGCTAAATTTAATACATATTTCTTTTCAGTTATTTTCCTTTTCCTCTTTTAAGGTCTATATATTTTTTTCTACTTTAAAAATAATCTTGTTTAATCTTGGGGTTAGGGAACTTGATATATACCTAATATTAAGGCAAACTCTTAATCTACCAAATTTAATATAATTGAGAGGAGAAAGACATTTCACATGTTGTGAAAAAATGTTTGCTTGTTCAAGAAATGCATGAATGCATTTTCCTGTTTAAAGTTAGAATGTTATAGGATTTTGTTTAAAGTTCTTTTGACTGACATCCCTAAGTAGAAGGAAAACATTAGCAAAGGCATGTAAGCAGGACTTGTCCTATCCTGTGTGGGGGACAGTGAGCAGATGAGTGGAGAGATGGGCTGGGGAGGGAATAAGTTATTGGAGAGTATCCATGTCCAGGAGTCCTGTAGATGGTGCAAAGATGACATATTTAAATGAATTGAAATGAGCTATAAGGAGCTCCTCTTGATTAACAAGCAGAAAAGAGAGCACTTTACAGAACTTTACAGAGATTGTGCACACAGCTCTGTGTAGGATAGTTGTAGCCTGTGAAGATTGCAGATACAAGGGAGTTAAACTTGCTAGTAAATAGAATGCCCAATGACATGCCCGTTTTCCAATGCAACCTGTTTCTTCCTCTGAAGTTTTAAATATCATCATTCATTCTTACTGCAATCCATTCCACAATGATTTACAGTCATTGTGAGCAAGACTGTGCCGGGTGCTATGGGAAATGCAAAGTATATGATGCAGAAGTCAAGTCCTAAAAGAAGGAAATAAACTTGTAGTCCAGGAGTATTTGTAAGCTGAGATGGAAAGATATCCAAAGCTGTATTTATTGTTGTCATCATCATTTTTTTTTATAACACAACTCCCCTTTCTTAACTATTAGAGAAATTATTTCTTTAATTTCCAAGATTATGTTAATACTTTTTAAATGTTGGCCTATGAGGTCTGTGTTTGATAACTATCTTCAAAGACAAAACTGACAAGTATCTTTGAAGGAAATACACAACCGTGGTAGTTGTATTGCTAAGTTTTAGAGGACTCATTCTGGACACCCCATAGGCTGGCACAGTTTCAGGCTCATGATTGGGAAGGATGCACACGTCTTGTTCACGGGGAAGAGAAATGTAAGCATTCCTCATTTGATTCAGGAAAACCATGAAAGCTAACAATTTGGTATTTTTCATAGGTATGCAGGCCCGTGTAGTCAAAAAGCAGATGCTGTCTTCAGACTCAACTGGGCCACTTACCTTGCAAGCACAGAAAACATTATAGTAGCTAGCTTTGATGGCAGAGGAAGTGGTTACCAAGGAGATAAGATCATGCATGCAATCAACAGAAGACTGGGAACATTTGAAGTTGAAGATCAAATTGAAGCAGCCAGGTGAGTGACTAGGAGATGAAGTCAAAGGTCATCTGATTTTTTTTTTGCCCTTTAAAATTTACATTTTAAAGCTGTAAAGTGTAAATAATTTAAAGTGTTCTGGGATGAATTTGTAATCTTTTATCTTTACGGTAGGTTTTAGTGAAGATGTTATGTTTAGATAAAAATATATTACATTATAGATTTATATGAAGTTAAAAAAAAAAAAGCATTTCCTAAATTCATCTCTGTATGAGACTCTAGAAAGGGAGTTGGCATATGTCCTACCACCTTCTAAGAACAGAAACTCAAAATTCATCAGACTCGGGGACAAACTGAGGGATAAATGTACCCTAGTAAACATCTGACTAAATAAGCCAAGCCCATTCCTTCACAGTCAAGAATAAAGAGAGGACTACAGTGTACATTTACATCACAGGCAGTGTACACTTACATCACATAGACAACTATGAGGTCCTAGGAGAAGCTCCTACAGTCCGGATGAGGGAGGCTCTGCTATTTTGGGAAAATTGTGGAGCACAGCCATCATCAGTCATATGTATAAGGGCTCTGATAAGTATGAACCACATCTCATTCTTGTGCTCTTCACTTATGGGACTATAAACAGATGTGATGTGGCTCAAGAGATGTTAACAATGAATGATGGTTACTCATAATATGCATGTTACATGGGAAGTGCTTTACCTGCAGGCATTGTCGCTGAAGCCCTGAGAGGTGGGTTTTCTTACCCCCATATTTTCATTAAATAAATGGAGACGGTTAGGTTTGGTACCTTGCTAAGGTGAATCAGGATTTGAAGCCAGTCTCATTCCAACTCTTATATTTAATTACATTCAACTGGTATGTGGGAAATGTAACTTTGAGTTTCTATAACCAACAGCATGGATGTCTGGGGAAGCATAATTGGGAGGGTGGTTGAAAATGATGTTATGAAATCATAGACTAGGAAATGCAGAAGGATCCATGAATGATTAAGTAGATGGAGAGAGGAGATGACGACAATTTATTAGGGATTCCTGAGTGAAAGAAATTCTCTTTTACTAAAGTTAATGATTAGTTATTTTCCTTAACAATTAAAAAATAGAGATTTAGAATAAACAGGATATGTTTGTTCAAGAGTGAGGCTTTGATATTTTAAAAATAAACTTGTATCTATCCAGATTGCTCCTCTGTGAGAGAGGGCATAGTTTCCAGGGCCTCTCAAATCTGACTAACGAAAGCCCTAAAATTACAAAATTGAGGATCTACTATATACAACCCCAGTTAAATAAGTAATGAGAAATAGTGTGTTTATACAGTGGAACACACTATTGCAGGAACTACAAAGAGCTAAGCATAACAACATGGATGAATCGCATATGCTGTTGAATGAAAGAAGCCGGACACAAAAGTGTACATTCTACAAGATCCAATTTATGTAAAGATAAAAACCAGGCAAAAAAGTTCAGTGAAATTTTTATGGAATTCAATAAAAGAAAAACGTTTCCTTTTGTCCCTTTGCAAAGAGGGAAATGCCTTAGAGGCTTCTGATAACATGCACAGGCCATGATTTCAAGGATACATTCACTTTGTAAAGATTGATCAATTTATACACGAATGATCTGGTGCACATTGCTGTATGTCTGCCTCCTTCAATTTTACAAAGTTTACATGGAAAAGATGAGTTGAAAATGGTTTTAATTTTTTCTAACACTGCTTAACTTAGGGCAATCTAGGACATATATCATTACGTGAAAACACAAAGACTCTTAAAATCAAGATAGGTTAATGCAAAGGTCTGCAACCGTCCACAATGCAAAAAATTTAAGTTTCATTTATCAGGTATTTTCAAGTAAAAAAAAATTTCTTTTGATGTCAGGCTAATATTAAGAAATAGGTGCATAAAACATTTTTCTTATTTCTTTACCTGGATTCCAATTCTGAACACAGTTTAGTGGCAAAGAAGACTTCTTAATCCATCAAGGAAAAATTTATTTCTATTGAGTGCGTGGTGCCTAGCTAACTAATCAACACCCAGCATAAGAAGGGATTTACTTAGAGAATGGTGTTTAAGTTCTCAGGTAGGGGGCCCAGAGACATTTCTAAGCCCTACTCAGAAGTTTTTCGTGCCCTTATCTTTCTCCATTGCAGGGGCAGACTCTCCCAAACTGAAAAACATCTGGAGAGATTTAAATTCAATTATGTAAAGAAAAGTGCATCTGGGCTGCAAATTTTTGTATAAAGCTGTGAAAAAAACTGCCAGGATTTGTTTTCTGTGAATCGTACACACACACACACATACATACACACACACACACACACACACACACAATTTTTATGAACAACGAAAGTAAACCATATTCATCTGGATCTTAGGTTAAAATGATAGATATTTATCTCAGGTGTTTATTTGATTACTGGCAGCAATTTTTAGTCTCAAATAGAATGAAGCAGAGAACAAATGGCAGGGTTTCACATTTGTGCCTTATCTAAGTTTTCTATACACAATGCAGTACTGATCTGTGGACTTTTTCCATGTGTTTTAGACAATTTTCAAAAATGGGATTTGTGGACAACAAACGAATTGCAATTTGGGGCTGGGTGAGTAGTTGACTGATGAATCTGTATGCATTCGTTGGTGAATATCACTCAGAGTAGGTTAATTTATCTTTCGTATATACAGATTTGGGGGTGAAAACCACATCTATCAAATCTTAGGTCTCTGGGCAGTAACCCTGCAGAATCTCCACTGAGTCAGGCTTACACCTTTGTTTATTATGATGAGCGAGGGAGGTGAGGTAGAAAGAGCAAGAAGGAAGGAGTGAAAGAGAGGGAAGAGGGAAGGGAAAGAAGGAAGGAGACTTTTTCTTATGCATCAGTCAGTAAAGATTTCATGTTATTGTTTTTAAATATTCTATAATTGGTACCACCCAGTCACTAGGGTCAGCAAATTTTCCATATTTTCCCCCGTATACCTACCAAGAAAGGGATCAGGGCTCTGAAAGTGTAGTCTTTAAAGATACTGTCCAATTAAGGCCAATTTAAGCCTCCTATACCATGCTTTTTATCTCTAAAGAGGCACAGTATATAAAGATGTGAGAAATGTGGAAACTGCGATTCGCTTACCATATGTCCTTATTCTTTTACCTCCATAAAAATAACTGTTTCCATTCCTTAGTCATATGGAGGGTACGTAACCTCAATGGTCCTGGGATCGGGAAGCGGCGTGTTCAAGTGTGGAATAGCCGTGGCACCTGTATCCCGGTGGGAGTACTATGGTATGTAATTGCTGCCAGGTACAAAGAGATACGGAGTGTTGACCTCAAAATGCCAGTAACAAAGCCATTCCTTTCTGAGTTTCAGTGTTTTTACAGCGAATAATAGACTGATTCATCTTAGAGGTTCTTTTTGGATACCTATAATAAGATGATCTCATTTATTCTGCTATTGTGCAAAGCTGGGTGGTATATTTTATTACACATTTGGTTTTTTATCAACAAATTCTGTTTTCCAAATTTCAAAACAGCCCCAATGCTACATTTCTACATATAAATCGTTCCTTATCTTTACTCTAATTTGATTCCTGGGTTTCACATATTAGCAGAGTGAGAGAAGTGTGTATCTCTTTCCCTTCAATTAAATGTCAAATATAAGTAGGGCTTTGGATGGGAAGAGGAGAGGAGAAACAGTGGAAATACCTATCGGAGGGTTGGTTTCTTTTTTTCACTATCTCTTAATAGGTGAAAGCTACTCTAGAATATGCTCTTCGTCATTGAGAGACTATTATTTTGCAAGGCATCATACACCTCTAAGACTGCAATTCTCAAAGGGGAGGGAGTAAGCGATGGAAGATGAGGGAGGAGGGAAGAGTCAGGGGTGGTAAGGAGACGAATGATTTTCCTACACCTCTTCTGACCCCAAGTCTTCTGTCTAGTGTAAGAAAAGAATGGTTGATGATGAATAGCTCATTAAATATTTTATATCCAGAAATATGGTAGTACCCAGAGGAAAAGACTCTTAAAGTCTCTCCCAGTCAAGATAAACCAATGTAGAAATACATTTCTATCTTTCTGTTAAGAAGATTGGAGGGCATAGTTATAATTTTATCTACACACAATGAATTTGTTTTCATAATATTTCTCTGCTTGATATTAATTGTTCTGTTGGATGGCTTGTTTTTGGAGACCTCTAGTGGTCAATAAAATAATGGAGTAAATCTTTGTAAGTTTAAAAATATGAAATGAGAAGAAAACTTCATTTAATGTATATAGACCAACATAATACATAGGAATTGTCTAGAGTTCTTATATGTGTGTAAATTTAAACAATTTTATTCAAAGATGGGACAAAAGGAATATGTAAATGGTGCTTTAAGGCATATTTTTTAAAAGTTTACAATTGCATTGTGCAGTATTTTTTAAATGTTATTTTAAAATTTCAGATCTTCTTATACACGTAAGCCTGGTTAGCATAAATAAGAAAGGAGTATTGTGTTCTATGACAAGCAGAATTAAAGTCTGCAGCTACCTAGAGGAAAATGTGTTTTGCCCTTAAAGGTCATTTTTCCCCATCTAACATACAGCCTGAGATATTAATATTTAAATACTAAAGTTAAAAAAGATACAAGCATTTTATGAAGATCTTATATTTTAAAGTATCTTTTAAAATATTCTATTTTTATATTAGTGTCCTTTAAGTATATAAAATTACATATAGTCGGTTTTCATGTTAATCAAAATGATAAAATATCACTGTTAGTAATTTTGGAGGAAAATATTTTGACTTTCAGAGAAATGGCATAAAGTATACATATGGAGCAACTAACACTCATTAGTGTAGTTTCTAATCTACAATACCAGTCATTCAAAAAGTGTTAGAATGTTGAATTTAGATAATATACCTATTTTTAAAATTAATGAAATTGGCTTTGAAATGCTTGTAAATTATAGTGAAATTCAAGCCATTAACCTATACAGCACAATGGCAAGATAAAATTCTTAGACTTTTTAGCTGTAATCTGGTCACTTAAGGAGGCAGTTTTCAAAGCAGTTATGTCAGGTTTTTAAAGTTTATTGCAATTTGGCCTCAATAAATTTTTTTTTTACTGATATTTTAGGCCAAATATATATAATGTATCATTTAATTTTTTTTAAATCAGGCAAAATATGTTTAACTATCCAAAATAACCAAACCAATTATGCAACCTGTTTTTCAACCATATTTATAGATAAAAGAGCTTATGTCATTTCAGCAGACAGATATTAATGTAATCTGTTTCACAATGCTCAACTGTTATACCACAAAAATTGAGGCTTCACCACAAAATGAGAGAAAACAAATGTTTAACTTGCATTATGATGGAGTAGCTGAGCCAATGTGGGGATACATAGCAAATAAATGATAACTGAATTATTTCTTTTTATTATAGTGAATTGTAGCCTGACCCCCAAAATAAAATATGATTTACATCAGCAACTAGTAATTGAACATTGTTAGGGGTCTCCAAAAGGAAATAGATGATCATAAATCAGGGCACATACTTGTATTATAACCAAAAAATTTCAACACAATTGAGGCATTAAGTGACTTCCTAACTAAAATTCCTTGAGAGGGTCATATGATAATGTTAAGATCCCTTACCCCTTAGCACTTCACATTTGACTTTCCTGTAGGTGGATTATTGATTGGATTTTAGATCATCTGGTTTGATCTCCCATTGCCCCACTGTAAGGGGAAAGTGAGAATGGGTTAGGGCTCAGTGTGGAAAGGTATGAGTATACAGGGAGCTGGGAATTAGAATCTCTGGCTATATGAACAAGGCAAGTAAAAAATTACCTCCCATAAGCTGCTTTAGCCACCCTTTTCCTTCTTCATAACCACACAGAGATACTTCTGAGAGTAACTCTATATTCCTATACATGAGTGAAGACATACGGAAACACTGAAGTGGCCCATTAAAAGCAAGAAAAGTTGTTATTGTATGAATTAAACTTTTTTTTCTTTCACAGATTCAGTGTACACAGAACGTTACATGGGTCTCCCAACTCCAGAAGACAACCTTGACCATTACAGGGTAAGAGATGAGGACCTATGCCTATTTTATAACCTATTTATAAGTGGTTTAAGAACCTTCTTAAGTATATCTATTCTAGAAAATATATATTTTTATTTCCAACAAAATTCTTGTTAAAAAGAAATAACACAGGTGGTTTAGAGATACTCCAATAGCTTCCCCTACTATATTCTGCATAATTACAGTCTTTATCGTATGCTATATAGGTCACAATATGCATTCATTTAGAAATACAAAGCAACATCAGATAATTACTTTAATTATAAAATTCCAGTTTAGAAAACCTATTAGAAATTCAACGTATTCCTTTAGAGCCCAGAAGACTCTCTAAACCTTTAGCTATATATTGAAATTTCTTACAGTATTATCATAAGATGTATATATGAGACTATAATTTTCTTACTCATAGCCAATTATGTACGGTTTTGTTCACACAAGATTTAAGTAAAGCAGGTGAGAGGTAGGTACAGTTGGGCAGTACCCTTAAAAAGCCCTAAACCTAAATCACTGAATAGCATCCAACAGGCTGGTTGCCTGATGGGAGAACCAGTGGGCAGGTTGCTCTGCAGATGGGCTATAGCATTTAAAATATGGTGTGGGTGCAACTATCATTGACAGCCCCCATGTGCTAGTGTGGATGCCACGGTAAAGCCAGAGCATTGTCTTTGGTGCCACATTGATGCAGCTGGAAGTGCTAGCATAAGTACTAGGGACCCTTCTGGCACTTTGATCATTCCAAAACTTTGCTGATTCTGTTTGTCATGTTAGGTTGGAAAAAAATTGTTTTAAAACCCTGAAACTTACAGCTGACAAGGTAAATCATCTATGATGTTTACATTTTCCAAAGAATGTTCACAATGTTTCCCAAGACAGTGAATTAAAGAGAAAGAAAAACAGTAAGAATAACTTAAGAACACAATTTCTTCTCATCTGTGTCATGACTTCATATTAATACATTGCTCTGAGCAATATCCGTATGTTTTTGTAAGATGTCATCACTATTACTATGGATGCTGAAGTCATCTGATCAAAACACAGTAAAACTCAAAAGTTTCTAGTTCTGCAAGACAAGTATAGACAATTTAGTTTTACCAATTACTTTCAGCTTAATGAGTAAGGGGTGTGTGTGTGTGTGTGTGTGTGTGTGTGTGTGTGCAGGGAGCTGTGATAGCAATGTTTTTGTGTTAGTGGCTATATGACAGTTTTCCTGTCTGTTTATCAGTTAAGACAGAAAAGTAACAATCTGCAAAGTGAGATGCACAGATCATCTACCCCTACAAAAAAGTCCCATAATTACATTATCCCCATTTCTGCTAAGGGTCGCATTTAATACTTAGGGCTCGATTCTTCCCATTCTTTCTCCTCCACCCCCCATAAGCTGCTTTAGACACTCATTTCCTTCTTTGTAACCACATTGCTATTGTCATATAACCTATCTCCTTTTATAACAATAACCGGATTTGTCTCCCCTTATCCTGTCTTCTCACACTGCAGTCTATTGCGCACAGAGCTGGGAGATTGACTCCCACCCACAACATGTTCATGGTTCCTTCTTGTGTACTCAACTAAGCCCAGTCCTCACTCTTTACCAGGTGTTCGGCACCCTTCCTACGGTAGCCCACTTTGTCTGGAATGCTTGCTGTTCTCTGAATGTTTCTGTGGCTTTCCCTTTTGTGCCTTTGCCCTCTGCTCCTTGCACCTGGAGTGTCATTTCCTCTCCATCTCCACCCACTCAGAAACTTATACAGCCCTCTCAATGGAGTAGCATCGACTTTTGAATCCCCTTTTGATAGTTTCCTTGTATATCTCTGAATCCTCAATTTTATTCCACCTTGAACTGATAGGTGTCTTGTACTGCATTTTCCCCTCTTCAGTACTATTAGCTCTTCAAGGTGTACAAGCTATTCAACATTGTATTCTTTGCTTTCCCCTTTAGGGAGTATAAACCCTCAAACCTTTCCTGATTTAACTTAAACACTTTTTGAAGGGAAACATTGTTATACAAGAATTTCTTCATTGCGGCTTTCATTTTCCAGTTCAAATTTTCTTGTTAACGACCCAACCAGACTACTTAAATTTGATTGTCAAAGAGTTTTCTCCTTGAAAATACTGAAAGTTTCTGAAACATTAGAGGTGAAACTGCCTAGGATCCCAACCCCTCACTTGAACATGGTGGATGATGAATCCAAAACGTTCTTTTAAAAAGTTATATTCTAAAAAGTGGAGGCTGGAAGCACAAGATCAAGCCCTAACCCTCACATCTAAGGAGGTTCATGGCACCTACCCTACTTCCTCAAAGAACATCAGCCAATGGGGTATTTCCCCTTCAACCAGCCCTCCCTATATAATGAGATAGGATAATTAGTTGTTGTCTGCCATTTCAACCTGCATAAATTTCCAGTCTTTCCTATAGACTCCTCGTTCCCACATAGATCCCCCTCTTCTCCAGCTCTACCCCCCACTGCGGTGGCCATTTCCATCTCCCCCTTTAGGTGTTCGCTGCATGAGGTAGTTATGTAAATAGAAGTCACTTCCTCCTGCCAATGGCAACACACGCACACTGGGTGCACAAAGTCACTCTTTCACTTCACTGCACAGATGGCACCCGAGGACTGTTTAATCCTTCCACGCCAGGAGTCGGGTTTTCTTGGCACAAAATTCATTGCTGGCAATGGACACATTAAAACTGCCAGTACCAGGGAGCTAAAGGTTCCCAATGTGTTACTAAGAGGAATTATTTGGGAGGGCGATAGTTAAGGTGGGCAGGATACAAGTGAGGCAAATGCACTAACTGAATTGTCTCCACCGTGGTAAGTTGCTTCCTCCGAAATGTGGAGAACTGAATCTATGTGGAGAACTGAATCTAAGTGCCTATTTTTGGTGCACAGCAGGCTTTAGAATAAAGCTGCCCTCCTTTGTTTTTTAAATGAGCCTGTGCTTTTGTCTCTGGCAGGAATACATTCAAAGATTCTATTTTCCTCCAAGGCCCCAGCTGCCCCTCTGGACCCCATCTTTTACTTTTCTTTCCCAGGTTGTTTTTCCTTTCTCCTCTCTCTCTCGCTCACTCTCTCTCTCTCTCTCTCCCTCTCTCTCCTTCTCTCCCTTTCTGTCTTCCTCCCATCCTTTTTGAAAAGACAAAGGAGACAATTCCTTAGAGGATTTCACCACCCTGTGCATTTCAGTGGATCAGAAGGAAATATTTTTAAAGCGGTTCACATTTAGTCTGGATCAGTGACTCTTTTCAGTACACTAAGGATTAGGAATGACCAAAGTGTGTGACAAGTAAGGCCTTGATCTTTGTCCATGTTTTCAGCTAAAGAGCCACTGATACAGTGGCCAGAATTACAGCCTCCGGAAGAAAATGCAGTTTTTAACAAAACTCAAATAAGAAAAGGATTTATTATTAGGTGATTGTTGGGCTGGATTTGGAAGAATTTAGAGAAATCCACATCACCAAGAGAAGCACATCACGTGAAATCAAAGTCCTCACCATTGAGGAAAGGGAATTAGAAGAGCCATTTGCATACATGAATGGAACAGGCGGGGATGCCATGTGCAGTTGTTCAGCCTGTGCCCTGCTGAAAGCCAGACCACACTCCATTTTCTAAGGCACACACCTCCAGGGCTGTGTCAAACCAGATGGAGCACCCTTTCTGATTCTTTCAAAGCTGCCATGTGGATTAGGGGACCCTGAGACTAAGGCTTAGACCCAATGCAGTGACACAAACAGTGACTCCATAAGACTCTTTTTGGAGATAATCATCCACCTACTGGCAAGAGGCAAGGGAGAAGCACTTTCAAACGATATCCAGACCTCAAAGAGGAAAGGAGATGTTCATCCCCCTTATCTCAAGGAGCTGATACCAGAAGCTCTAAATGGGCAGCTAAAGTGGAGGGGTGACAAATCTGAGCTAAAGGGCAGTATAGCTCTATGGAAACATCTTTTCTGCAATGTGTCTCAGTCCACAGCAGACAGATATGGTGACAGATTTGAGCAAAGGAATCAGATCCAAAGAGGCAACCCTCACAACCAGTCAATTAGCAGACAGCAGCTGTAGCCACACCTTGCGGAGTGGGCTCCTAACAGGGAGGAATGGTCTCTCATGTGGTCAGTCACAGGTCTTTTAGTCAAACTTGTAAAAAATGTTAACATGTGGTAGACTTTCATTCACCCATTCAAGGTGCCTGGCGTTTTAATCATTCAGAAGTTTATTCCTTGTCAGTTAGAAAAAACAGTATTTTGGGAGCGAAATAAAAGAGAGTAGGAAATAAAAGATGAATTTGAATATGACAAAGTAGCCGATATGTATGAAAAAGACTTGTGGTTTTCCAATTGTGACTATGAAGCCCCTGGAATTCTATACCTTAGGAGCATATAGGAAGGGGAAGGGGAGTGGCCGAGAAGTTAGGGTTTCCCCTTCTCCGCTCCCTAGCCAGAGGGGATCTAGTTTCACTTATTTCATTCATGTTTTCATTCATTATTAAGTGCTTCTATGGCAAGTCATCATTGTAAGCTCTTTACATGGGTTATCAGGTTTAGTCTCCTCCAGATCCTCCGAGATAAGTACTGTGTTTCTATTTTACTGACACAGAAACTGAGGCACAAAGATGTTATGCAACATATTGATATTGAGGGTTAGAAAAGGGAGAGAGAGCACTAATCTGAATCATTAGAGAAAGATTTCAGAAGATGGGGAGGATGAGCATGATGTTCTCAATAGGTTACATATTCGGGGGAGGCAGATCAGCACAGTAGACAAATGAATAGCAGGAAGAGTGGTTTTCTGGCGATGTGTGAAGCAGGTCCAATGAACTGAGGGATAACAGAAGAAGGGCTCTGAGAAGAGCAAGCCAAATGCTGGCCAAGAAGGCAGGACATAAGCCTGGGGAGGGGATGGATTTATGAATACACACAGAAAGAAGTATCAGATCAAGGGCAAGAGAAATAGGACCCAAGTCCTGAGCCTTGTTGCCAAGAGAAGAGGGCAGCCTGGAACACACAGAAGGGACTGATTTAACTTGTAGAGGAGATTTATTTTGCATTTTGCTCAAAATTTGATAGGCTTTTGGCAAGTGTATGAAACAGTCATAGATTTGGCAGTCTTCTGCTAGCAGATTTGAAATGTTCAATCCTTAAGAACTGCTGCATCGTTAGGTTATGCAAAACAGGGTGCAATTTTGTAAATATGCCATCTTGTACTGATTTGACATTTGTTCTATTATCCCAGAATATGCCAAAGGGAGAGAGACCTTCAGATTTAAGCCAAACCTTAACTTGTTTGTTGAGTGCTGATAAAATGTTGACTGCTGTGTGATCTTTAAAGAAGCCAGTGTTGCTTGGTGAGGCCTGAGGTAGAGCCCCCTGTCTGGGGTTGATGGGAGCTCTCTCCTTGGCATCCCATGAGTACAGTTGTTTGATAGATGTAAACAAGTAAATCATCTGATTTAGTGAGTTGAGTTCATTCTTTTCTTAAACATTTTCTGTGGCCCCTGATGTGGTATTAATGGTGCTTCCCCAAATGGCATAATTTAATATTAATTATGGAACTTTGGTTACGAGTAGGAGAATGCACAGAGCAAGCCGCTAAACTCAAGGTCATATCTTACTGAAGGGCTGGGTTGCTGTCCATTAGACCAAATGACTGTGTGCTCTTTCTATAAGATCTTATAAATGGGATGAGTTGTTTGGTTGTGATGTCAAGTGCCAGTAGAATATGACAGTAAGGGACATGGGCTTTTGGGATTAGGCCAACATGTCCTCAATTTCTGTGTCAACCACTTACCAGCAGTATGAGCTTGAGGAGGCTACTTAACCTTGCTGAATCTCAGTTTCCTCATCTGGATAATGGGATAATCAGACCTACCTCACAGGGTTATTGAAATCATTAAATGAGATGCCTGTGCCTGCCATGAAGGAAGCTTTCAAAACATGGCAGCTGCCACCACTATTATCTCCAGGAAGCAAAATGTCCTTATGGTTCCTAGATGGCACTAGGGGTAGTTTAAAAATTGTTATACCTTCTGTTTCTCATAGTACTCTCCTCCTCTTATCAGCTCTCTCTTTTAATTCAAAAATACAAAGATTTATTTGTTGGAAGGTAACTGAAGAACCAGCATGATCCAACGAGCAGCTACAGATGGTTCTTCTTGGGGACTGAAGGAAAAGCTCCTCAGAGATGCTGTGGAGTCGGCACTGCCACTGGACCGATCCTTCCCACTTCTCCTTGCCAGGCTGTTGCTGGCAGCGGGGCTCTCCGGAAGTTTCTAGCCTCAGGAGAGTGCCAACTGCACCACCATTGCATCCTTGCCCATTTATCACTCTGAGTTTCCTTTTTAGTAGTTGGTGATAGACTATTCGGCTTCTAACTTAGTCATCCATTTCCTTTTTTATTTCTGTTTCCATGGATAGGCAAAGAGGGATTATCCTCTTTTGGTAGGTTAAAATAGCACAATTAATTTTTTTCTAATCATTAATCATACCTTAAATTCATGCCGGTATTTCCTTTTCTGGCTTTGTGTGTTACCTTTACAGCTTCAAGTGTGCCATACAGTGGACTGTAAAGGGTGTTAATTGAGAAGCCAGGGTGCACAGTTGAGTAGGGAATGATCAATGGTTCCAGAGGCAAGGTGACACAGCTGCCTTTTTCTGGGGGAAAAAATGTTCTGTGTAGCCTCAGAGCCTTAAAGTGGGTGTATGTCTCTCGGCTGCCTCTCTCCCTCTCACAGAGAGGTCCCTCTGGAGGCTTCTCCCAGTGAGCAGGGGAAGTGCGCATTTGAAATGGCACACTTATCTTGCAGTTGCAGGGGAAGCTTTTGTTTTATTTTTCTCTTGCTGCATTAAAGTATTTGTCTTTCTTTCTTTGTAGTGTAATATTGTTAATGTAAAACAATTTGCATCATGACACTTTTATCACAGTTTTCGTCTTTTTCTCAGTATGTTGCATTTCTCACCATGTCTAGTTCATCACAGCTACAGTGTGTACATCACAACATTTATCTTAGGCTCAGGGTTTTACTTGTTTATAAAAATTGTCTTCTTTCAGCCTGTATTCACTCCATTTAAGAAAAAAAAAGGCAGCCAGAAACTGTTTTGGTCCAAACTCCAGTAGTTATCACATTCCTTGCTAACTGTCCTGCGTATTTATATGTCTCCTAACTATTACTCTATGTTTCAATGACATTTCTCAGTTTCATGGCTCGGGGAGGTTGTAGGAGCAGCTTTTGCTTTTCAAGCTGCCAAGCAAGGCAGACCCATGAGGCTTTTGGAGGTGAGGTGAGGTGGCACAGTTGTATATTTGGGTCAGGTCTGAGTGTTAAAGTTGACTGTCTTCCGCGAGCAAAGAGCTAAATTTAATTTGGAGAGAAACAAGGAGGCAGGAAGTCAGTGCAGGCTGAGAGCATGGCTAACAGAAAGGATCACCAAAGAGGACTCACATGAGGGCACCTGGACCTGCAATTCAGGCGACTAATGTTCACAGTCAGTACTCAAGCCTCAGCCTTTCTTGTCTCCAGCTTTGAATGCTGCACAAAACTGTCTTTTAGGGAGATTTATTTTGACCTATTCCTCTCTGAAGGACAGAGAATTGCTCAGAGTTCTATTGCCCCATTAGGCTATACGTCACTTGCGTAGTCACAGAATATGCCTCCCAAATCACCCAGGGCTGTGCAGAGCAATCTCTCTTCTGATTAGTACAATCTGAGAAGGCATGGGGTCTTAGGAGGATCTCAGAGGATACCCACTATTATTGTGCACTTCAGATTCCAGGACAGTTAATTAACATTTTATTTCACACTGTTTCTTTGCCAGAAGATCACATCATAAACAGCTTGGAATTTTAGTAGAGACGCAGCGCAATGTAGGAAGTAAAAAGGACTTGCTGTCAGACTTTGTCCAGCTCTGACACTTGCTGTAGTTGTGACCTGGTGCAGGTTACTCACCTTCTGAGTCTCGGTGCCTCCATCTAGAAAGCAGAATTGGTCTAGACCTATTTTAAGTGAATATTGCAAGGATTAGATATAACAGTGCTTTTATAAACCCGTATTTATATGTGATGCTTAACACAGCGACAGGCACAGAGTAAATGCTCAACTGAATGTTTGCTATTATCATAAATGGCATGGTGTATGGATTGAAAGTGGGCAAAACATATCTCAATACATTTCAGAATGAGCATATTTTATTCTGCCTACCCCAGCTGATAACACTTGATTCTGCAAAACTAGGACCAAATGCAGTGGACACTGCAAGTGCTTGATAATTTATTTCATTTACTATTTAATTGATAAATATTTAGCATTCTATTAGTTGTTAAGAGTAATGCACAATATAGAGAAATCTTTTTTCTTATGATCTTATCATTTAGTGGAGTACATAATAAGTAAATGTTGATTGACTAGATGAAAAAATGAATGGAGGGATGAATGGTGATGTTGGGATGGATGGACAGATGGATTTATATTTAGATGTATTTATCTGAGACATCTTACCAGACAAAAAAGTTTCTCAAAAATAAAAGGAATCTCACTCAAGTTTTTATTCTGAGAGTTCATGAGTAAAATTCTCAATTTCGGTGAGAAATGGAATATGGTCAGAACAAGTGGGAACTAGCCTGCACAGAAGAGGAAGCGCATTTGTTTTAAGCCTACTAGGCCAGAATGACCTTGGGACAGTCAGTCAACTGAAACATTTTGGGTGGCTCTGTCCTGAAAGTCATAGATAAAATGTCTTTTTTCCAGAGACACTGTTAAAGAATTCTCACATCAGCATCAGAAATGTAACCCCCCAAAAATGCTTTTGCCATGCCTCCTGGTTCCTATAATTGTGATGGAGTAAGAGGAGTTACAGGAGCCCACCCTTATTTAAGGTGAATACATTCCAAGACCCCCAATGGATGCCAAAACTGTGGATAGTACTGAGCCCTCTATACATTATGGGTTTTTTTTCCTCTACATATATACATACCTATGACAAAGTTTATAAATTAGGCATCATAAGAGATTAACAATAGTTAATAATAAAATAGAACAATTATAATGATAAACTGTAATAAAAGTTAATTGAGCACAGTCTCTATCTCTCAAAATATCTTATTGTACTATACTGCAGGTAACTGAAACCATAGAAAGCAAAACTGTCAATAAGGGGGGACTACTCAATTCCAATTTTATAGAAATCAAAGCTCAAAGAGCAGCATATCTCCAGTTGCATAGCTCACTGATATTGAAACTGGAACTTGAATACAAGCACGGTTACTTTAGCCCCATTCCCTTCCTGCCAGGCCACCAAAGTTCCCATCAAAAATATAAGCTGATATGAGCTACAGAGATATCTGTGAAATATAAACTTTGGCTTTCATAAAGTTGAATTTGATTCACCAAGGTGCTGCAGGACCAGCTGGCTGCTTTTAAACCCATGGAAATGCTGCTGCCCCTTTCCTGCCCAATCCATAACAGGACCATCAAAGTGGACTCTAGCTTACCCCCTCCCAAAGGCACTACAGTATTTTGTGGCATTTTTACCTTCATCCCAACTTTGGTAAATATCCTCAAAATTGGATGACCAGCTCTAGATGCTTTCAATGGCTTTTTCATTCAAAACTCCTGACCCTCATTCTAGGAGCCCTGGCTCAGGCCACATAGCAGTCTCAAAAAGCTGAGTTCCCAATTTTTTTAAATCCTATTTCCTTGACTAATTTGGGTATGACTTGATCTAATAATATCTCCGCTAATACACAGAATGAGGCAGATAACAACAACCCACTGATTTTCTAAGGCCATTTTTGATCTTTTTTACCCTCTTCCCCTCCCATATGTTACATTTGCCTAGGTTTTTAACATCTGTTCCCAAAGAGGTAATATTTGCTTTTCATTCAGAGCTTAGCAATGTGGACCAAAGTTCACATGACATATTGCAGAGTATGTTTAGTTGCAAATGCTATGTACAGGCTCTTTGAAATGTAGCATGTATGGCACCATGTGACACATGGTTGCCATGGCAATACACTTTTTGGCTGAACTACAGCAGAAGCCCATGGAACATACATTGCTAATATGAGACTCTGCCCTGTGCTAATGCATAGGACACAGCCAATCTGGGATCTGGGACTCAAGGGGTTTTGCATGCAGGCTGGGTGGCAGGTGCCCTCTTCCTGCATGTTCAGGGAAGATGTGGCATCCTCCCTTCCAGTCCTGTCTCCTAGGCACAGGGCATGCTGTGCATTCTGCCATGCATGGAGACAGCATTTGCTTGAATATCGGTTTGCTATATTTTGTATCAAAGGGGGCCCCAGCTGAAAACATTTTATTTTGTAAACTGAAGTGAAAAATCAGTTTATGGCAGATCCTTTTTTGAATAATGACATTCTTTTTCCCAATTCCAGAATTCAACAGTCATGAGCAGAGCTGAAAATTTTAAACAAGTTGAGTACCTCCTTATTCATGGAACAGCAGATGGTGAGTTTCAGTTAATTAGACTTTTTAGTATCACAGACAGGTTTGCAATTTCACTACTGACAAAACAAAAGCATGAGGGGCAAGACTGTTACATTTACTTCAATAAAACAGTGTTGCTTTCCACAAGTCACTTGTCTTGGGCTAAATGGGATGCTGAGTCCTAGAACTTCAAACGGTCCCTTTCTTCTTGTGCCTTTCCCACCCCTTGGTACCAGAAAACTGGAGCGGCTATTAGCTACTTTATGTTTTCTTTCTCTCCCTGCAGATAACGTTCACTTTCAGCAGTCAGCTCAGATCTCCAAAGCCCTGGTCGATGCTGGAGTGGATTTCCAGGCAATGGTATAGAAAAACTTTGTGCAAGGGGAGGGAAGTTACTGGTGGGGTATAGTTTCCTCTTTCTGGGCCAATTCTCTTAGCAGTGTCAGAGATAGGACAGAATAAAAACATTAAAACAATTTTTTTTTCAACGTGAAGTCAGAAGAGTGGTATCCTTGAGCCATGCACAGAGTAATGTTCAATAATATTAGTGAGTTTGTGGTTAAGAAGCACAATATTGCATATCCTGGGAGTATCAAGACACTGCTCTCCTGTTCATGTGATTGTTCAGTCTCTCCCTATTTTGATTCAAAAGTAATCACTTATTCAGTAAATGTGTGGCAGAGTAATTCTAAAGTGAAACCAGCATGATAATAGCTCAGCTCAAATATGAAAATCCATTTCTGTCTGGTACGTATTACTAGCCATTCAAACAACAGTGGGATCTTAATAATCAGCATGCTTCAGTTTTTGCAATTGCAAGGTGATCTTTTGTTAAATAACCACAGTTTATTTATTAAACAATTAGGATTGTTTTATAAAGTCAGAAATGGCTAGAGCTGTTGTTGTCTATGCAGAGGATATTTCTGGGTATTATGTCAAATTCATTTTCTGCATTAGAGATTTTCAGATGAAGGAAAAGATATGTATTTTTCTGTATGTATGTATGTATATGTATTTATGTGTCCTCTAACACACATGATTTGCTATGTGCTCAGTTCAAATGGTGCCCAATGCATAGGAGTGGGACAGTTACTTGATACTGAGAAAAACTGGCTATCTTTTGGGTCAGTGTTTTATAACAGTTTGAAGTTTATTTTTCTATTATTCAAAGGAAAGACACATGCTACTTTAATTAAGCTTTTTTTTTTTAAGTTAACTTATGTCTCCGTAATTTATGTTTGCCCAGTAATGACTTCCCAATTATTTAATAAGGTATGAATTGATAAATTTTTGCCCCAGATCATAAATTCCTTTTACATAAATGTCAAATATACAGATTTTTAAAATACCAGTTTAAAATCTAAGTGTTTGCAAGTAATACATCTGACTTTTGACTTCACTTCTATTAAACATACATATGTAATATTGAAATAGATTTTTTCTAGTTTCTTGGTGCTATATATTAGGCAACATTGCTTTTAAAAAATCATTTATTTTAATACAGTTTATCTACTAGAGTATAGAGAAATTTAATACTTCATACAACACTCTAATTAAAACAAGTGGGTTTAATGGGATAAGCATTCCTTCCCATGCATGGTGTATTTCTAAGTGACCTTTGAGTCAAATTTGGTAATGGATTGGGTGTTTTAATTAAAATTTACATATCTTTAAAGCACTATTCAATAAAGCCAAATTCACAGTGAGTTCTCTCAGCACCTGCAAAAGAGGACCAGAGACTTCTGCAGGACAGAACAATGTGCCCTGGAAAAGCTCTGGGGGAAAATTAGACACCCTCTTTGACCCTGTTTCAGTTTATAAACTGCTTCAGGAACTAAAACACTCTGTTTTATACCATGTATGCTCGTGAGAACTCATTTGAATTTATGTATTTTTTTTTAAAAGAAGACAATTAACTTCCTAATTCTAACTTTTTTTCTTTCTCACTCTAGTGGTATACTGATGAAGACCATGGAATCGCTAGCAGCACAGCACATCAACATATATACACCCACATGAGCCACTTCATAAAACAATGTTTCTCTTTACCTTAGCACCTCAAAACACCATGCCATTTAAAGCTTATTAAAAGTCATTTTTGTTTTCATTATCTCAAAACTGCACTGTCAAGATGATGATCTTAAAAATATACACTCAAATCAAGAAACTTAAGGTTACCTTTGTTCCCAAATTTCATACCTATCATCTTAAGTAGGGACTTCTGTCTTCACAACAGATTATTACCTTACAGAAGTTTGAATTATCCGGTCGGGTTTTATTGTTTAAAATCATTTCCGCATCAGCTGCTGAAACAACAAATAGGAATTGTTTTTATGGAAGCTTTGCATAGATTCCCTGAGCAGGATTTTAATCTTTTTCTAACTGGACTGGTTCAAATGTTGTTCTCTTCTTTAAAAGGATGGCAAGATGTGGGCAGTGATGTCACTAGGGCAGGGACAGGATAAGAGGGATTAGGGAGAGAAGATAGCAGGGCATGGCTGGGAACCCAAGTCCAAGCATACCAACACGAGCAGGCTACTGTCAGCTCCCCTCGGAGAAGATCTGTTCACAGCCAGACTGGCACAGTTTTCTGAGAAAGACTATTCAAACAGTCTCAGGAAATCAAATATGCAAAGCGCTGACTTCTAAGTAAAACCACAGCAGTTGAAAAGACTCCAAAGAAATGTAAGGGAAACTGCCAGCAATGCAGGCCCCCAGGTGCCAGTTATGGCTATAGGTGCTACAAAAACACAGCAAGGGTGATGGGAAAGCATTGTAAATGTGCTTTAAAAAAAACATACTGATGTTCCTAGTGAAAGAGGCAGCTTGAAACTGAGATGTGAACACATCAGCTTGCCCTGTTAAAAGATGAAAATATTTGTATTGCAAATCTTAACTTGAAGGAGTCCTTGCCTCAATTTTTCTTATTTCATTTCTTTTGGTGTCTTCATTAAAAGAATACTTTAACTTCCTTGGACTCATTTTAAAAAATGGAACATAAAATAGAATGTTATGTATTATTATTCCCATTCTACATACTATGGAATTTCTCCTGGTCATTTAATAAATGTGCCTTCATTTTTTCAGAAGTAATGACTTGTGTCTTGAATCAGACCTAAACCACACCGGCATATGGACACATTTATCTAGAAAGACTCTTGTTTATTTTGTTAGTAATCCCAGACTACCTTATAAACATGGAAATAGTTCAGCTTTGGTAAAAAATTAGATATGTAAAAATGTGTTAAGCTAAATAGTTCATAGGTTTTTGCCTAATAATATGCAATTCTCTTATCATAAACACATATAGCTTTTGAGAAATCAAACATTTTAGTTATTTATATCATACACAATTTATAATTTTATACCAGGGAGCTATGATGAGGCTCATATAAGAACAAATAAGATCAGAAATATCATTCTGGCAGTTCTTATGGCTCAGGAGAAGTAGTCAAGTCAATTACTTAAGTGGTTGACTAATTATTTGTGGTTGACATTACTATAAAAATGAAAGCATAATTTTTTTTTTTTTTTGAGATGGAGTCTTGCTCTATTGCCCAGGCTGGAGTGCAGTGCCATGATCTCAGCTCACTGCAACCTCTACCTCCTGGGTTCAAATGATTCTTCTGTCTCAGCCTCCCAAGTAGCTGGGATTACAGGTGCATGCCACCACGCCTGGCTAATTTTTGTATTTTTAGTAGAGACGAGTTTTTGCCATGTTGACTAGGCTGCCATGTTGACTTTTGACCTCAGGTGATCTGCCTGCCTTGGCCTTCCAAAGTGCTGAGATTACAGGCATGAGCCACCACATCCAACTGAAAGCATAAATTTTAAATGCTGAATTTGGCCTAGCAAAGCAATGTCTAGATAACAGAAAACATCTTTTTTTTTTCAATTATTTGCAAAACAGTCTCATTTTAAAAAATTTGACTTTATGAGTTTAAACTTAGCTTCAGACCATTTGCTAGACAAAGTTTTCCCAGACAGGGTGAGCTACAGCATAAAAACCTAAAAATGGAAGAAATGGAAAAAAGAAATCTATCAATTCAACATAAGACTGATGAGTCATGCATAGGCATGGTCAGTGGATTGTGAAATCCATCTTCAACTACAGCTTCAGAGTGTGCCATTGAGTAGCTTCACTTTAATTAAATCTCAACTCCCACTCCTCCATTGGAACCACAAACTGACCTTCCAGTCTGTAGGGCTCTTGTCAAAATTCTGCTTCTTAATACAGTTCAATCATTGTGAGTAGCTGGACCAATCTTTGCAGAATTGTATATCAAGAAGCAGTAGTAATATATGTTCACATCCTGGACAGCATTAATAGTCATAAAAGCAAATTAAATAGATATTCTCCTTTTATCTTAATTGAAGCCAGACATTGCACAATGTCAGATATTGTACAACATCAGATATACAAGTCAGATATTATAATCATAATATCTAAGTCAGATACTATTTAATATTTGTACAATATCAAAATGATATAGATTAATATTCCTTTAGTTTCTAAGCATGAGTATTTTCTCTGGAGCGAGGTAATCCCAGCACATATTTTTCAGGCATTGAAGGCTGCAAAAGGTAATGATGTGAGTAAAGTCAAAGTAGTTTTCATTTGACCCTCATAGGACAAGTTTTCCTTTCCAATGAGAGTTTTAAATTAGCTTATGGAAAAAGAAGAAAATGGACAAATAAATTAGAGATAATCTGAGAATAAGTTTAAAACATACAGGAGGCCGGGCGCGGTGGCTCAAGTCTGTAATCCCAGCACTTTGGAAGGCCGAGACAGGCAGATCACAAGGTCAGGAGATCAAGACCATCCTGGCTAACCCGGTGAAACCTGTCTCTACTAAAAAGTCCAAAAAGCTAGCGGGGTGAGGTGGCGAGCGCCTGTAGTCCCAGCTACTTGGGAGGCTGAGGCAGGAGAATGGTGTAAACCCGGGAGGCGGAGCTTGCAGTGAGCTGAGATCCGGCCACTGCACTCCATGCTGGGCGACAGAGCGAGACTCCATCTCAAAAAAAAAAAAAAAAAAAAAAAAAAAAAGCCATACAGGAACCAGTCATATCACTAAGATGTGCAGACTTGTCTTGATATTCACAGCTGCAGACTCTGCAGACACAGGAATGGCTAAGACTCCTTTCATAAACAACCTGTGAGAGTACACCAGGGCCCAGAGGCACATACCCGAAAAGAAGGGAGAAATGGCTTACATCTCTTCTATGGGTACAGGGTTTGTTTTTTAAGTTTCTATCAAGATTTTTAGAAAATTACTAGGAATTATTTTGTAACATGTTTTGTTGGAAATTTTGCTAAATATGATTACATACCTTCATACTTTCTTAAATATCAGGCACAGAACATAATTCAATGCATCCTTGATAACTCAGAGCCACTACCATAAAAGTTAATGAACGTATTGGGCTTTGTGTCATTCTGCACATTTTGTTTCTTTTCTTATTCGCAGGTAGTCACTGAGGCTACCAGTTCCACTTCTTGGCATTTGTTACTTTTGCTCAAAGTTGATGTGAGAATACTGATTTGTAAGACTACTAGATTTGCACAATATTTACGATTCAATAAACTCTAAATAGAAAACATACCAAAACGCAAGCATGGCTTTTTTTCCATAAAGTAAGAGGATTTTGTTGGTGTACTCTGTGGCAGTTATTTCAGCAGTGTCCAAGAACCCTCTAGTGTACTTCCTAAGTGACCTAGAGTGTGTATTCAGGATGTCTGAGGGATACAGATGGTTGAGAATGACAGACAAGTGGGGGTTATAAAGTATAACATCACAGCTGGGCGCGGTGGTGGCTCACGCCTGTAGTGACAGCACTTTGGGAGGCCGAGGTGGGTGGATTGCCTGATATCAGGAGTTTGAGAGCAACTTGGGCAACATGGTGAAACCCTGTCTCTACTGAAATACAAAAAAGTAGTCGGGCATGGCAGTGTGCTCCTGTAATCCCAGCTACTTGGGAGTCTGAGACAGGAGAATCATTTGAACCCAGGAGGCAGAAGTTGCAGTTAGCTGAGATCATGCCATTGCACTCCAGCCTGGGAGACAGAGTGAGACTCCATCTCAAAATAAATAAATAAATAAATAAATAAATAAATAAATAAATAAATAAACTATAACATCACTATCCCATGAGGAAAGCTCACAGCATGGTAGGAATGAACCAATGTTATGCTCTGTAGAAATGTATCATCTTTCTGCACGGTCTTCTTTCTGTGACAATATTAACATTTACACCCAAGAATTTGAATTAATAACTTCCTTACTTGAGATAATAACATTTTTTTTTGTTGTTGCTTGCAGGCTTTAAGCCTCAACAAACTCGATAAATTCTTATTCTATATAGCCTTTCATCTGAACCAACTCTTCCAATTATTTAAAAAGCATGGGTGATTATGGAGTGAAGTGTGACCATCCAACAATCAAAACCCTTATTTATTTTTTAAGCTTCTTCTATCCAAAGTCCTGATATTTGTGACTCATGAGCAAAAAAGGTGTTGCACTGGGTAAGTTTGGTTTCCAATGTTAATAACAGAAAGATTGGTGGCAAAGAAAATCTAACACATTAAGCAGAAATATTAATCATCATAACCTGATTCTGGTTCCATGAGCCAGAATGAATAACCTGATAAGGAGGAAAGCGGTCACATCTCACCTCCTGCTGGAGACACAGTGCACTGCAGCTGAGGTCAGATGGACCTGGGTTAGAGTCTCAGTACCACTACTCACTAGTGGGAAACATTTAAAGAACAATACTTAGCCTCTTTGAACTCCAGTGTCTTAATTTGTAAAAAGTACAAAAAGACCTACCTTACAGAACTGTAGCATTGCTGCGAAGATTTACATAGATACAATGCCTGACACCTTCCTTTCACCTTTTCCCTCCTCCTAGTCATAACCATTTAGCTGCTTCTTCTTGATGGCTCCATAGATTACACAGATTCTCGCCTTAGTCTTCTGTGTCCTCAGGTGCTGGGCACTTGAAGGTACTCATTAAGCATTTGCTGTGTTCCAATACTGACATGCAGTGACAATTCCTTTTGGATTTGTAATCACTCTTAATAAACTGAGCAGCAGAATCTTCTGGTATATTTCACTTATTATATCAAGAGCCTTTGCTGGCTGGGTAAACAGCAGGGCACAGATCTGGGCTCTGGAGAGTTACAAAAGAGGGACAAAACACCAAACACCATCCCTACCTTCAAGGGGCTTATAAATAAATGGAAAAAAGAAGTCACATGAAAAAAATATGTAACTCTACACACACCAGAAGGCAAGAGGATCCAGACAGAAAGCTGAGTCCAGGGTGAGTATGTAGGGTAGGATTCAAGGGTGAGCATAGAGAAGGTGGTTTCTGGATTATTATGAAGCAGTCACTGTCTGAACTGTGTACCATGCTTAGGTTTCTTTAACAGTCTCAGGCTTGCTATGGACACTGTGCTTTTCAAAACACTTTTTTTTTTTCAAATATAACTATATACACAAATATGTGCTATATATATATATATATAATCTCCATATATAAGGGAATGCACTACATAAAAGTAATTACAATAAAGCTATTGTGTCTAGAGTTACTTGTTAGGTGCCTAAGGAGTATACTTGAGCCTGTTTCATTTCTACCCTAATACAAATTTATACATCACTCATGAAAACTTAGTTTTGTCATCTGAGAGTCATCCTGGAAGGGAAATTCCTAAGGAGATGATTCCACTGTTTCTCCACTATATTCTCTACTGTGCTGCTCTATTAATTATTTCAAAATTCATTACTCAAAACTCTTAATGGGTAAAATTCCAACTATTCTAGGATAGAATTTAACATCATTTGTAATGTCTCTGACTTGTGTTTCTATCTTTTCCTACAAGTCTTCACTACCCTTCTAACACTCCACCATATTGGGCTGTTTGCTGGGTTCCAAATATGCCATACATAAAATATGCCAGGCTCTAGTTATGCCATATAGCTTTACTTTTAAATTTCATCTTTATTTCAATACTGACATAGGTTTGAGAATCTTTGCAGTTCCGGTGTTGCTGGAAAAGGGGTCCTGATCCAGACCCCAAAAATGGGTCCTTGGATCTTGCAAAGGAAAGAATTCAAGGAAAGCCACAGCATAGTGGAAGAAGCAAGTTTTTCAGAAACTGCTTCGTTACAGTGTGGGGTATCCTCAGGAAGCAAAAGGAGGAATGCCCTGTCCTTTGTTAGCGCCTCTACTTTTATAAGGAGTTACAAAGAGCTACAATGAAACTTGGAATATGCCTACGTGCTCACTGAAGGCAGGGGCCTTCGGTGTGATTGATATTACATGACACTTAATCTTTTAACCTAAGCTTGCTCATTAACGTTATCTCTAAGTAATGAGGGCTGAATTCTTAGGACATTGGGACATTCTGCAGGCATGGTGGGAGATGCTCTGTATGGTCATAAGTATTCTGTAATAATAGGTTGTAGCCAGCTTGGAAAGTGGCTGTTTTCAGACCATAAGCATTAACTTTATAGGTGCCTTAAGAGTATTCTAGCTCTTCACTTCAAGATGGAGTCATTCTGGTCATACTTCATTAGACCAGAGGCCTAGTGGGCAGGGGTTCCTTCAACATCTGGAGTACATTTCCTTCCCTATTTCCATTCTAATTCATGTGCCACCTCTTCTATAATGTTTTCCTCAAACTCTACCCTATTCAAAAATGGCTTTACTCATATGACCAACTCAGCACATATCACATTATTTATAGCTATGTATCCACCCTGCCCTTAGAAGCAAGGATCATAGTCCTATTTCAAAGTTCCAGCAGAAATGATAGTATCCAGTACACCAACAGGAACTGAATTGGTGTGACAGTTGTATCAGTTAGCCACAGCTTTCCACAGAGAACATCAAAGGAGATCTCTAAAGTAAAAGTATTACCAGTAATCTTTGATTATTAGGCCTCTTCAAGGGGACTAACTATAATTAGTCTCTCAACATAGACATTTAGAGAACCATCATATTATCCAAATGACTCTCATAAAACTTTCAAATGGCTGTAATCTCATTTCATTTCATTTCATTGTGTGAATATATGAGATAGATACTAATACATTAGAAAAATTAGAACGCACTCTTGCAATGATAGGAAAATAGACAAGTGCCCAGGAGCAAATAGGCTAAAGTTAAGCCAAAACAGAGGTAGGTTAGTGCCATAGAAAACAGAATAAGTCGGGGCCAGGAGCGGTGGCTCAAGCCTGTAATCCCAGCACTTTGGGAGGCCGAGATGGGCGGATCACGAGGTCAGGAGATCGAGACCATCCTGGCGAACACGGTGAAACCCCGTCTCTACTAAAAAATACAAAAAACTAGCCGGGCGAGGTGGCGGGTGCCTGTAGTCCCAGCTACTCCGGAGGCTGAGGCAGGAGAATGGCGTAAACCCGGGAGGCAGAGCTTGCAGTGAGCTGAGATCCGGCCACTGCACTCCAGCCTGGGCGACAGAGCGAGACTCCGTCTCAAAAAAAAAAAAAAAAAAAAAGAAAACAGAATAAGTCACACTTTTAAAAGTCAAGAATCCTAAAAGATCTAGGAATCATGTTGAAATACAAGTTGCTTTTGGATCATTAGTGGAGAGTTTCTATCAAACTCTGGGTTTAAACTATACCAAGGAGACATTCAGATTATATATTTCTATATTATATTACACAGGAAAAACCTTCCCAATATTGTAGGCTGTGAAACAGGAGCAATTACAAAGTAAACTCAGTAGTCAAGAGAAAAATACCAAGCAGTAGGTTAGATAGAATTCTGAATGCAATTATCTCCACAACACACTGCCAGATGGCTCCAAAAGAATAATGGTCCCATCTGACTTTTGTAAGAAACAGGGAGGAGACAAATTTTAGGAAATGCTTTCCCCATGGAAGTTAAAAACAGAAGTCTAAATAGAGTTCTAATAATGAGGAATACTACTAACGACCTTGGAGGTTTTTCCTAACATAAGAAACAATGTCATCTGCACCCATGTCTGGAAAAATGAGTAGATATATCCTTATATAGTTCTCATAATCTTCTGTTCATAAAGTTCAAATTGTTTACTCTTGAAACATACTCTTAAATTGTTTATATCACCAAGAGTTCTTAGCTTTGGGGGTGTCTAAATTTAAATAGTATATTCAAACAATCAAAATGTTTTACACTGATTTACTAATTAAAACAAAGAAAAAAGACAAGACACTTTGTATCACAATTTAAAATGTGCAAGGAAATTAGTTAGGATAAATATTTATTTCCACATAACATTTCTTAATTGTGAAAAACACAATATCCTAGTCACATTTACACATTACTTAAACTTTTCGCTAAATTACATTCAAGATATTCAGTAATTTTGACCAGGAATCTGAAATTAGAAGTAAATATATAATATTACATTTTTCTTATATTTTATATGATTTCAAAATATTAGGATTAACATAGGTATAGCTTTAAAATTCACACAAGAACAAAATGACTATAAAAATACTCAGAAATACAGAATTTCCTTGGATATGATTGCTTATTCAAATAGGTGATCATGTGAAGATTTAAATTCACTATGATCATCTTCAACAGAACAGTTATTAATATATTAAAACACGAAGAGACTGCTTTGGGGAATCACTGGCTAAATCATAAAACAATGAAAATGTTTACAATGTTGTATCTGTATTATAAAATACACAAAGGCAACACATTTGGAACAGAAAGTTTCTGTATTTTTTCAGCACTTATAAATACGAACTTTATTAACTTAAAATTCTTCTTTCTATAAATTTTAGGCTCATGTTCCATAAAAAGGGGGGCTCCTTAAAGAATTGTGAGGGGAATTTTTAAAAGGTATCAAAATGTAGAACTTAATGGAGGCTTTGTTGATTTTATTTCCTCTCATTAGTTTAATCACAAGAGGAACTTTTCCTTACTTTTCATGTACACTTCCAAGCAGAGTACATAATTAACAGTCTGTAAAAGCCACAGGGCTCTGAATTATTGTAACGGAATATTGGAGTATTATAAAGTTGATGATTACTGCTCACTCTTAGGAAGCAAGAGCATTATGAGATTTAGTTTTATTAACTTCACATTCATTGAAAGTGAAATGAAATACTGTATTTTTAGTAATGTCCAAAACTTCTTAACTTTCTCTCCCCTTATATAAGTTTAGTAAAGATGTATTATTTTATATGGACTGAAATATCTACAGAACCTTCTCAAATAGAATCTGAAATTTTATTTTAAAAGACTGTTTTTCCACAACATGCATTTAATTTAAAAGTGGAAAAAAAACTGCAGAAAAAAATGACAATTGGACACCTGTTGGTCTAACATGAGAACATGATTCAGGACCAGCATTAAGCAGTGCATGACCATTAGCCGCAGAGTAACTGTACAGGAGTGGAATTTCACATACAATGATTCACCATGTGGCATTCCACAAGTATATGTTTATTTGGAAAACATCTGTTGTCAGTGGGAGACAAATGTAGCATATTTCTGATGAAGGTTTATATTGAAAAATCCCACAAAACCATTACAAAGTTTTTCTAAAGCATTTCGTACAAGCCTAGTATTTGATCATTAGTCACAACTTGAATTTTAAGCAAATACTACTTAACTCTGCATTATGTCTGATTCTCCTTAACAAGTTGTAAATAGGTTTCTATATATTTTTTCAAGTGACTTTAAGTTTTAGTTACATATAAATTGTTAAGTATTAAATGTATCATATTAAATCAAGGAAATGCATAAATACAATTATTAAAAAATGCTTTCAAACTAACTTTTTGATTTGGGTCTTTTGAAATAAGTCACTAATACTAAGCTATAAAAACTAAAAAGAAGTAGGACAACCTTTCAAAAATTCTTCTGAATTAAATTATCAGGCATCTTCAGGTCACTAAAGTAGGAAAATACAAACTAGGTAAATATGACTTATCTCTTTAAGGAAGCTATTGCTCTCATAAAACTGACAATCAGAATCCAGTTTACAAATGTCTAAGGTATAGCAAGGAACACACAGATTCTTGCCTTGGCTGTTGTATCTGCTCACAGGGGTGTCTCACTGCTCAGAAGTTTAAACACGGAAATGAAACAAGTATTGCACTACTTACAGTGTGAAGGTGGATTTGGGTTGAGGGACAGAATTTACACTACATGATCAAAGCAGTTTTATTAATAATTGTGACACTCTTCTCATATATATGTAAAAAATAAATTGAAGATCGAGTCATAGACAAGTCTCCCTGTCAACACCTTTCCCTGAGTCAGCTTTCTTCTCTTTTCGGCTTTCAATGCTACAGAAGGAAAAAAAGGAGACATTTATTACTCCATTCCAGCATGGCTACAATGAGGTCTGCTTGCTCAGACTTAAAACCCGTCAACCCCAAAGCACCACAAGAGCCCTTAGGCATTGCTCTCTCATGCTGCGAAGCACAGATAGACAGCAACAATTAAAATCCTCTGCACTCAGTGAGATAGAAACCAAGAACTGCAGAGAAGGGGATATTCAAAAACAGACAATGAACAACAAAAATCAGACATTTTTTAAACAGTTCCAGAAACATGCAAGATTAATACCATGGTCCTCATTTGGGCAAGTGACTCACTGATGATTGTTGGAAATGTCAGCCATGCCCCCAACTTAAGACAGCGCCAACTCTAGTAAATGACACAAACAAGATGTCGCAGGAGGCATTTCTGGGCTCTGCTGCAAATGGCTCCTCTCTTGTGCATGGACTGGATCTTGACCTTTGATGAAGACTGTACCTTGACCAGGTTAGACAGATAGCTCCACTGGCCTGGAGGACAGGTTACCATGCACGCTGCTCTCCAGACACCTGTGCTATCTTTTTACAGACAAACCTTTACCCTGTACATCAGAGGAATGATGCTTCTCAGAAAAACTCATTCATTCTCAGATAAACTCATTCCCAAATGGCTTCTGTTTAATCTCACCCTCTCATTAACTTTACCAAACTTTGAGCAAACTGGTCACGTGACTCTACCATTTTTGTCTATTTGTCTATTTGGTTTTTCCATTGTATAGTTTTCTTACTCTCATGCTGATAGTTTTCATGGAAAATTCAAATAATGTCATTACAGGGATGAAGTTCACACCATGTTCCAGAGAGGGCAGAAATGCTTTCTCCCTGATACTTGCAGCGCACAGCAAAACCCTCCTCATCTGAGGCTTCTATGTGACCCTCCCCACTGCTGACACAAAGGGCAGCCCATAGCCAGCTACTAAGGCCCTGGGTTGGAAGAATCCATACATTTTTACTATTAACTTCGGTCCTTAATATAAATTTATGAAACACTTGATGATGGGCTGCACCCTTGGTTTTATAACTCTTCTCCAAGTAATAAAGTAATAAAACTCCATTTTTCTATTGGGACTCCTGTGCAGCTTTCTAAGTGGTCAATAACTTAGACACATTCTAAGAGTATGTTTTTTAAATTGTTTTTCCTCCAATTCAAGCTAGAAACAGCCCTTCTCAGTTGTCACCACCACCCGGCACCATCAGGTAAGAAGTGCCGGAGCTTCTGCCATCTGTGGCACACTGCCAGCTCTGAGAGCTGGTGTGAGCGCGTGTCTATGGCGCCCGGGTTTGTGCCTGCCACGCTTCTCAGCACATACTACTTACAGGTCAGAGCAAAGCAACTTTTCTCCCTTTTCTTTTCTCCTTCCATGAGAAAAGATGACAGTGTGCACATGATGTGTTGAGAGCCTTAACTCGTATTTTTAACTCCTCTATCTGTATGACTCACTTTCTTCTACTTTAAGTTCCTTTTATATGACAAGTGTCTGCTCTCCTGCTTTCCAAATTAACTTTTCCTTAAGCTCTACCTGCCTTCCAGTCTCTTCTGCCAAACAAAGTCAATGAAAAAGGGGAGCACTGGGCTGGGTGTTGGAAGATCTAGGTTCAGTTTTCAGAAGCTCAGAATGAGCTGCATGACCTTGGACTAGTTTTTTAATCTCTCTGAGACTTGGTTTCTTCATCTATAAAACTGGTTTTGGACTAGATGGCCTCTAGGTTCTCTTGTAGTGTGAATTCCAGAATTCTGAGGCTGGTATTCCCAATTCCAATGAACTCTTATTTTTTTGAAAGATAGAATAACAGATCCTATCTGTAGGAGATTATAGGACAGAAACATACTGGTCTCTATACATGTGCAATTATTGTGTGCACAATACTTTGAAACGTAGGAGGTGTTCCATAACCTTTTGATAAATGAATGTGTTCCAAGTGGCACTATTAGTCACCAAGCCGTAAATAAAAAGATTCATAATATCAATTTGATCCACAGATGTGCTTCCTCCTGATTCCCTGCTTTGGTTGTTTGGTTACAAAACAATAACCTATTAAAAGACTGGGGTTTTTTTTCCCTCTTCATCATAACCATAGTTTTGGTATCAGATTAGATTTCACAAACTATGAAGCAGAAATTTTATAACCAGCTCAAGACCTCCAGGATCTATTGTTCTGAATTACTTGTTACGTTCACTTTTGTGGAGGTCAATCAATTTTAAGCTTTCATTGTAACAGGCATGTATTATGCATCTGTTATCTGTCATCGTAATAAACATACATATCTATTATATGCCAGGAACTCCACAATGACCTAGGAATACAAGATAGATAAGAGTGTCCCTGCCTTTGAGGAGTTAAAATTTAAAATATAAGGAAGTAATATTTTAAGAGAGGGCAAAAAGTGACCTGGTGCTAAGTAAACTGTGAAACTATCACTTTTTAATGTCGCTAAAATAGTGGTTTTTTGTTTGTTTTTGTTTTGTTTGTTTGTTTTTGAGACAGAGTTTTGCTCTGTTGCCCAGGTTGGAGTGCAGTGGCACAATCTTGGCTCACTGTAACCTCCGCCTCACAGATTCAAGTGATTCTCCTGCCTTCACCTCCTGAGTAGGTGGGATTACAGGTGTGCACCACCATACCCAACTAATTTTTGCATTTTTAGTAGAGATGGGGTTTCACCATGTTGGTCAGGCTGGTCTTCAACTCCTGAGCTCAAGTGATCCGCTCGCCTCGGCCTCCCAAAGTGTTGAGATTATAGGTGTGAGCCACCGCGCCCAGCCTAAAGTCGTTTTTATGAATAATATTTCCAAGAAGTCATGAGAGAGCCCAAGCCTAGGCAATCAGAGCAAAGAAAGAGAATCTGGGATAGAAAAAGGTGGTGGGGGAGTGCAGGGGTGGGTGTTGGGGGGTAGAGCGGATAGTCCCAGAGACTAGCCGCTGTCACCAAGGCAAAGCTAAGTGCTGCTTTTCCTCACATTGCCAAGGACCTTCTCCAGACACACTGATCTTGGGTATGGGTTTTATCAAATGGATCAGTTGTTAACCTGTTCTGATGCAATGTGGTCGTTAATGAGCCCTATTTTCACCAGCCCATTTAATACGCTGCAGAGGCTCTTGTCACACGTTATGTATGACATCAGGATCAAAATTAGACATCCTTCAGATAAGACAGAATTTGCAGTTAGTTCTTAGATTCTACTGTCAGTTAAACTAGATAAAATATTTTTGACAACAAAAAGTGAATGATATAATTGAGAAAATATAACTTGGATTCAAAATTCCATGAAAACAGGTTTCTAGGCTTCTCTGACACATATTATAGCACAGGATGGAAAATAACTCAGAATGGGGGGTGTCAAAGGTTGCATGGATGCCAGCTCAGGACTCAGGAGATACAGACCC
This sequence comes from Rhinopithecus roxellana, assembly GCF_007565055.1. Lineage (NCBI taxonomy): Eukaryota > Metazoa > Chordata > Mammalia > Primates > Cercopithecidae > Rhinopithecus > Rhinopithecus roxellana. The sequence goes on from NC_044562.1 coordinate 102,738,352, forward strand.
TAGTAACCTGCTCTTTGGGCCTCTTTTTGCCAATGGATACTCTACCAGGTACTAAATTTTCACAGCTCCTGGTCATGATGTTTTAAAGCCTTTAACAGATACCATGAAAAGGAAGTGGCTTTGGGAGCCTTATTAGTATCAGTGGTTTTAGAATTCTGTAAGTCATGGGCCGGGCGCGGTGGCTCAAGCCTGTAATCCCAGCACTTTGGGAGGCCGAGACGGGCGGATCACAAGGTCAGGAGATCGAGACCATCCTGGCTAACATGGTGAAACCCCGTCTCTACTAAAAAATACAAAAAACTAGCCGGGCGAGATGGCGGGTGCCTGTAGTCCCAGCTACTCGGGAGGCTGAGGCAGGAGAATGGCGTAAACCCAGGAGGCAGAGCTTGCAGTGAGCTGAGATCTGGCCACTGCACTCCAGTCTGGACGACAGAGCAAGACTCCGTCTCAAAAAAAAAAAAAAAAAAAAGAATTCTGTAAGTCATATACTTTCTGCCAGAGTTTCTACTGTAATGAGGATAAAAGAGATTAACTACCTACCAAGGATGTTTCTCACATGGAAAACCACAAATGTGATCACATCAAAAGGTAAGGAAAGCTGGATAAACTTTCATTCTACAATAGTTTGAACCTCACATTAGTGAAAATACATTTAAATTGTAAGAGACAAGTAGTTCCATCTAAAGATAAAGGATAGTCTATTGAAAATTGGACCTGCTTTAAAGCACATTATATTGTTCACTAGCGTGAACCCACTGTGGACTTTGAATCCATATAATACAGGAAGAAAAAATTTTACAGGTTTGATTGTTTCAAATTCTCCACATATCAAAGGCATTTTATTTTGAGCTCATAAGCCTGGATTTAACATTTTTTTAAAAAATCAGAGAAATGTCATATTTTTCATGTGACAAGTACACATTGCAATGGGCTTGAGAAACTGTCCTTCTCATAATTCTGATTTTCTTCAAAAGTACTAGCAAAACAGAGAATTACTATGAGAAATATTTATCAGAACTGTAGCAAGGATCTTTGAGAAAGGAAGTTATAGTATGTTTTAGAATAAAATGTTACTTTGTCCTGAGCCAAGCAAAGAAATACATGAAAGTTTTAAAGTCCTATTAAGACAGAAAACACCAACCAAAAGTCTTTGAGAGGGAGCCCATTGAGTTATTTATTAATATATTATCTTTATTTGTAGTAAATATTAAAGGTGGTTGAGAGAGAGACAGAGAGAGAGAGAGAGAGAGAACTAATTCCCAGCTTCTGGGATGAAGAGTCTATACACCTGCTGTTTGTCTTGTCTTGTTTATACTGTTTGGTATAGAGATGACACTGAAGCAGCATGCCATTTTGGGGTGACAAAAACCAGCAATAAGAGATATATTCTCCAAGTCTAATGTAGCCTCTTTCTCTTGCCCCTGTTTCCAGTGATGTCTCATGAAGTGAGATACAGCTTGCCAGTTTGGAGCCATGGTGGTACATAATGGAGGCTCTCAGCTTTGTAATTTCTCTCTCTCTCTTTTTTTTTTCCGATAGAGTCTCTATTGCCCAGGCTGGAGTCAGTGGCACAATCTCAGCTCACTGAAACCTCTGCCTCCTGGGCTCAAGCGATCCTCCTGCCTCAGCCTCCCAAATAGCTGGGATTACAGGCATCCACCACCATGCCTGGCTATTTTTTTTTTTTTTTTTTTTTTTGTATTTTTAGTACAGAGGAGATTTCACCATGTTGGCCAAGCTTGTCTTGAACTCCTAACCTCAAGTGATCTGCCCACCTTGACATCCCAAAATGCTGGGATTACAGGCATGAGCCACTGCACCCAGTGAGCTTTTCAATCTCTTAAAGGGACAAATTTAATTTTCCCTATCCATAAATTTGATGCCATTACTAACTATAGTTCTGTGAAACTTTTTGATTATACATGATGCATCTGTATAAATCAAGGAAGGAATAAAGTTTATTCAAGTTTCAGACTAACTTAAAGAGCTAAGTCGTTACAGAAATACCATCAAACTTAGTCTGCTACTGGATCTGAGCCCAACACTCTCCATGCCTTTTGCCTCCCCAAAACTCACACAGAGGACATAGACTGACCGGGTTTCTAGAAGACACCATTTAACATAAGGAAATGCAACCAAGGAATAGGTTTGAGGGAGAGGGTCTTACCTTTGGGGAATCAGCTTCTAGAGTGATTAGGAAGGGGAGCTTATGACAAAAATGTAATATAAAAATTAAGTAGAAAAAGTTAATTTAAGGTTATGAAAATAAAGGAACTTAATAATTACAGTAAACACTGTCCCAAATCCCTCGATCACTCTCTAACAAAAAGAGATATTAGCAAAACATACGAATTCCTTTTTCTTCAGATCAGCATCTAGACTGGGTGATTTGAACTCTTATTTATAAATCCTGGAAAATTCAGCTGGAAATCCTATGATGACTGTTGATATTTAGGGACACACTCTTCCCCCAGCATGCACTTAAAACTACCATCCACAACTGCAGGAGTTGTTTGTACGTTTACATACAGAGAAGTAAGAATGGATAGAACTTTCAGGAGTTGAAAGTTTTGGGATAAGAAGTTTAGGGAAGACTTTTCAGGGTGTTGGAATCAGGACTAGGGCTACACTAAATATAAACATGTATGCATATTTATAAAATATAAATATAAAAACACACATAATGCATATCAGTCTAAAAAAGGGAAAATAAAGGAGTGCAAAATGTGGCCAGACATCCAAAGGGGTCCTGGGGGAAGTGAGTGATGAGGGAATAAAATAAAATCATACTGAAAAATAGTAGGCCAAGATGAATGTCCAAAAATGTCATGCATTGTGACTCATTTCTAGCACAGTTCCCGCACCACAGTAATAGCTTTGGAGTAAGTTATTAATTTGAAAGGGAGATGTTGAAAAACATACCAACATTTGAAATAATTACAATTTATACCCACTTTCAGAAATAATTTTCTGGAATATTTTAGATCTAAATTTGATGGAAACCAATATTATTCTTTTGCTTATGGTTTATGTCAAAAAACAACTGGAATTAGTATAAATTCTTATTATTTTAAAATCCAAACCTTTTAGAAGGAAAGCTTGACTCCTTATCTTTTGAGTTATCGGCAGTAATCAGAAGGTTCCTCCACAAGGCAGTCTTTGACATTTCATCAGATATATTGATCACAGATGGATCATCTCTAGACAGGAGTTTCCCCAAATGAAATAATAAGCATTACATAGTAACTTCAGTTTTTCAATGACAGAAACTAAATATAAGAAAATCATATATCTACGAAGAGCATTTTTCCCAATTTTTAAATTGTGGTAAAATACACACAACATAAAATGTACTACCTTAACTATTTTTAAAAGTACATTTCAGGGTTATTAAATACATTCATAATGTTGTGCAACCATCACCACCGTCCATTTCCAGAATTCTTTTTATCCTATAAAACTGGAACTCCATACCTACTAAACCATAACTCTCCATTTCCTCTTCCTTCCAGTCCCTGGCAACCACCATTCCACTTTCTGTCTCTAGGTTTCTGACTTCTCTAAGTGCCTCATATAAGCAGAATCATACAGTATGTGTCTTTTTGTGACTGACTTATTTCATTTAGTATAATATCCTCAAGGTTCATCCATGTTGTAGCATATGTCAGAATTTCCTCCTTTTTAAACCTGGATAATGTTCCATTGTATGTATATGCCCCAATTTGTTTATTGTACAGTGTTTTTGATAATTAAAAATGGAGAAGTATTGAATATTTCTCTTAATTATTGAAAACAATCTGTGAAAAATAAAAAAATCTAAAGAAAATATGCTAGTTGTATGGATACCGATTTGGCCTGTGGTATTCTTAATTCATTTCAAATTACAGAGAATGGGTTCCACATGTCCATGGCTTAAACTCTCGCCCCTAACATCATAAAATCCAGATTACTTCCCTCCTTTGCTCAGACCTTGCAGTGGCTCCCAGTCACTCAGAGTCAATGCCAAGTCCTTATAATGGCCTAAAGGCTCTGTCCCCACCTCACTCTGATTTCACCTCCTGCTACTGCACCCCTGCTCATTCCTTTCCAGGACCAATGCAGTAGCCTTCTGACTGTTCAGGAACACAATGGGCATGGTGCTGCCTGGGGGCCTTGTCCTTGCTCTTCCCTCTGCTCATCATGTCCTTTCACATGGAGCAACCCTGCCCCTTCTTTGTTCAAATGCCACCTTTTCATATGACCCTGATTGGTGATAGGTCACAAGAGAGGAACAAATGCAACTTTTAAGAGGAGCAAAACCTTGGGTCTCCCTCTCTTGCCCAATCTGGAAATGTGTTCTTCAGTTCCTCTAAATCCTCCAACTGTTTTGGTCTTCATAGAAAGATAATTTCCTGGTAATTCAAAGCATCAGATTGACTACTTTCTTAAAAAAAGCATCAAGTGGAATAGACATTTTTCATGATATTATGTGAGGAAGAGTCTTCTGAGCAAAAGATTTTTAAAAATACTTGATTGAAGGCAGCTATACAATTTTTTTTTAAAATGCAGCACTACTTAGATTGTTTCATATGCTAATATGCATTGTGAATCTTCAAACTGGAGTGCAGTTTGGAACATTTTTTTCAAATTTATTTAACCACACAGCCCTTTTGAGAGTGGTACCACATTAGACTAGGTTTCTACTGAATACACTTGGAAATATGCTGGTTCAACTAAACAATCAACAGGATTTTAAAATTTAAATGTTGTAAAAAAGAAAAAAGGTAAAACATTTTATACTTGTGCTCCCTCTTAAGTGGGAGATGATTATATATTTTTTTAATTCTAGGGAATATGATTTTAGAGTCAAACCCTAAAGATCTAGAAAATTCTCTCCTATTTTGGTTTTTAACACTATGACAAATTCCCTTCTCAGGAAAAGTCTCTGCATTTTTATTGGCATAACCTGAAATTATTCATAAAGACTTTGAGACTATAAAATTGGGCACCAATTGATACTTAGAATTGTACAAGAAAGCTATTTAAACTAAACTATATTGAGAGGGAGACAGAGAAGAGAGAGAGAGGGGAGAATTTTGGGCCAAATGTTTGCAAATGTTTTCTTTATAACTTCAGTAGTTTGCTTTCTTTTGCTATGTCTTTGTACATAAAGATTAGCAAATTTTGGAGAATTGCATAAATATTTCCTAAAATGACTGATATGACTGAATCACTTAACTTAAGAAATAGATTATCTTTTTGGAAATTCCTTTTTTTAGGGGCAAATTCCCAGAGTTAAAACATTTAATTGTGATCAACTTAGTGAATACCTAGGTCATTTATACCAAAAATGACCCTTGATCTATCTTCTGGTACTACTTTCTGAGAATATGAAAGGGATCTTCCATATACATTATAAAACAGGAGAAGGAAAGACTTCAGACAACAGCTTCCTGCCTCACTTCACGTAATGCAATTTGATTATAGTCACACAGCTATTATTGGCAAAACTTAGTAGTAGGACCCAGGTTATCTAACTCTTAGTTCTTTCTACTCTAATACAAATTCAAGAAACCTCTCTGAGGATCTACACAGTATGAAATTCTTAAATAAAGTATATAACAACGTATTAC